>NC_134590.1:80365000-80670000 GCF_037038515.1 Microtus pennsylvanicus
AGTCAGTGGCTGGCCTGTTATGTTAAAGAGTTTTGTAGAGGAGAATCTGCTTACCACTTGACTCCGTGTTTTATGAGGGTACCTGTAATGACAGCTAGCGGCCGGCGGAGAGGATCGCGTTGCACCTGCGATCCCGGGAACACGCGTACCCAGACGCTCCGCCCCTGTCCCCCCCTGCTCGCGATGGTGCGACCCAACAGGGAAAGGCGAGCAGGGTCCACTGCGGGAGCGGGGGGGGGGGGGGGGGGGGAGGGGGGGGCGCAGGCTTCTCCGGGAGCAACGCGCCCAGAGGCGACAAGGGGAAAAGGTGCAGGCGAGTAAACCTTGGGAGGAGGAGGAATGTGTGAGCCAATCGCTATTGCTCAACTGGGCGGAGCGAGAGCGAGTGGCCCCTCCAGGAGCGGTGGGGGGGGTATGGAGTTTGAGGTTTGTCCGGGATCCATGGCGGCAGGAGCAGAGGGTCCCTGGAGGGATGGCATTGCACCAGCCTTCCAGGTGCGGGGGTTGGTTACAGAGCCCATGACTTGAATGAGGGCATGAGGCTCCAGAGCTTTCAGAAGCTGCCCGAGCGGGGAGGATGGAGGGATTGGTTTTGAATGCTTAGAGCCCATAGCTGAAGCGCAGGTCACCCGCAAAAAGGTACCCAAAAAGTACCGCGAACACGGCAAGGCCAAGAACCTGGGCGTCCCCGGGGTTCTTGGGGCGTGCTAAGGCTTAATTGACCCGAACCCAACAACCGTACGGGGGAGAAAAAGCCCCGGCTGGGAGGAGACAATTAAGCTGTTTAGGGCCTGCGTACGGCCCGAGAGGCTCCCGCACCGAAGCGGGGCCGGAGACAGGAAAGAGTAGAAAAAAAAGAGAAAGGGCCAGGAGCACCGAACTCCCGGTTGCGGGTGACGCAGGCCTAAGCCAAGGGCAAGAAGCAGGGGGGGGGGGTGGGAAAGGAGGTTGGCGACCCAGTCCAGGACGCACCAAAGAAAGCCGGCCGGACAGTCTCTGAGCGCCCCAGGGGAAGGGAAGCCAACTTAGGTCAACTCACGGATGAGGATGAGGTGAATGGCCGTGGTAAACAGTTGGAAGTGAGTGCAGGCAGTCGGTTCAGATGAGTCAAACGGCGGCACCAATTGTTGTTAAATAATTAAATCCTGGCTTGGCTACTGGCTTGGCTGCAAAGGTAAAAGGCGAAGGCTGTTACGCGAGGAAAAGACACAAACACGCGGCGGTCCCACGTGGGTGCACTTTAATGGGGGGAGGGGCAACGGGCAGGTACAGGTGTGCAAAACACTAGGAGAACAAGGGGGGGAAGGAAAAAGAAGAGAATGAACTCGTAAAGCCCTTCGCTTTTAACGGGGAATGCAAAGGCTTCTGGGAAATGTCCGTATCCAGGAGAATGCTGGGAACTGTAGTTCGGCAAAGGAACAACACTATCACGTTAGTCCTTGTGACTTCACACCTGGTGACAGAGTTGGTACACCCCCACTTCTCCCCGCCACTCTGCTCGCCAGGTTCTCTTGTTACTTCCTGGGAATAGTCTCCATTTTGCTGTGTGCTTCTTCGGTGCCAGCCAGTGTTCTCCCAGGTTCCGTTACTGATTCCTCCTTTTATGTTACGCACACCACAGCATTATCTGTCCCCGCAATTTCAACAGCAATCAATTATGATGGTCAGTCCACTTGTGTCTGTTACTGCCCTGATCCCTTTCCAGAGCCCATGACTCGGCACTGCATCCCCTCCATCTGGAGGTTCCAGATACGTCTCAGACTCAATGTATCCAAAGGACGCCACGCCAAACCTCTCTAAAAGCAGCTGACACTCCTTATCCCTTCATTTAAGGAATGGCATCACTAGCTTATAAACCTGGAAACCGGAAGTATGGGAGCCATTCTTGGGTCTCCCTTGTAGTAGATATTGTGATGCCCTTCTCAGCCTCCATGCTGCTGATTTTGGGCAATGACCATAATTTTATTGGGATAACCACACCGCTTCATCATAACTTTGGCAAACTCGCTCTTTCAGCTCTAGAGCCCAAGTGTCTTCATCTTGAGATAAACTCGTGCAATTTACTGACCATCATTCTCAATGTATGTGAAGGCACGGGAATCAATTGCTTGCGACTCTAAGGAAAGAGGTTTCAGTCCTTTCTAAAAAGAGACTTTCTTCTTATATCTTCCTAGACACAGATGTTAAAACAGGAGTTGTTGGTAGCTGCCACTTGACCAGAAAACTAAAACTAAGGAAAGAAAAGTAGTGGAAATGAGAATGAAGCAGGCCTTTAATCACTGACTGGGTTGCTGAGTTAATCCTCCTGTAGCCATCCCTTTCCTCGATTTTTTTTTTTACGTAGGTGGGTCAAAAATCATTCTTTATTGCTTAAATCAGTTGGAGTTTGGTTTCTTCTGCCTGCAACCAAAGCACCCCCACCCATAACTTCCCGTCATCATTTACCCCCCAAACACAGGCAGTTAAGCACCACAGAATTCTGTTCTCTTAGTAGGACCTAATTACACTCAATTCCTCAGTTCCGTCTCTATCCATCCCCCAATAATACTTCAATAGACTTCTGTGGCAGATTGAATAACAAGGCCCTCCACAGACTCATAGATTTGAATGCTTGGTCACTAGGAAGTGGCATTATTGAGAGGTGTGGCTTTGTTGGAGGAGGTGTGTCACTGGGGGGTGGGCTTTGAGGCTTCAGATGCTCAAGCCAGGCCCAGTGTCTCTCTCTTCTTATTGCCTGCAGATCCAGATGTAAAACTTTCAGCTCCTTCTCCGGCACCACATCTGCCTGGACACCGTCATTCTTCCTGCCGTGACAATAATGGACTAAACCTCTGAATCTATAGGCCAGCCTCACTTAAATGTTTTTCTTTATAAAAGTTGCTGTGGCCATGGTGTGTCTTCACAACAATGGTAAGCCTAACAACTAAGACATCTTCATACATACTGCATCTCACAGACTGATTTTTATAAAGCATATATCTTCTCGAAACTTCATATGTTTATAGTCTACTGATTCCAGAAGAAAAAAAGATGGCATTCTTTAGTATATTACCCAAGACTTAAATGGGCTTGGCTGTCTCTTGTAGATTTTTTTGAGTTTCCTCTTGCCTCTCTCCCCAGTGCCAGTCGACCACGGCTAGCAAAAAATACTCAAGAGCCTTTGTGTCTTTGCATTTTATGCTCTCTCTTCTCTCTTTCCTCTTTGCCTCTAAAACACACGAACATAAAAACTGTGAGTCATCGCCACATTCAAATGATCTTTGAAGCATTTCCTGACCCTGCCCAAGGCTGAGGTCGTATGCATTTTCCTATGACAGCATAGCTCACACTGAGTCCATTCATCTGCCTCTTCCTGGGCAGAGTAAGGACTTTGAATACAAAATATGCTTCATATATATATATATTTGTCTATTTTTAAGATTCAATAACGTGTTTAGCACATGGTAAATATGTTCACTTGTTTTTTAAATATTTTATTTAAATATCTACATTATTTTAAAATATTTTAAATATAGGTGTTTTGCCTGCATTATGTACTGATGAGGCCAAAAGATGGTAAAGGCTTCCCTGGGACTGACGTTCCAGATGCTTGTGAGTCATCACACGGGTGTTGGGAATTGAACCCAGCTCCTTTGGAGGAGTGCATTGTCCTGGCTATCTCCACACTTCTCGCCACCACCACCACATATACATACCTGGGCAACTAGAATGGGTGTAGGCTTAGCTGAGCAGCCCAACAACATACCCAGACCGTGGTTCAGGTTTCTTGTTACCAAAGGAAAATTGCCTAATATGTACACTGAAATGTCTTAGACTCTGCACTTACCTTTTGAACTTCTATGTATGGAATCTGGATGTCTGAAGAATTATAGATTTCTTAAGATGAGCAAGTCGCATTACAATGATCAAACGATATTATTAATGCTGACCTTCACCTTTGCCTGGACTAAAGTTAAATGTAACTAGCTGAGCAAACCAATCATGCGATTCTGTTAATGGCCATGCTCCTAACCGTTTTATAACTTAATTGTTAAAATGCTAAGAACAAGTAGACCTAGTGTCTTGTGTAATTAATTCACTTGAAGGAGGCAAAGGCAAGGGGTATTTATGATTTCTAGAAGAAATCTGACCAGCCAGGGAGACTGCCATGTCGGGAGGAAGTGAGATTTCACTGGGCACTTGAAAGTGGTGAGGCTAGTTGTTGGGGGTGGGGCGAAGCAGGAGAGACTGGCTAAGGGCCCGAACCCGATGGCACCAAAGACACAAGACCAGCCTTGTTTAGTCAACTACAGTACTGAACCTTCAGGCTTAGTGAACCAGTGACCATGGCAACAGTCCCCGCCCCAATGCCCTTACGCATGCGCAACAGAGCGAGCCGTAGGCGCCCCCACAATAGACGTTTTTTTCTCTCAGTCGAAGAACTACAGCTCCCAAGAACCTCCTCGGCACCGCCTCCCGATGTGGCCCTGCCCCCTCCTCTTGTGCCCCGCCCTCCCACTAGTCCCTTCCCCTCCCTCCCAGTGTGTGTCAGTGACCCAAAGGCGGTTAGAGGCGGAGGGACCGTTGGGGGCGCCGCCGCCGCCTCCTCTCCAGCGCCAGCACCAGCAGCGGGAGCAGCAGCAGCAGGAACAGCAGCAGCAGGAGCAGCGGCTGCAGCGGCTGTGCGGCGCCACCGGATCTGCCTGCAGCCCGGGGAAGGCTCACCACAAAGCGGGCCCGCGCCTCTCTCCGGTCCGCGCTCCTCGGCTCTCAGCTCGGCTCGGCGTTCCACTCGGCCTCGCGGGGCTCGGCGGCTGGCGGGAAGGCGGCGGGCTCCGCGGGTGCCTGCGTTCAACCGGTGCTCGCGCCGCCCCCGCGCCCCTGGTGTCGGCGCTCCGGCTCCTCGCGGCGGGCCGAGCTGGCGTTCCGGCCCCCAGCCGTCGTCCGGTGAGTGCGGCGCTGGCGAGGGGAAGGGGGCGCGGGGGCCCGGCGGCGCGGAACTTCCTCCGAGGCTGTGCCGGTGGCGGCGCGGCTATGCGCGCGCCCGGCCGCCCGCGGGGAGGCGGCGGGGAGCGGAGTTTGCGGCGCCGCATCCCGCGCTGTGGGAGGAAGCGCCTTTGTGAGGAGCTGCCCGGAGCGCCCTCCCCCCACGGCTGGAGCGGCCGCGCGGCGGCTGCGAGCCCCGGGCCGGCTAGCTGCCCGGTTCTCGGTCCCGCGGCCGGGCTGCAGGCCGGCCAAGTGGAAGGGGAACAAAGGGGCGGTGGGCTTTTCTTTTGTTTGTGTGAATCTGGTTAACTTCTGCTTCCTTACATAACGCAGACTTCCAAGTTAGTCATTCTTTTTATTGTTATGATTATTGTCATCATCTCTGTGTGCCTCTCACATTTCCTTTCATCTTTGGATCTCCGAGCGTTTTAAAAACATTAATTAATCCCGCCTCCCGGGCCCTTGCCAAGCCCGTTTCCCTAAGTGGGTAAACTGAGGTCCAGAAAGCCCTCAAATTGATGGATACGCTTGATGTACCGCGCCTGGTGTCTGAGGCTCGGAAAGCGTTTATGAGTAATAACTCATTCTCTAAATGCCCTGTGGAAAAGTTAAAGATGCTCATTTTACTTACAGGTTAAGTGAAGTCTGAAGGAAGCCTGGGTAATTGTTAGGTAGTTGAGACAATAATTCCTTTAAAATAGTGTTTGAATCTTAAAACCTCAAAGGAGTTTCTGGAAAATCTTCCGACTGGTGAAGATACTCAACGCCATAAACTCACTTCGCCATCTATTATGTCTATATGTGCAGGACTCTTAGGAAGTCGGAGAGCAATGAGGAGAGGAGGGGATAGTTTCTGCTTAGCCTACGTTTAACACGTTGTAGTCACTAAACACAGCGTTTTGCGCTGTGGTTCGAGCCCCAATAGTTCCCCTTACCAATTATTATTGAGCACCTCATCCATAGGACGCTTGATCATACCGAGAATTGGAGCTTTTGTGTATCAGTAGGCTGTCTGTTTGGGGTCAGAGGCTCTTTACTTACTTAGTAGAACGTCTTTGTGTGTGTGTCTTCGGAGCAGGTACTTTTGTGACAGATAGGACATTGTCTTGTCTTCGCGTGGGACTGAGTTTGCCTAGTAGTGTGGGTTTAAAGTTTTTGAGTTATGGAAAGGGTGCAGTTCCTCAAAATCTTCGGTTTCGGTTTATGATACGTTTTTGCAGGTAACCGAAAATATTTTCTCAGAGTCCTCAGATACACATACTTGAAACCTCCTGGTTGTCTAAATACAACAGATAAGTTTCTGTTGTTGTTTTCTTTTCACATCTGTAGTAGATAGAGGGCAGTTAATCTTCTTTTCACATCTGTAGTAGATAGAGGGCAGTTAATCCCGGTAGGTTTTAAAGTATTTTGGTGCTGACTGGAAGATGTGAAAAGTATAAATCAAATGTTATTTCTACAAGTTCTTTTCCTCAGTTGTGTGAGACTCAGAACTGTAGTAGCAGTATTTTCACTTGGATAATTTAATTTTGTAATGTATAGCAGCCCCTGGGTTTTAATCTGGTGGGTGTGTCAGAAAATGAAAGTGAGACCTTGTTTTCTTCCCTGTTCTCCAACCTATCCAGTTTCTGAAGTTTGTTGACGGATGATACATTTAACAATTTGAAAATGGGACTGTTAAGTGTGTGGAAGATTGCATGTTATGGTTAGAGCGTCTCAACTTTAAGCTTTTAAGGAGGAAACTTACACCTAGGTTTTTAGTGTAATAGAAGCATTGTTCTGTTTATTGACTTGAAACAGTAAACTGAAAATCCATCTTAGTTGCATATTTGGGGGTTATTTATGTGCTCCTTAAAATTGGCATTTAAGTAACCTTATTTTGAACTTTTTCCATGGTACTTACCAACCAGATTTTTCAGGGCCATTTGTACTTTTAAGGGAACTACTAACAGTGCCTTTGCTCAGCCCGATCCCAGGAGTCCAGAGGAGGAAGTAAGCGAATTTTGGCTTTGCAGGTTTCTCAAGCTCTTTGGGAAACTTTTAAAACAGATGGCCAAAAAATATGGGGCAGGAAATAGTGCTACTGAGGCAGGTTTCAGGGGGAAGCCTCCGAATGTTTCCATTTACCTTAGTTTCAACTTCCTTTTCCCTTTCAAAATGTCAGTTGTGTTTTGAGTCCTTTGATTTAGAGCGAGCCCCGTTGTGACGGTGCAGTGGAGAGCTGTAAAGGGCTGTAGAGTTCTGCCATTGAACAGGTTTGCAGATAGAAGCTTCTGTAGGTAAGAGACGCTTTCAGCCAAGACAGCATTGGAAACTGTCCAGCATGTGTATACATTTCCCGTGGAATGGTAAAATAGGCCCTATCCCTTCAGTCAGACTTACAGAGATCTCTCCCTCTCTCTCACACACAGATTATGTTAAAGCGTTGTAAATGGCCTTTGAGGTGGTTTTGGGAGTCATTTTGGAGAAAAAATATTTTATTCCAGTTATAATTTTAACTGAGAAACATAAAGCATATTCTAAGAAAAGCCATTGGAAGAAGGAAAATTAATAGGTAAGGAAAACTGACAAAGATTTTAGGAAGTACAATAGTAAAGATTCCTGAAAACATTTATAAATAATTCAACCAAATTTTAGTTGAAGCCCCAGACAGTGACTTACACATAGCATTTTCCGTTTCTAGGAAACCCTCCACTCATGTTACAGAAGAGTAAATAAAAGCATGCTTTCAGATGATTTGCGTTGTTCTAGAGTTTCTTATTAGACATTGTGGTAGAGTTTTTACACTTTGTTGTTTGTCTTTGTTAAAGTTTGACCTCTGCTAGACAGAGTCTCCCTCAGCCCACACACTAATATGTGGGACCTTAAAACAGGTACGGGTCATTCAAAGATCTGGATGTGATTTCAAGTCCTCTCTTAGTCTTTTTTGTGTTATTTTAAGTAGATCAATAGTTGGAAATACTGGCTAGCATATTATACTTAGGAAATTCTTAAGTAATTTTTGTGCTGGTGAAACGAGTTTATGGTAAAGAGAAAAAGCGTGAAATTTCTTGAGTGAATGTCAGGGGATTTATAGGTTTGTTTGTTTTTAGGCGATCCCCCACCCCAATAAGATTTTGCCTTGTAGCCCACCGAATCCTTGACACCTTATCCTTGAACAGAAAATCCTCCTTAGCCTCCCTAGGGGTGCTCCATTCTGGAAGATTGGAATCTTTTGGTAGACTAAGTAGTTCTCTCAGAACATTGCACAGGCTGTTTTAGATGATGATGATGATGATGCTACAGCAAGCTCTACTTCAGACAAACAGGGTTCTTCATTTTATTTTTGTGTGTGTGGAAGATGCCCGTCTGTTACCCACCCACAGAAGCTTTTCCGTACAGGTAGATGCCAGAGGACAACTATGGACTTTGGTTCTCTTCCACTGCGTGGGGCCAGAGATTAAATTCAGATCATTAGGCTTGGCTGAAGTCTCTTGTAGCTCTTGTATCCTGTAATATTACACCTCACAATACCATTTAGAAAAATAGAATGTACTTATGCCTGTAAATGAGAAAATCCTGACATCTGCCAGTTAATCTTGACCATTTGTGTAGTTAAAAATTAATCCAACACACATGGAATTTACTTCCTTTTCAAAGCATTTGTTGTTGCTTTTATTTTGTAATGAACCTCTTGGGATGTGGCTAACTGTAAAAATATGTAGTATCTCTAGTTTCCCATAATTTTCTGCCTCCTTCTTTGTCTTCATCTTCTTCGTTGTTTTTGCTACAGTTTGTTCTTCCTTGCCCAACTATCTAGAATAAACCAAGAAATATTTAAACACACTTAAACACTCTAACTTATTATACTGCATTCCTGCTGAATTTCAACATACAAAGTATGGTCAGCTCTTGTTTTAGAAGTAGATGTACACTTCTAAGGGCATTAAAGCAAGCAATAAAAATAAATACATGTTTTCTACCCAATTCTGATTGCTTAATAGTGACTGCTTGATGTGCTGCTGTGTTTAGAAAGCAGGGGGTCTAGGTTCCACTTACTGCCACTAGACTTTGACATGAATGTCAAATAATTTATTCAATGTACACTGGGTACTTTTTCTGTGTCAAGTGCTGTCTAGTTGATATCGCCCTAACTGCTGTTTTACATCATAATCACAAGCACAATAAAATGAATGAGCACACTGAGGGTCTTGCTTAGTGGTTGCTAGTATCTATGAGGCCATAGGTTCAAACCCCAACACCACCAAAATTAAACATTTAAAAATATTTCATGTTTCAAGAGAGAAATGATCATGTTTCTTTCAGACATAAATGGCAGAAAGTAAGAACAGACGAAGAAACTAAGATTTAAATTTGCCTTTGGAGGGCTCTCTGCCAAATGTAATAAATGGACTTTCATTGAATGGTGCTTTGAGCAAGTTAACTGTAAAAGGATATCTGGAGCCGGGCGGTGGTGGCGCACGCCTTTAATCCCAGCACTCGGGAGGCAGAGGCAGGCGAATCTCTGGGAGTTCGAGGCCAGCCTGGTGTACAAGAGCTAGTTCCGGGACAGGCACCAAAGCTACAGAGAAACCCTGTCTCGAAAAAACAAAACAAAACAAAATACAGATAGTTGAGACTCTGAATTTTTAATGAAGAAGAATTGTCAGTTTTTCTTTTAAGGTGTGATGATACAAATCTTTACTTTGTAGGAATAGTTAATGAAATATAATTTCTAGGGGCTGTTGAGATGCATAGTCAGTAAAGTGCTTCTTGTTTTGTAGTAGAACCTGAGTTTGTTCTGTGCATTCATGTAAAAAGCCTGGCATGGAGTCACCATAGACAGGACAATGCCTGGGACTTGATAGCCAGCCGGTGTAGCTGAATCAAAGATTTAGTGGAGAATATCTAAAAAGGTGGAACCAAAAACCAAACAACAATAACAACAAAAAGCTAAAGGCCCATATTCTATGTCAACTCTGGCCTCCAAACATAGGTGTACACACCTATATACAAATGATACAAATGTGCATGAACCAAAAATAGGATGTCTGGATTTTTTTGTTTGTTTTAAATTATTTGAAAAGGGGAAAACATTGATGGTATGTAATTGGCCTAGATTGAAAATGGTTGGGGATAGATGCCATACAGATAGATACAAGAAACCTCATATATTCTTTCTACTTTTGTGTAATACATAAAAATTTTGTACACATGGAAATATATCAGGGACGTAGTAGAAGGACCGTAGAGAGAGCGGAAGATAGAGGATCATTAAGAAAGACTTCATTTAGGGAGTTATTCTGTATAGGTGAATGATGCTCTTCCCAGAAGTCTTACATTATTAAATAAAAATCCCATTTCAGGTGTGGGATACCACCTTATGAGTTATTGGTCATGGAAGCCCCAAAGGACCCCCAAACAATATAGGCTACAGTCAGTTGCCCTTGGTTACCCTCCAGAACTAGATAAGACCACATACCTTGGTTGCAGAACATAGAGAAGCCGCTCCGAACTGAGCGCAAAGCTTCCTCCCTGCTGACCAGCTTTCCCAGTGCTAGAAAGTGCTATTTGGCTTCTAGTGAAGAAAAGTCGTCAGGGATCTTAAAGCAGCTGTGAACCATGTGATCTGCAGTTCCAACCTGCCAGCTAAGATGTGCCCACGGGGACAATGGTGGCATAACTGTTAAAGTGGTAACCAGCCACTTTCAGGTTGTTTTATAAGCCTACCACATAGAAATAGTTCATCCCAGGTACCCTGAACCTGGTCCCTGGATGAGGACATCTGTATCACTTCCTGTAAGGCTTAGGAAGCATTGTTAAACAAGGGTACAATGAATGCGAGTGCTGGGAGATGGAAATCAGTGCTGCTAAAGCTGCGTTCTGGACCTGGCATGTTGGTTGCACCATGAACTCATAGTAGCAATGGCTGTCTGCACAAAGTTGAGCCCATCAGTGTTCATTATAGATGGTGATAGGACTCGTAAGGCCCCATCCTCCCCAAGGAACTATATAGGCAGTTAGTGATTGCTGGGGGAGGGAAGAATCGTTTCTCAATGGTGTAATCATGATACATTGCTCTTGGTCAAGTAAATAATTACACCACACCCATATTTATCTAAGTAATTTGACTAAATACAGTGGGTCTCCCCAAAAAATAAACCCTGAAGATAGAAAAGTAGGAAAGGTACTTGCTGGAAAGAAGGGGTTCAATGGGAAGATGGAAGGAGATTATGATCAAAGTAATTATATACATACATTTATCGATATAATGATAAATATTTGAGTGAAGGCTTTGGGATGTAAGAGTGCAAGACTAATCTTGTCAGACATGCTTGATAAGGGGGGGCAGCAGGTACAGTGACCCTGAGCTGCAATGGCCCTGGACTGCAGAGAGACGATGAGTATGAGAGTAGGCCTGGAGCGGGCTCGGTGGTTTTAGTGCTTACTGTGCGAGTAAGAAGTCTGGAGTTGGCGCCCATATCAATGCTGGGCAAACATGTTGGCCTGTCTTTAATCTTAACATTTGTGAGGCAGAGACTAGATCCCCAGAACAAGCTGGTTAGTTAGACTAGTTGAGTCAACAAGCTCTGAGTTCAAGTGAAAGACTCTTGCTCAGTATGTAAAAGAAGAGGGTAATTGAGGAAGACTCTTGATGTCAGTCTCTGGCCTCCACATGTACCTGCACATATGTGACTATGACTATGCATGTATGTACAGACATAGTCAGGAGATAATGTGAGAATAGTAAAAAGTATAAGGCTCGCTCTCCATCCTTGCTTTAATTGTTCCTGTGTGTGTGTGTGTGTGTGTGTGTGTGTGTGTTTGTATATATAGTCTTTAGCCATTATGAAAATCATATTCATCAATATGAAGATTGCTCAGAATAGTTTTAGAAGGTTTTTTAATTGCTTTAAAAGCCTGTCTGACAGCCACACATGAAAATAGTTCATTATTTTGTATTAATTCTTTGACTCCTTGTTTTTGAGGAAAGAAGGCTTATTAGCTATAGGTTACTTCATTTTATTTTTCAGATAGGGATTTTGACAAGAGAAAAATAGGAAGTAATATGAGGCTATTTCTAAACACCACATCCACTCTGAGAAGGCAGATACTATTTCTAAAAATTAAATCCACCCATGATCTGAGGGGTTTAATAATGTTCTGAACAATTACAGCATTTGGATGAGTATAACTCTGAATGTGAAAGTAAACTTGTTTGGATATTTATGTTCTAAATATTAAAACAGATATACACACGTGACTATGTCCATTTCTTAAATGTTTTACTCAAAAACAGTTGTTGCAGGTAAATTTCACATGTATCATGTATTTAGGACTAAACAGTACATTTAATGGTGACCAGTTAGTAAAAGGTAAAATAAAATGCATTCATTAACAAAAGACTGAACTTGAAAGTGTAGGAAAATTGTGGAACTTTCTAGTTGCTGTGGCATACAACTGGGGAACTGGAAGACTGACAGGTATAATGTCACGAGATGAATGTGGGGCTTGGGAGATGGCTCAGTCAGACTGGCACCCATGTAACGCAAGCCTAACCTGTGGCATGTACCCGTAGTCCCCGGCACTGCAGAGGTGGAAACAGGAAGCTCTCTGTAGCTCACTGGCTAAGCCAGCTTTGCTGAAAGGCACGCTCCAGGCTCTTGAAGAGACTGTCTCAAAAACGAGAAGGAGAGCAATTGAAGAAGACACCTACATCAACCTCTGGCCTCCGCACATGTACATGTGGAATATGAGTCTGAATCACAAATTGTGTATTCATGCTTAATTTCTCAGATCTACTGAGAAATAAAGTTGAATCTTCAATATTAGAACTATAGAAAAAAAATAGATCCTTTAATACTTTTATTAATTCCTTGAGCATTTTCATTCAATGTATTTTGAACATTATTCTCTCTCACTCCTCCCACATCTACCTCACCCCATCTCCAACTCATCTTAAAAAACAAAACATCCAGTCCAGCTTGTGCTGTCCATATGATCGTGGGTGAGGGGTCACACCCTTTAAAAACTCTCTCTTTTCTAGAATCCATGTTCATGAGGGGCTCATGAACCCCTTGGGTCTCCTTCCATGTTAGAATGTTGACTGGCTTGATCAATTGCAGACAGCTGTAGCTGCTGTGAGCTCGTGAGCACATCTGCCCTGTCAAGTCCAGAACACAGTTTCGCTCCAGTCCCTCCTGACTCATGGCTCTTAAAATCTTTCTGCCCCTCTTGTGCAGTGGAGGAGACACATGATACAGATGCTCCATTTGTGACTGAGCACTCCACTGACATTTATTCTTTGCACTTTGACAAATTGTGAGTTTCTGTATTAACTGCTGTACCTGCACAAAGAAACTTCTCTGATGAGGTCTGAGAGCTGCCCTAGTCTATGGGTATGGAGGTATTAATTTAGATGGCCATTGGATCCTATGCCATTTTAGCAGAATAATAGTATTGGGTCATCCCTGGACCTTATGAGCACTCCAACCATAGGCTGAAAAAAAAAAACGGATCTTACCCAAATGTTTAAATGTCCAGAAACTCTTGATTAGAGATTTTTAGAAATTTGTGTATAGGACAATGTAGATATTATTAATATATGTAGATATTATTAATTTTGGAAAATTAATCTTTGTACTTCCTACAGTCAGTGTTTCCAACCTGAGAAATGAAACTTATTTGATAATTTAATAAAGACTACATTTTTCTATTTATGTGAAATGATAGAGGAATGTAGTATTAATTTATGGAAGCTTCATAAATTAATACTACATTCAGGTAGGAACTATATGTTGTTAGAGCAACAGTTGGTAGCAGAATTAATAGCTGAGTGGAATTTCAAAGGGTATTTTCTGCTCTTAGTATTTGTTGTCTTTTCATTCATATTTTTTAGAATTTAATGGCAATAATCAGAATTTGTGAACTTTAATTATAGCCATTAAGATTACAAATACACATCTGTATTAAGAATACTTTATGGGTTCTGGGAAATGAACCTTTCACCTTAGACCATGACCAAGTTCATCAGTAACTTCTCAGACAAGGCTCTGGTGCCAGTAAACATTGCCATGACTTAGTCAAAGTCTTGATTGACCACATTTTGGCACTATGCCAAGACTGAGCTGGTTCCTCCAACCTCTGCTGAACTCCTACAACTATTGGGAGTGTGAAAAAAAAAATAATTCAAAGTACTAAACTGGTAGTTTCAAACAGCTTACAGTTAAGGAAACTGCAGAATGGTTTGGTGGCCACTGAGTTGTGGATGTGGTTTTACATCAGAAAGATCATAAGCAAACGTGGCATCATAGCTATGATGTTTGAAGACCAATCTTTAACAGTGGATCTTATTTGAGTTCTTATTTGAATGTTCTAACCACATGTGTTGTGACTGCCATCTGGATAAATACTGCCTGTCAGATTAAAGAAAAGGGAATACGTTATTAGTGTTGGTTGGTTGATTGATTGAAATAGAGTCTCTATATTTAGCCCTGGCTGTTCTGGAACTCACTATATAGATCAGACTGGCCTTGAACTCACAGACATCTGCCTTCCTCTGCCTCTGGAATGCTGGCACTAAAGGCATTGGCCACCATGCCCAGCTGTATTAAGAGTACTTTAGCAAAACCCTGTCTTAAGATATTTTCTGTAAATTGTTAGAAATGTAATATATATGTGTGTGTGTGTGTATTTATTTATGCGTATATATGTGTGTGTGTATAAATACCCAGACTCAGTCCTTATGTAAACATACTGTGAGGATGGATGGATTAAAATGGATGGATTAATTAATGTATTTTAAACACCACTGTGCTAGCATGAAATACAGAGCAGCCTATGTTTAATTCTTGGGCTTTATGTTAACTCTAAAAGTTGTAAAAGCTGTCTTTGATTCACTTGTAAAAAAAAAAAAAGGCAATAAAGGGTAACTATGTAGCAATTTCCTGTTTCTGCCTTAACCTGTTCCTTTTTAACTTCTTATCTTTGCCTTTGTTTTGCTTCTTTTTTTTTTTTTAAATGTGTATCTGGTAACGTGGTATATTCTGTCAGACACAGAGATACAACTATTTGACCTGTGGGATGTAGATTTTTTAGATCAATAAGGGAAACCGAAATAGGCATACTGAATTGGAAGCTTCATAAATTAATACTACATTCAGGTAGGAACTATATGTTGTTAGAGCAACAGTTGGTAGCAGAATTAATAGCTGAGTGGAATTTCAAAGGGTATTTTCTGCTCTTAGTATTTGTTGTCTTTTCCAAAATGTGAAACAATTGGAGCCTTAATTAGCACTATAATAATATAATTTGAGGTGACCTTAGGAGAGAATTGTCTGGATTTCCGTTGTTGCGTTTTCTCCTCATATTCAAGCAAAAGATAGGAGAAGATGGGTAATGTGATAAGTTTCTACCTTCCTTCCACAAGAATGAAGTGAAAAGTGGTTGATTGGCCTTGATGTTTCCTAGTTGTTTATTATAGTTTTCAACATATAAGTGGGATTAATTTTTTTGAAGGCTCAATTAAGTTTAGTTTTATTTTTTAATAGTAAGTGGAACCATTAGGAGGTGCTTTGTTGGTTCTCCAAACCTCAGTGCTGTATTCCTGATTCCTGGCAGACACTATCCTTAGTACTTCAGTTCCTCTGTGTTTATGGCAGATTAGTGAAGTGTGAGTACTGGGCAGTAGTTTTCTTCATTTCAGGCTATGGTTAGCATGAGGGGTTTTCTTCAGATTGTTCTCATTGCCATTCTGTGCATTTAACATAAAAGGACAAGAGCATCCAAATTACAAACCTAATTAAGTTTATTATTCATGAGAAAATGTGTTGAGATATGTCTTTGTAAAGTAGTGGTTGTTGTAATTAGAAACCACAACCTTGTCTGTATGTAGACTCCCCGCATCAGAACACTCTACATGGGCTCACTGCTTTACTGTAACTTTCACATAAAGCAGGGTGATTCAGTCTTTGAACTAGTTCTTGCAGTTTACCCGAGAGCTGTGACAGATGTTGAGGAGGCTCTTAAACTGTTGAACGTAGGGCATACACTGACTTAGTGATACCAAATCAAAAAAGATGTGACATTCAAAGAGAAAATGCTTCTGCTGAAAATTCCCAGTTGTGTGTTCTTTAAACAAATTAGAGGTTTTCTTGTATATAAATCATCTCTTAAAGACCAGTCTTTTAATAAGGCTTTCACCAGAATTTGCCTCCTAAAGTTGCTTTGAAAATGGTTTCCAAAAAGGATTTGCTGGGTTTCATAACTGTGTAGGCTGTTAATGATTCAGTAGGCCCCTCATTCTCCTCCTACCCTTTATATTGAAAGCTCTTTCATAGCACCGAGGTGCCCTGAGTCATAACGGCTGAACTCTAAAAAGAATTGTCATATGGGAAAATTTGCCATGAAGTGAAATTGTCAGGAAACAGTTTGAGTCAGAGATTCATTGATCATAGTGATAGAACCTAAAGGTTCAACCTTTATTTAAATCTTTGAATGTACTTATGTGAACATGTCTTTATTATAGAATTGCAAACCCTGTAATAGCCTAATAAAACCTTCAAAGGTGTGTATTCCCTCCCTGTTAAATTTTAATTGGTTTGACTTTTATTATCTGTTACATAAAAAGAACATTTTTATTGTATAAATACATCAGAGAAGAGAGGCATTATGTGCTGGATAAAAATCCCAACCCTAAAGTTAGACCTAGAATTCTGATTTGTTTATTTTGTTGCTGTGTATTTCTTTTAGCCCACCTTAGCCTTAGTTTCTTTGTCTTTACGAAGTCACATGCTCTGTAGTACTTATGTTCTCTTTGGAACCCCTCATAAAAGTTATAACTAAATGTCGATCACAAACCAGCTTCAGATGACTTTTGGCCTTTTGAGTCTGGATCGTTGTGTTTCCTGGACAAACTTTATGGTTATCCTGCCTTAGCTTCCTGGGTGCTGTGCTGTGCTGTATTACAGATATGCACAGCAGCACCCAACCAGACTCTTTTCTTGATACAGCATTTAATATACAGTTGGCGCTTTAGATGACACCCATCTGTCATCTCAGCCTTAGTCTCTTTCAGCTTCAAGATTCCATGACTTCAAATTGTCTGCCTATAGGAAGTCTCACTTCTATACTGATTTGCTTCTGTAAAGATAGTCTGTGCTAATGCCTCTTTATATTCATGATTCACTCTTTGATACTACACGAACTTAAGAATTCTTTATATTCAGGGATAGCAGTTTAATGTTTCATTAAAGATATTGAAAGATTAGAGAAAATTTACAGGACACCAAAAGGGATAGAACAAATTAAAATACTTAGCAATAAATTGATTAAAATCATTTCAAGTTCTAAAGATTCTCTAGCGTGAACCTCATGTAAATGAAGTTCAGAATGATGTTTGTAGACAAACCGTGAAACCAGAGATTAAAAGCCTTAGTTCTAGCTCTATGGACTGGCTTGTGATGTGGTTGTCTTCTTTATTTACTTAATGGAACCATACCATTACTTCTCAAATATTACTATATGAAACCAGGGGATGATATTAAGATGCACATTTTCATTCAATGTGTCTGACTAGAACCGAAGTTCTTATTTGTTTTCTTAGGATTTTTGAAACACATTATTATTATTATGTAGTATCTCAGGCTGGCCTTGAACTCTCTGTATGGTCTAGTTGGCTTTGAAATCAGCTTCCCAAGTGTTGAAATTATAGGTATGCTACTACTGTGAGCCATGCGCCACATTTTACTTACAAAACAAGTAGTAATTCCAAGGCCTTTGGATTTAGGGGTCTTACAGGTGCTCTTGTTTCTTTCCCTCTAGTTCTTATATCACTACTAAACTGTTCTTTGGACTCACTCCCCGTACTTCAGTCTAATAGCACATTAATCATGGTGTTTTTTCCACTCTGCGTATTATTCACAGTAAAGATAGGGTAGAATAACAAAAACTTTGACTAGAAGAAAACTGGATTCAGATCCTTACTCCATGGGATTAATAGCTCTGTTGCCTTGAGCAGTTGACTTGATTTACTTAACCTCAAGGATCTAAATACCTTTCTACCAGCTCTGAAAGGGATAAAGACACTTTGTTCAGTCCACAGTGCAGAGCAAACATAAAGCAGATACTCAGAAATTAGAGACCAATTTTATTGTTATTAGCATTCTGCTATGATTATTTTTATTTGGTGTCCCTGGTCCTAGTCACCATGTTTCTCATTCATCCTCCATATTGCTATCAGAGTTATTTTCCTGTGTGTTGAGAAAGTGCTGTGCAAGCGTTCGGTAACCAGTGCAAAAACAAACCCAGGCAATTCTTTCTGAATGAAAATAACAGAATAGGGAGGGAGATATTAAAAGCAATTAAATGTACAAATCAGTACAGATCAGGTTGCTGTGAGAGAGCAGCAGAAGGGACCCGTGTTTTATTGGCTAAAAAGAGAGCTCTCTGAGTTGAGTCTGTACGCTGTCAGGAACACGAAGGCACCGGTTAATTAAAGAGAGCAGTATTGTTCAGGCTAAGAGGATGGCATGATCAAAGACCTGGTAGGATAGTGGTACCGTGTACTGAGCTAAAGACTCTGGAGTGGGCCAGGTGGGATCAAGAGATGGAACACCTTGAGCTTGTCAAGTCGAGGGTCTGGCCAAATAAACTCAGTTTTGTCAGTCCCCTGCACTGTGTTCCCATTTCCTGTTATGTCTGTTCAAATGCATTATCTTGGCTTATAAAGTCTTTATGTGGTCTCCTCTACTCTAGCTACAATCTCCCCTTCATTATCATGCTTGTATTAATTGCTTTTCTGTTACAGTGATAAAGCACTGACCTTAAGAAAACCCTTAAGAAAAGGTTTATCTTGACTTATTGTTCTAGAGGAATAGAGTCCATCATGGTGGAGACAACATGGCATGTTAGCAGGAACAGAAAGCTAGCTGGTCACATTTTATCAGCACACAGGAAACAGAACAGGAAGTAAGGTGAACTATAAACTCTCAAAGCCTGCCCCCAGTGATATTCTTCTTCCAGCAAAGTTCTACCTCCAAAAGAGTGCCTGACCTCCTCAAATAGTACCATCACCTTGGGACCAAGTATTCAAATACCTAAACCAATGGGGGAGCATTTCTCATTTAAACCACCACAGTGCTTAAACCACAAAGACATTCTTATGCTTTGCAAGGTAGTTTTGGACCTCTGCATATGTTAGTCCCTTTGCTTGAAATAAATTCCTTTGCCTGATGCCTTTCCATTACACCAAGCATTTTGGGTAGTATACAAGAGACTCTTCTCAAGTTAGGGCCTTGGGCCTCTTTATTGTTTGATTAATGTCTTTGTAGTAACACGTAAAATCTCCCTCCCTTCCTTCACCCTAGCCTCTCTCTCTTCTTCCTTCTCCTCTCTTCCCCTTTATTTGTGTGTAGCCTCCTGAGCTTTGTAGCCCAAGATGATCTTGAATTTTTGATCTTCATTCTTTCCCTTGACAAGTTCTATAACTACAGACAGCACCGCCAACCCAGGACTTAATGCATGCCAGGCAAGCACTCACCAGCCTAGCTACATCCCCATCCACTTTAGTAGGCCATACCTGTGTGTATAGAGATCTAAATTCACTATGTTTTGCTCCTAGCGTCTACAAATTATGGGAAGAACTCAGCAAATTCGGTGAGTGGGTGTTGTTGTTATCATCATCATCATTAAACCAGGCAAACCTAAACCCCTACATCCTAAACTTGGATGTGTGTTCTTTGCTCCCATGAGGCCCAAACACTATTTTACTAGATTAAGTTGACCTTAAGTTGTTTTACATAGCTTTGTAAGGGCAGGGGTCAAGTCTTAGTTTTCTTGTTTCCCTGGTGCCTAATACATTTTTCATGGTTTTTGTTTGTTTGCTTGCTTGGTTTTGTTGTTGCCACGTGTGGGTGCGTGTGTTGACAGGGTCTTACTGTTTAACCCAGGCTGGCCTTAAACTTGCAGTCCTCCTGCCTCAGGCTCCTGAATTCTAGAAGTTGCAATTGGGAAAATTGCATTCGATCCTAGTTTCTAATTACATTAGATCATAACTCAGCCACAAAGTTCATAGGAGATAGGTAGTAGTGGTGGCTAGTCAGGGACAGAGTTTGAATGTAATTACCAGCATGTCTCAAATGTTTGCAAGATTTATTTCCTTATCTTATTTTACATGATGAGTGTTTTGCCTGTTTGCATGTATAGACACCACATATGTATGTGCCTACTGCTCGTAGAAGCCAGAAGAGGGTGTTGGATACTCTGGAACCTAAGCCATAGTTGTCTGTGAGCCTCCATGTAGGTGCAGGAGCTGAACTCCCAGGTCTTTTGCAAGAGCAGCAAGCTCTCATTCACACAGCCATTTCTCTAATTCCTCAAATGCATGCTTTCTAAGCTTGATTATAATGTATATAAAGATGCTAATAATAACTGAAATCTCAGTAATCCTTTGAAACAGTTGTGAAGGTCATACTTCATCACTTCAGTATTTTAAATATATTAACATTGTTTCCTTGTCTTACAGCCTTTAGCCACCTTAGTTTTAGGTTCTCTATCTTTTTCCTGTCCTCTCTATACTCTTTCCCCAGATCAGGTAATTCTGTTGGTATTGGGTTTATATTCCAGTCCATCTCTCTCTTCTAGGCTCAAGAGTTATATATGCATTTGTTTCCAACACCTCCCTTGGGTATTTCAAAAGTATCTTAAATTCCCATGCTTAGGACCCATAAGAATTTCCTGCGTTTTCTCCCTCTTCAAGTAATTTTTTCATCAAAAATTACTTTCCATATTAATTGTTTTTATTTTTCGAGACAGGGTTTCTCTGTGTAGCTTTGGAGCCTGTCCTGGAACTCAACTCTGTAGACCAGGCTGGCCTTGAACTCACAGAAATCCACCTGCTCTGCTTCCCAAGTGCTTGGATTAAAGGTGTGCACCACCACCTGGCATATTAATTTTATTTAAACTGACTGTATAGTCTTGTAAAGAGAAATTGTCAAAGTACTAATTATTAAGCTGTGGTGTGCTACTGCTATAGTCTAGGTGTTTAATATCTTATGACGATACTGTGAAATTAAGTAATATTGTAGGATGTAATGGTTGTGTATATAGGTCCTTAACCAGAATTTTTATGATTTAGTCCTAAATGTCACTTAAAGAGTGGATGTGTGTGAATGTGTTGCCAGCATATGTGTTTGCATACCATGTACGTGCATTACCCACAGACATCAGAGGCAAGAATCAAGTCTTCATGATTTGGAGTTCCAGACAATTATTTGCTGCCATGTGGATACTAGGAATAGAACCTGGAGAGGAGCAGCCAGTGAGCCATCTCTCCCAGTTTTCCCAAATGTCACTTTTTATTTTTGTGGCCTCAGGCAATTAAATTAGTTGATTTGGGTGTTGGTTTCTTCCTCTACAAAATAACCAATAGTACTACTTTTATTATTCATCTACTAAGAACATTATTAAGAATGAAAGACAACATGTTGACATTTATGATATAGGCTGCAAATATGCCAGTTATTTTTACTGTTATCTCAAGTTTGCAAGTAAGGAAATTGCTCCTCAGTGGAAGCTAGTCCAGTTACAGAAACTAATGTTGGTGTCAGCAGTCAGACAGAGACAGTCTGGCTCCAGGCCTCCTTTAATATCACTTTATTTTATTTCATCTCAAGTAATAACTGATCTCATCAGCGAGCATGCAGACTGCATATTAAAGGCCTCACCGTGATGAGAAGTGTTGTGATTTGCTCAAGGATGTGCACCTGGTGCTTTAAGGCGTGCTCTAAAATGGCCATGTGGAAGCTCACCTTGGTGAGATCTGGGAAACACAGTATGTGCTATAATTCCACATTAATTCCATGTGCATTGTTTGCTTTTCTCTCTTCTTGGTCTAAATCGTCATCCTCCAGAAAGCTACTGTGCGTAGCTACACAGTATTACTACAGTGACTTTAGCTGTGATTTACTTTGTTGAGCCTTTTGCTAACCAAATTTTTAGGATATCTTAGGCACTCAGTAACATGTCATAATCACATAGTGCATGTAATCAAGAATTTTTACTTTATGATTAACTGTTACCTTTTGACATTATGCAATAATTTGCCTTTTTTTTGTCTAAGATTTTAATTTTTGAGGGAGTTGTTTATGAATCCCAGTTTTTACCAGGTGCTTTTTAAATTGATGCCTTTGTATTAAAATTTGTATATTGAATTTCCTTAATTTTCTAAGCTTTAGTCACTGGCTCTTGTTTAACCCATAGGTAAAAGCATACCTGTTTACTATTTACAGCATAGCTAGATGGCTTACCCCATCTCCTCCTCCTGTTACTTGTTACTTTATTTTTTTTTTCATTTTTTTATCCTTTTCGAAGAAAAATAAAATTCTTTTTATTGATAATATGAGGCATAAAATAAAAGCCCTGTGTCTTTGAGAGGAGGGCAGACATAGAGAAGACAGAATCATCTGTGAGGAAAAATATTTTCATCTTTTCTTGGAACTGAATTCTATGACCTAATATTTACTGTAAGGAAAACAAACATACTTGAAATAGTTTTTTTAGACCATTGTAAGAGAAAACTCAGCTTACGGGATCAAGGGGGGTGGAATGCATTGATTTATATAAATTGGAGTGGCATCATTCTGCTCTAAGGCTCAAATAATGTTACCAATACTTTTTCTGTTCATTAAATTTTTATATAATGTGTTTGACTAAAGTCTACCTTTACCCTACCAACTTCACATGCTTGCCTGTTCTCTTGCTCACTTGTATGGCTCCTCTCTCCCTCCCTCCCTCCCTCCCTCCCTCCCTCCCTCCCTCCCTCCCTCCCTCCCTCCCTCCCTCCTCTCTCTTTTCTTCTTCCCTCCTTTTCCCCCTCCCCCCTCAAATACCCATTGATACCATTTACAGGAGCATTCCTGAATCCCAAAAGAAAACTGGCTCTCCTCCAGCAGCCATCCCCCCCCCCCCCCCCCAATCTGTGTGGGATTCTGACTGGCTTGATCTTATGCAGGTCTTCTACATGAGTCATAGGCTCTGTGAGTTCATGTTTACAATGGTCCTGTCATGGCTGGCAAACATTGTTTCCTTACAGATAAAGCTCTTGCAGTCTTTTTTACTCCCTCTTACATGTAACTTGGCAGGAAAAAGGTGTGATATAGATGTCGCATATAGAGCTGAACACTCCACAGTTTCTTATCCTCTGTATATTAACTGGTTGAGGGTTTCTGTATTAATTGCTATCTACTGCAAAGAGAAAATGGCTTTGTAGACATTATAAGCTGTCAGATAAAAGCCCATTGGGGTCTCATATACTAAGATGTAACAGACTGTTGCCATTGCTCTGTTACTCTCCAGAAGTTGATGTTAAGACCCGATTGCTGGAGACATAAGAAAATAAGATAATACCAACCCTGAAGCTTCATCCCCACGGACTGGCTTTCATGATTCTAGAAGGGAGGAAAGTCTCCTGTGAGCTGCAGTAGTAACTGACCTGGCAAGATAGACCCATTGATGCAGCAGTGGTGCAGGTGTTATGGGAGTAGCCAACTACTTTCTGCTTGGGTTTAAAGCCTGCTTCATGAGCCAGCACTGAGGTAGGAAGATCTCCATGAGTTTGAGGCCACAGCCAGAACTACACAGTGAGACCCTGACTTGAAAAACAAAAACAAAAGACAAACAAAAAGCTGCTCCAGTACTGTTAAATGAGCCCAAAACTTGTGGTTGGCTAGGTTAAATGAACATAGTAATAAACTACTGCCAACTGTCCATGGGATAGAAAGAGAGTCAATAAAATCAAATGTCTCAGTTTATTCAGTGAAATTATAACTGAGAATTATCTAACAGTTTCTGAAAGGGCCTAAAAAGATTTTTGTTATTTCATACTTTGTGTTTATACAAAGAGATGTTCTCAGCATTGGTGATTATAAAAAATGTCAGTCAACTCTGGGAACATTGGAGCTACTTTACATCCTCAATTGGTTTAACCAACAGTTAATACTCTGTGTAAACATAAGCACAACCAACTTATTACATTCAGATTTTCTTCATTTTTAGTGAACAATAAATTATATATATATATAAAGAATTGTTTTTAAATTATTTTATTTATTATTAGCAAGTATTTGATTTGTATGCCTGTTTATTGGGGTCATAAAAATTCTCAGATGAAAAGTGATTGAAAAGTGATTATACATATATGGTAAGTTGAGGAAACTCTGATTCGGATAGTTCTACATTCTTGAAATTCCTACTGCTGTGTGTGGATCTGGGTCTTCAAGGATCCTCAGTGTATCTGTGTGTTTGTATAGGTCTTGCATTTTTACAGAGTTTGAACAGTTTCTTTGAGATGAACTTTCTGAGATAGATACTTAAGTGCTTAGTGTTGGAAATTTTATAGATATTTGATGAAGAGCACTTTTACTACTAGCATAAAGAAAATATATTGATTTCGTCAAGGGTTAAAAATTCAAGTCCCCAGATACAACCATCTTTATAGTCATTAAGAACAGGTAAATAGAACCTGTTTAAATATGTTTCGGTTGTAACTTATTGAGTTGACAAGAATCAAATTGATCTAAAGAAAAGACCTCTACATTTACGGCATTCTGCACCTACTATTTTTGCATTGCCAATGCATACGCAAATTTTTCCATTTATGTTTCTTTTCAGAATATCATTCTGACTATAAGTTAATGATTTTTACAATTTATTGCTGTCTAAAAATTTCTCTTTACTTCCCATTTTGTTCTGGATGTCTTGGTTTCTTCCCTTCCACCAACACAAAGTGAGCAAGAGTTATGAAGAGACACTGAATTTAAGAACCCTGGCTTTTTTTCAAAACAAACTAACTTTTTAAAAACAGTATGACTGCTTTTTATTGATACCGAAAAAGGGAAGGCTTTGGCAAGCACTCACTAAATGTGTGAATAACCTAATTGATTTCACCATAATGCGTAGCTTTGCTGTTTGTCCTTGTAGATTCTTGGCTCAGTGAGCATACACTAGTATCACTCTTCTATGGTGAAAAGTTAAAAAAAATCCAGACTTACAGATGTGAATTCATCGGCACTATGCAATATCTTTGTTTCTTTCCTTCAGAGAGAAAGGGCAACATGGTAATTAGATCTTCTGTTGTGTTATGAAGTAATTAGGTAAACTTATTTAAGCTCAGTGTTTTGATTAATTTTGAAAACATTAAGAGGTTGCTACTGAAGATGGTGAGATGTATGAAATTTAAATTTTAAGCATGCTACTATATATTCTGCAGTAAGATTCTAGTAAAAAGGCCAAGAATGCATAATTAATGCAAAAAAGTAGATAAACACAGATCAAATTATACATTCAGAAACTCACTACAGATGTCATAATAGTCCAACTAAATCTTTAACTCAGGTTAAAATAAAAGATTTTAGGAAAGAATTTGAGAGCCAGTAAGAAAAAAGAGTTGACTATGGTGCTGGAATGAGGCAAAACAAATAATGATGGGCAGATAAAACCGTTGTACCTTTAAAATATGGTTTTTGAAATCTGATTGCTTAAAGACTGTTCGCTTTTAAGACCATCATTATATGGCTAACACAGAAAAATCACAGAAAATTTCTATGATGAAAACTGTTTTACCTGCTATGTATGTTTATCTTCTTTCTGAAACCTTAGTTAAAGGCTTTTGATGGGGCAACATTCAATCTTTGTTCCTGTTCTTCGGGCTCACAGTACTAGGCTCTTCTTTACCTTCCAGATGCCTTTCATTCACTTACTACACTGTTGTGTGATCTTTTTTTTTTTTTTTTTGATTTTTCGAGACAGGGTTTCTCAGTAGCTTTTTGGTTCCTGTCCTGGAACTAGCTCTTGTAGACCAGGCTGGCCTCAAACTCACAGAGATCCGCCTGCCTCTGCCTCCCGAGTGCTGGGATTAAAGGCGTGCGCCACCACCGCCCAGCTTGTTGTATGTTCTTTATGATAGTCTCCAAGCATACAAAAATACGGCCCCCATTTCTCGTTGGCTCTCATTAGTCTAACCAAATCTTCACTCCAGGGAACCTAATAATTTACCCTTGCCTTAACACACAAAAATAGTTTTTCTTTCCCTATGTGTTTTCCATCTTGATGCAGTAGTTTCTTCCACTTAAAAGTGCTTTTCCTCACTTAGGAGAATCTAGTCTACTTCTTATGGTTCAACTCAAATATCCCTCTTGAAATGAAGCTTTTCTGGAACCTCTTTCAGCTAAATTATGACACTTTTCTTTAACATCACACAGTATTTGATGTTAAGGAACATTGATATTGTATCTGGGCGTGGGCACAATGGCTTGGTGGATAAAGGTGCTTTGTACTAAGCCTCAAGACTTAAGTTCCATCCCTAGGACCCACATGTTTGAGGAAAGAAAAGAATGGACTCTTCCAAGTTGTCCTCTGACCTCCACAATGCTATATTACACAAGTGTCCCGCTAGATAATAAATTACTTAATCAATTGTTTAAATACTAAATGCCTTGAACTGATTGGGCTTGGACTGATTGATAGATACACTTTTTAAAAATATATATATTTATTTATTTACTTATTATGTATACAATATTCTGTCTGCATGTATGTCTTTAGGCCAGAAGAGAGCACCAGACCTCATTACAGATGGTTGTAAGCCACCATGTAATTGCCGGGAATTGAACTCAGGACATTTGGAAGAGTAGGCAATGCTCTTAATCGTTGAGCCATCTCTCCAGCCCTGATATATACACCTTTCATAACCATATCAGCTTTTTTTTTCTTTAGTCTGAATACTCTTATAGCTGCCTTCCTGTTCAGTGTGGTCTGTTAGCAAGTTATTTTGTGGGATTAACTCTGTAAATTTGACTGATAGAATAAAGAGTGAGTGCCATTGCTCCAAGGCCTCATGGTATAAGTCACACTGCTGAGGTGTTTGGGGAATGAATCCTATTTTGAAGGGAAAAATTATGACTTGTTCACAAGGTTTTTTCAGATAAGACAGTTTTTCCAAAGGACAACCGCTGCAAAACAGTTATTCCATGTGGACATGTATGCATACACTCCCGTGGGTCTGTCTATTGGTCTGTCAGCTGTGCACTCCCTGTAGAGTTTGTGGGCTCCAACACTACTGAGCTGTCTATTTGAATATTAAACCTAATTTGACACTATTGCTAATTTAAATGGTTCAGAAGTATGTTTAATGCTTATGCCAAGCAGGCATAAGCTAAAACCCCTGGAATTCCTTAGAGTAAATGTTGTTATTCATGTGTGTCCCTTTTAGATCATTCTTGAATATATGCACTTGAGTGACTTAGAATGGTTTTTCTTAACAGCTTCAGGATGGGATTGGTCGCCAAGTGACTAGAAAGTAGAGCATTGTTTTACTACTGACCCACAAGAGAAGACCAGGATGAGGTTGAGTTTTTTGGCTAGTGAATAAATCTGAGTACTGGAAGTGTTGCCTTAGGGTTTCTGTTGCAGTAAAGAGACATTAGAACCACAGCAACACTTTAAAGGAAAACATTTAATTGAGGACAGCTTACAGCTTCAGAGGTTTTAGTCCATTATCATCATGGTAGGAAGTAAGCTAGCACACAGGCAGACATGGTTCTAGAGAGGTAGCTGAGAGTTCCACATCTTTATCCACAGGCAACAGGAAGTGAACTGAGCTCCATGCTGAGTATAACCTGAACATATGAGGCCTCAAAGCCCGCCCCCACAGTGACACACTTCCTCCCCTGGCCACACTTCTTAGTAGTGCCCTATCTATAGACCGAGCATTCAAATACATGAGTCTATGGGGCCATTCCTATTCAGACCACAAGTGGCATACCTGGAGAGGGCATGAAAGCTCTTCTGCATACCATTACTTTAAATGCCTTGCCCTTCCATTTGACTGTCTCTAAGTGATACTATTTATTTTAATCCCCCCTTTTTGTTTTGCTTTGCTTTGTTTTTTGTTTTTGAGATAGGCTTCTGGGTTTAAGTGATCTCCCTCTTTCAGGCTCTCAAGTAACTGTCCCTGACTTGTATTCTTTATAGTAGACTAGGAAACATACATGAAACATTTTTCTTTTGTGAGTTCTTCTGTAAATAAAACTAATAAATTATAGAACCCAAGAAAGGAGTAAAAGCCTTCACTTTGTATCCATAGGTCAGAACTACAGCTTGCCTGTCTGTGACAGTCTCACTGTATAGCAAAGACTGACCTAGAGCTTGTAGTCTTGCTGCCCCAGCTGGGGTTACAGTTTGCATAATGAAGTGTAGATGATAGAATTGAGAATGGTATTATGAGACTGAACCTTTAGCCTGTGATTTCGTGGGTATACATAGTATTAAAATCGGTGTAAATTTGTTGAATACCCAGTTATTGTCAGGAATTGGTTGATATCAAACAAAATCGAAGGTTATATAAGGTGTCAGCAAAAACATATAGTACAAACCCATTTCTGCAATGAAAGCTACATGAAGAAAAATGTAAGATTTAAAATTCCAAGCTGAATTGTGAGTTTCATGATTTATGATATATTAAGTAGAATTGAAACCAGGCCGTGGTGACACATGCCTTTAATCCCAGCACTCGGGAGGCAGAGGCAAGTAGATCTCTGAGTTTGAGGTCTACACAGGGATACCCTGTCTCAAAAATAACAAACAGACAAACAACCAAAAAACCCTTGGATTGGGAAATGCAGCTTCATCTGTGAAAACTTAAACTTATGTTGGTGTTCATATGATTAATTTCCCTCCATTCTGCTCACTCAAGAAGTAGGTTACAGTATCTAGAGTTTAAAAGTTTATGTAAGTTCTAAAGTTGTGTAAGATCAAGTTTTAAATTCCAGGTGAGTGCTGCCAGCATCCAGTGATCCTTGAGTCTATAATCTGTATCTTTTATTCTGGTGCTTTATTTGTTAGCCTATTTATTCTCACCACTGTATCAGGAATAATTTACATACCTTTCAGTTCACCTACTTGAGTATAGTCTTAAGTGGTTTCAAAGATTTGTGTACACTGTCATTGAAATGTAAGAATATTTACATCCTGTGAAACAAATAACCCTTTAGCTATCATTTCCATCTTCTATTTGCATCACATACAGAGAGCGAGATATACACACATTCAGACAGTCCACCACCAACCCACTCTCATTTCATGTGAGGACAGTCATACAGAAGGCCTGTACTTTTGTGACTGGCTCCTTTTCCTTAGCACATTGTTTTGAAAGTTCATCCATGTTGCAACATATCCAGCACTTTATCTCGTTTTCACTGGCCACTAATGCTTTATTATATGGATTATACATTTTGTTTATTCATAAATTAATAGACTTGGGTTGTTTCCATTCTAAGAGAATTTTGAGTATGTCCAACTTGGGGCAATGCTGTAAAAATAGATACAGTTTTCTGTAGACTTAGGTTTTCATTTCTCTTGCGTTTCTGCCTAGATAATGATTATATTTAAACCTTGAGGAATTATTAAAGTATTTTCTCAAAGTGACTCTCCCATTTTTTTCCAACTAGCAGTAATTAAAAAGTTTTCACTTTTCAGTAACTTTACCTGGCTTTATTATTACTATTACTATGAATATTGCTGTCTATAATAAACATATAAGGGAAAATGACATCTTGTGGATTTGATTTTTGTTTCTGCATTTTTTTCTGTCTATAGTCTCTGAAGAAGCAAATATTTTCACTTTACCATTTTTTATCTGAGTTATTGTATTATATCAATTTTAAAGTACTTTGTTCAGATTATAAGCCTTTTATTGGATACATGATTTGAAAAATTCCCTTTTCCCATTTTGTGGATTAGCTATGGCAGCACTTCCCATGCCTAGATTCTTGTGTTTGTTTGAGGAGACTTACAAGTAAGCAGAGCCCACAAAGTAGGTGTCTGAACAGCTGGTTTAGAGAAGCATGCCCTCTGGTGTACAAAACAAACAAACAAACAGTCTCAGAGCTGGGGAGATGGCTCAGAGGGTAAAGTATTGCTGTACAAACATAGTGAAGCAAGCTTGGACCCCTAGCATTCACATCAAAGCTGAACATGGAACATATAATTGTAACTTCTGTGCAGGAGAGGTTGAGGCAGAGGGAAGCAAGCCCTGAAGGCTAGCTGGCAAGCCAGTCTAGCAGAAACAGCTAGCTCTAGGTCAGTGAGAAACCTTGATTCAAAAAATAAGGTGGGGTTTGGGGGAGCTATAGAGGAAGACATCTGATGTTGACCTTCACAAGCACACACCCACCCCAACCTCCACATGCCTGTTTGAACAAACAACCAACCAAGTCTCTATGGTGCCTGTCATCAGGATTTTGTCTAATTGTCCATTTTCCCTTTGTAATATAAAACTAAACAAATTAGGCTGGAAAGGTAGCTTGTCAACTAAGAGTACCTGCTGCTCTTGCAGAGGACCTGTGTTTGTTTCCCAGTAACCATATGGTGGCTCACAACAGTCTGTCACTCCTGTTCCTGGGGATCTGACACCCTCTTCTGGCCTCTTTGGGCACCACACATATTGCACATACATACATACATACATACATACATACATACATACATACATGGAGGCAAACACATAAAATAAAAACTAAATTTTAAAAAAATTATAACAAATATAGAAAAGAAGTACTAAAGATTTCACTGTCCTGTGTACACAGTACATTATAGTTCTTTGTTGACTGGTGGCTGTGTTCCTTTAGTGTTTGGGATATTACCTCCAAATAAGTTCTGATATGAGAATTAACAGTTACGCTGGTTAAATTCAGTATGTGGCCCTCCAACCTTCCCCAAATTAACCTGAGCTCGTGCAGCTACACACAGACTTGTCTCATTCATAAAGAACAGACTTGAAAGGAACAAATTGAACAGTATATTCATTAAAGTTCTTTTCATCTTCAAAATACAATTCCACTAGGGACTTTTTTCTTTTCATTGTTCTTAATCAGGAAGAATTATGCTTTGTTAACAAAACTTGGACCTAATGAACATTTTCTAAAATGGGAGTTACATTGATTTGGGAAGTAAAAACCTGGTCATATTCATGCTTCCTAAAACAAGCAAACAAACAAAAACTTTCTATAGACTACCAGGTGCCATCTACATGAACTGTATGTGACTAGTTGAGGAACAGGAGCAAACCATCACCAGGAAGGGGAGACCAAAGGAAGAAGTAATTTACACACCTGCTTCGGGTGTGGCTAGAGGTCCAGGGACTACGGAATGAGTCCTTGACTATAACCTTGCAAGTATGCATAGATCATTAGAGAAGCAAGTTCTCAAAGGACAGCTGTGCCCAAAGGTGAAGCCGAAGCCTAGGCTACAGCACTTAAGAAAAAAGACAACAATTAAGGAAAGAAACACCTGAAATTTGCCTAGAAATTGTGAGGTAAGTGTACCTTGTTCTAGTTAACTTGTGAAGGATCGTGACTTTAAAGGTTTTAGGGCCTGTCCTGGAGCTCTACTAAAGTAACTCTAGTAATAGAGAGTGAGGCAAGGAAATGGAAGCTCTCATGCTCTGAGCCAAATAGTTAAGAACAGAAGAAAAGTTGTTGGGAATTTAGGTCCATTTGCCAAAGCTTAGTAACCAATTCCTACCAGCCAAGAAAGCTACTTAAAGGTTTGGTTATGTTTTGTTTTTGTGTTTGCTTGGCTTTCATGACATTATTAATCAAATATCATTATAAATAAAAGCACATGTCAGAAACAAAACAATGTTTTGTTTAAGCAATCAGAACTTGTCTGGAAATTTAATTCTAACCATTCTCTCTGTTAAAGATATGTGTCTTTGGCCTATTCTAAAAGCAACTCATTGTAATCACTTAGAACATGTGGAACACCAAACTTTGTCTTTAGTATCTTCTCAGAGCTCTTTAAGAAAGAACTGTTTCCTGACATCACTTGATATAAATGATGAGGAAATATGTGAGGAAGTTTTGTACTTGTAATTCTCTGTTTCTATTCATTGAAGTAGGAATGATGACATATTATATAGACTGTTTGATAAGTTGGTTGTCGTAGGAATGAGCAAGAGATATACTTCCAAACATTAGAGAGTTGATATTTTGATCCAAAGAATGGCAGGCACGTCCTTAGGTTTTGTTGTGGCATTAGGTATAGACAACTACAACTACATTCTGTTTGGTATGAGTGTTAAACCTGTCATGTCCGGTTTCTTGAGCAATCCTCGGCCTAGAATAACATGACAAGATAGGGTTCTCAGATAGCAAGATCCTAGAATATATTCAGATTGTCTTCAGTGAGTTTTAGGGCCTGGGCATATCTTTACTACACATAAAGAGGATACCTGAGCAGATGTATTTCACTGTGTCCAGCAGAAGGAGCAGAAGAAATGTTATGAAGATTTACTGAAGGGCAGTTTTGGGACATGTTGGCACAGTTATGGAATGCTGGGGAGAAGAGAGAGAAACTTGTCAACTCTAAGAGAAGGGTGCCTCGTTTTGTGCCAAGGCACTAGTGACTTGTCCCAGTACTATCTTAAATATGATAGACCTCTGTGAATCAGAGCTGTGTCCTATGGGCACATTGTGACGGAAGGTGTCTTAGATAAACATAGAGCCACCAAAATCATTTATATGAATTTTCAAGAAAGATAAACTATTTCTAGGCAGGACTTTGATTCTCATTAAGATGAGTAAGGGCACCTACTGACGTTGGAACCATGTGTCGCTAGTTAGTGGTACTACTACTATTCAGTATAGCATACTTTAATTATGTCTTAAGTTGTTAAATTAGTGAGTCATTTCCATAGTGGCTGTTAATAATGAGTACCAGCATCAGTTTGGGGGCACTAGTAGAATGTAGTAGGGCTGGACACTTGAGTGCCACTAAAGAACTTTTTTTCTTTTATGTGTGTGGGTGTTTTGTCTGCATGTATGTCTGCACCACCTGCATGCCTGGTGCCCTCAGAAGCCAGAGGAGAGCACTAGATCCCCTGTATTATCAGTTGAGAATATAATTAAATATTCACCTATATTTATGTTCAGGGTAATATACTATTTTGTTACCAGATTTGTATGTGCATGGGGGGGGGGGGAATCAAGCTCATTTCATGGTACTTAATGAATATTTTGTACATGTGAATTTTATTAATTTTGTTTTCCTAAATGGAATGTTTGATTATTTATTATACTAAATTTGTTAAAATAGGCTATTTTAGTGTTATGAACTAGTAGATGCCTTAGTTATATTTTCAGCATTTACGGAGCAGGAACATAGCCAATCTTGAGTGGCTTTTAAAGAAGGAGAATACTTTGGAAGTGCGTTATTCTATAATTTGCTGTTAAGCCTGTGTTAAAAATTCTTCCCTGCTTCCTCTTCCGTTTCTTCCCTTTTGGGCCATAAACTGTCTCAGGGAGGAGGTAGAGGAGAAGCAAATTCTCAGTTTAGCCAATAGCAGCTCGGCTTCTGGAGTGTTTACCTACTTTGCGTAAGGCAGGCCACCCACACACGTTCTGAGGCACTGAGTGAAAGAACACTGAGCAGACGGCATTGTGCGGCGTGTGGTTCCCAGTACCATCCGCAGATGCTTTCATACTATTTCCACTTTATCTGGTGAGAAGGAGTGCCAGCGTGTGGTGATAGCGACAGAATAAAAAGGTTCGTGCTCTGAGGCTTAATTTTAAGGGCCATTCTGAGACTTCGGGTAAAGGTAAACTTGCAAAAGTTAATTATCCAAAGCATAATCAGCCTGCTTTTATTTTGCATTTTTCTCAATATTTAACTTTAGAATTGTGTTGTATATGGTTAAATTTTCTTCTGTCTTAGGACAAAGATTGGATAAATCTCAAATCCACAGTTTCTGTGTTCTTAGGATATAACTGATAAATTCCTATCAGTGGTGAAGAAAGCCTGAGAAATATAATACCTACAGGTGTTTGTGGCTGTTGATTGCACACCAACAGAAAATGCAAATCTGTTCTTATTTTTACTGTTTGTGTGCTAACCTACAGTCTTAGTTTTTTTACATATTGTAGAGCCTAATGTTTTTCACCCTTTTTCCTTTCAAGTTTTAGAACTATGTTCTGGGAAGAAGATAACTTAGTAGCTAGAATGGTGTTGCTGTCTTACACCTTTGTTAGCTGTGCTTTAGGGATTGGAAGTGGGGTTTCTACACAATATTTTAATTGTTACGATTAGGGTAAGAAGAGATTGAACAATATTAGAGCTGGTTATTAATTGCCGGGAATCTTCCCACTAAAAAACATTTGTCATTTCCCAGCAGTGTTCTGTTTTTACCTAAAGAAAAATTAGAATTGAAATGGTTTTAATAGTAAATTCAAAAGAAATTAGGTCTTATCTAGATATTGGTATATATGTATGATCTTTTTTCCAGCGTGTGAAGAAGTAATCTCTTGTTAATTAAAAATGGCTATGGCAGAAGTCGGAAAATTGATCATAATTTGGTTATTTGGGATATTTGTGATTTGATGGTGTAGCAATAATCAGATGAAAGAAAAAAGGAAATTCATGGAAACAACATAGATATACGTACTTATTTTCCTAATGAAGGGGGTTAAATAAGAATACTACACTGAGTAATTTAAAATATTCACTTTGTTTTAAAAATATAGATGTTCTTAACCTCCCACACACAGTGTCTCTAAATGACTTTTTAAAAGTTTCTGGAGAACACAGTGTGATTTGCCAGAGAGATCACCTGCAAGCACTTAGCAGGAAATGAAGCTGCAGGATTAACTTACCGTGGTTTGTTGAGAGGAACAGCATTGACATTAGTAATGGCTTCTTAGCACCGCCTTCTCTGAAATAGTTATTTTATTTGTAGTTAGAGATCAACTAAAGTTTTCTTCTCATTCTTTTTAAATAAAGCTTACTAAGACATTTTGAAAAAAAACAAACACTTAAGTAGTTAACTTCTATAAGAATAGTAAAACGTCCAAATTCATCTGATTTTCCTCTGTTGAAAAAAAAAACCACATATATAGCATTTAATCTTAAAACTAATTTGAGATTCTTAAATTTGCCTTAGCCATTAAGTATTATGATTTTTTACAATTATTAAATATTAAGAGTATTAGAAAATTAGAAATTTTTATATGGTATCAAAGTCATCTACAAAGAGTTAATTATAAACATTAACTTAGGTACCAAGAAACACAGTTAAGTCTGAGAAAATGGTTAGACTTAAGTTATGGGCAGCATTACTATAAGTCAAGCAAATGTTTATTAAGCCCCATTTAGTATTCTTCATTAAATATTTAGACTTTGATAAATATTTGATTTTTTTTACATTTTGTGGTCATTGTCAATCACTATTTGCTCTCTTGCAGGTGAATATTTTATTTTTCATACAATACATTTTAACATGTTTTTCCTCTCCCCTAACTCCTCCGACATCCTTTCTCTTCCTTATCTATCCAACTTTATGTGTATGTACTCTTTTTAAATAAACAAATGCTGCAAAGTGAAGATCAAAACAAACGAAAAGCCAATAAGACAAAAAAAAAAAAAAGGCTTAAAAAAAAACAACCCTGGAATGTGGTTGGTAGACCCAGTGACACTTCATTGAAGAAAACTGGTTTTCCCTTTGCCAGCAGATGTCAGTTGCAAATAGTTTCTTGGTTAGGGTTGGAACCCTATGTCTACTTTCCTCTCTCCCTTCTAGGGCCCTGTCTGACTTGAACCTATGAAGATCTTGTGTATGCTACAGTCTCTGCGAATTCATTAATTCACCAGTCCTATTGTGTCTTGAAGACTGTTTCCTTGGGATCATTCTCTTGGCCCTGGTTCTTATGATCTTTCTGCCTCCTCCTCCACATAGATCCCTGAGCCTTGAGGGGAGGGTTTATTGACGACGTCCTATTTAGGTCTGAGAGCTCCAGAGTCTCCACTCTGCACACTGTCCAGTTACGAGTTTCTGTGTTATTTCCCAACTACTGCAAGAAGAAGCTTCCCAGTGAAAGCTGAGCAAAGCTCTGATCTGTGGGTATAGTAATATGTCATTAGGAGTTACTTTACTGCTATCTTCTTTTAACAGAATAATAGTAGTAGGTTTTCCCCTTAGCTCATGACCTATCTAGTCGCAGGTCCTGGAGTACGTTAGCAATGTCAGCATGGGTTCCATCTCAGCAGTTGGCCTTAAGTACAATCAAAAAGTGATTGGGTACCCCCATACATAACACCATTGTACCAGTCTATCTTGCAGACAGATCTCTGTTGTAGGTTTGTAGCTGGGTAATGGATAAATCACCTTTCTCCTCTGGTTTCATGCAGAGTTCCTCCTAGCACCAAATGGTAGTCATTAGTAGGGGTGAAGCTTCTAATTGGATGCCAGCCCAGCTTCTGTGTTCAGTGACATAAGTGTTGTCTTTAGCAATAGGGCCTTACCTCAGGTTGTGGGGAGCAACCAATAACCATGGCAATAGCCTGTGATGTTTTTAGCATCCGCTTGGCTAATGGCTCAAGAAGATGTAACCCATTCCTGGCACTGGTGGTTTTAGGGAGCTTCTACAGTATGGTTTTTCCAAAGTCTTTTAGTGTTAGTTGTCCTTCTCTGTACCATCCCCATCCTGATTTCATGTTCCTGTTCTGTTTTCCCCTTTCTCTCTCCATAATATTGTATTCTTTTTTTAATATTTATTTATTTATTTATTTATTTATTATGTATACAATATTCTGTCTGTGTGTATGTCTGCAGGCCAGAAGAGGGCACCAGACCTCATTACAGACGGTTGTGAGCCACCATGTGGTTGCCGGGAATTGAACTCAGGACCTTTGGAAGAGCAGGCAATGCTCTTAACCACTGAGCCATCTCTCCAGCCCCATAATATTGTATTCTATTTCTTCTTCCTTGGAAGATCCTCTCCTCCTGTCTCTGTGGCTTTTCTAATTATAGTGCACACATCTGAAACTTAAAAGCTAGCATCCCCATAGAAGAGAAAGTATGCAATGTTTGTCTTACCTCAGGATGAGTTTGTCTTCTAGCTTCACCCATTTATCTGTGAATTTCATTTTTCTTAACAGCTGAATAATGTTCCAGTTGGGATAATTTTATGATACTCCAAACTCTATAGCTTTTAGTTATTGGTTATTTTACTGAGGTGCAGATTTGAATCATGTCCTGTATTAGGTTCCTTTGTAAAAAGGAAAGTATATTTGATGAGTGAGCCCAGCACATGGCCCAGCATTGAAATCTTAATGCAGAGTTGTTTTCTCTCAGTCCTCATGACAAACCCTGTAACATATGATAAGTGCTGTCACTGCCTTATAACATAGGAAAGTCACATGCTTCAGAACTGACTGGGAAATTTGAGGGTTCATAAAGAACTGGATCAAGCCCTTATTCAGGGTCCCAACTTTTTGTCAGTCTTAAGTAGTGATGACTTTATTTTGCAAAAGTGTCTCTTATAGTTTGAAAGAAACACTATAATGAGATAATTAGTGGTACTTTGAACTTTAAGATTTATATATAAAAGCTTTTTGAATGGAATGTGTCATTTTTTTATACTTCCTTCTTCTTCCTCTCCAGTGAATGGCTACATTAGCAGCTTCCTTGACTGAAGGTTATGGACAAGATAATTTCACAAGAAAAGGGACATGAGGAACTAGAGAGATGGCTTGTGGTTAAGAGTGCTTGTGACTCTTGCAAAGGACCAAAATTGAGGTCCCAGCACACATGTTGAAAGGCTCTTAACCAACTGTTACTCCAGCTTCAGAGGATCCAACACCACCCCCTTGTCTCCACAAGACCTGCATTTATGTTGGCAGGCACATACCGATAAAATCATCTTTAAAAAATTTATTTAATGTGTCTTTTGCCTATGCACCATGTGTGCCTCAGTGCCCAAGGAGTCCCTGAAACTAGAGTTACCAACAGTTGTTAGCCACCATGTAGGTTACAGGAAATTGAGCCTGAGTCTTCTGTAAGAACATCCAGTGCTAAACAGCTCTCCAGTCCAAAATTAAATAAATTTTCAGAAAAAAAGAGAATGCGAGACCCAGAAGACACAGTGATTTGGCAAAAGTATACAATAGAGAACTTATTTCTAAATCGTGTACAGTCTTGAAGGCAAACTTTGAATCTTGAATTCATTTTAAAATTACATTTATTTTGTGTGTTGGGATGGGTATGTGCATGCCGTGGCACATGTGTAAAGATCAGAGAGCAGCTTTGAGAATCTGTTCTCTCCTACCATGTAGGTCCCAGAAACTGATCTGAGGATTGACTGTAAGTACCTTTTCTCGCTAAACCATTTCACCGGCCCTTGAAATCTTTTTGTTTTTTTTCCTTTCAGTTTTTCAAGACAGGGTTTCTCTGTAGCTTTGGAGCCTTGGCATGAAACTAGCTCTTGTAGACCAGGCTGGCTTTGAACGCACAGAGATCTGCCTGCCTCTGCCTCCCGAGTGCTGGGACTAAAGATGTGTGCCACTACCGCCCGACTTTTTTTTCTTTTTCTCTTTTTTTTGTGAATTCATTTTTTAAATTCCTAGTATTTAAGGAACTTACTTTGTTATCTTTTTTTCTCTATTTTGAAATAATTTAGAAAACTAATACAAGCTCATTCATATACCCTTCACTCAACCCTCTAACATTAGCAACTCCTGCAACCAGACGTATTTGTCCAAACCAGGAACTTGACATTGGTGCAGTACTGTTTGCTTAACTGAACCGTACTAATCTTCAGTCCCTGACAATTCTGTTTCTTTCCTTTTGTGACTTTGGAGACTTCTAACAAACTCTTATAATTATTTTTTAGATCTGGCAGTTTAGGTTTGCCTAGTGGTTTCTTGTATTTGATTGAGATTCTTTACAACATACCTCGTTGCATCACCCATGATAAGTGATGACAAAATGTCTTTACGGGCCGTGTTTAACTTGATCAGTTGGTTTCTGGAGTAACTACCTGGTTTCTCCCACTGTGCGCTTGGTATATCACCTGTGTAATTAGTGAATGTCCTCAGGGAGATATTTTGACTCTGCAGTCACCTTTTTTTTTATATTATGCGGCATGCTTGCTTTGTTGAGCAGCTAATATACATGCATTGACTGTGCCTGATGAATATTTCGTGTACTTCACAGGCAAATAGAGTGTTTTATCCTTTCAGGTTTCCTAATCTAGATGAGAAGACAGTTGATTCATCGACTGTTCCTGAAGATGGAGAGCAATTAAGCTTATTTTAGGAAATTTTTATTAAGGAATTGGAGCAAAAGCATATTTTTTTACATAGCTCTAATCTTTGGTTTAATATAAATTTTACTTATTATTACTGTGTATGATGTGGGGGAGGCATGTCTGTAAAGGACAACTTGTGGAATCAGTTCTCTCCTTACGCTTAAGTGGGTTCCAGGGATTGAACTCAGGGCACCAGGCTTGTGCCACAAGCACCTTTATCTGCTGAGCCATTTCACCAACCATAATTTTTTTTATTGTTAGCGTATCTTCTTTGTACAAGATATGGGTTTTGTACAAAATATTATTTGTATAAAATAATGGATGGCATTTCATGCATGTGTAATCATGTACTTTACTCATATCTGTCCCTTCCCATACCCTCTTCTCTACCTTTCTAGAACCCCAATATTACCCCTTCTACTTTCTTATTTGTATCTTTTTTATCTAGATTTCATGTATGAGAGAAAGGGTGTCTTACTTTATGTAGCATGATCTCCAGAACCATCCATTTTCCTGTAGATGATATTTCAGTTTTCATTTTAACTGAGAGAAACTGCATTGCGCCAATATAATGTTTTCCTTATTTGTTCACTTACACAGTTTGGCTGTTGTTGCTTTTCTAAGCAAATAAATGGGGCTTCCGTGTTCTAAAAAGACTAGAGAATATTCTGTTTCTGGGAGTAATGTAACTGCTCAGCATAATCGTTTAGTAGTACTTCCTATCATTGTCCACTTAAAATTAATATTCCTTACTCCTAGAAATACAACAATATCCATTTTACTTGGCTTTCCACTTGTTAAATTTCTTAAGTTGATAATGATTTGAAGTAGTTGGGGAGAAATTTATTTTGTTTTTCTCAAGTTTAAATTTTATTCCCAGTACAATAAAACTCAGCTTAAAGCAACTGATCACTTTACTGAGAAAATTAAAGTAATTATTTCTTGTTGTAGAAGTTTATTCTTAAGATTGTGCCTGGTAGGACAATAGAACCAGTTACACAACTCTTGTTCTGTGTGCTTCATTCAGTAGTGCAAAGTTGAGATGTTTTGGGTTTAATGCTTAGCTGACTTTCCCCTCATGTCCTTTAGTACACAATATTTCAGCAGTTCACAGTAGTAGAGTGGGTTGTCACTTCAGTGTTCTTACCTATTTTAATGGGGCATTGTAATAGCTACTGTGAAGTTTAAATCTCATACATGCAAAATGCTTAGAACAATATGAGCACAGAGACAAAACCCACCATTAACCATTATGGATGGTGGTAGTGGAGGCTAATGTTGTTGTATGCTGACTTAGGAGCTAGAATTCCCTGCACTTTTCCTATGCATTTGTTCTGAATAGCTGCTGAGTCCCACCAAACTTGCTGCTTTCTATACAGTTTTGTTATTTTAATAGTTAATAGGGGAATTTCCATCTTGCCTTTTGAGAAACATACTCACTTCAGCAATTTAGTTAGCTAAAATTGTTGAATACAGACTAGAAATGGACAAAGGACAATAAACATATTTGTGTTTCTAGTTGTTTTAAAAATACATTTTCTAGTAACATGGTGAATAAAAAAATGATTTGGGGTCCATATGATAAGCTTAAGCAGAGACTACTTCCCCCACTCAGGAAGACTGCCTGCTTTTCTTCTTGATGCACATTCAAGGAGCGCGTGAGCTTGTTTCTTCCTCAGCTGTCTGGACTCTCTCTCTAGTAATACATGGCTTTCTTTCTGATGGTACCAAGAGTTTGCTTTTGTGCGAGGCCCTGTTTTTCTACCTTGGATTACCTCCAATGTTTAAAATACAAAGTCCATTTCATTTACTGAAGTTCTTATTGGTGGTCACTGCCAGGAAATAGGGTTGACAAATACCCTGAACACTGAAGAAGTGACAGAGACTCAGATGGTCTCAGAAAGCACTAGTCATGGTAGTATATCCATTACCAGTTTACCCTGAATTGTATGTTTGGGGTTTGTTTTATACAGTATGCTTTCTAGTTTCCTAAATGACACCATAATGAGGTATACTGGTTCTTACGTGAGAACTTGTTGTAGAGAGCTGCGGGCTGCATTCCTGCTGCCCGGCTCCCAGCCACTGGCTAGCTTTACCCGAAATAATACACAAAATGTATTCATTTAAACACTGCCTGGCCCATTTCTATTAATGTGTGTAGCACCGAGGTGCGCTTACTGGGAAGATTCTAGCCTACATCCATCCTGGGTCAGAGCTTCATCGCTTCTGCTCTGAGAGGAGCAGCATGATTTCTGAGCTCACTTCCTCTTCCTCCCAGTATTCTGTTCTGTTTACTCCGCCTATCTAAATTCTGCCCTATCAGATGGGCCAAGGCAGTTTATTAGCCAATGACCTTCCTCCATCAAGAACTAGCCCATTCAACCTATCTCTGTGTCAACAGTGGTGTTAGAAAGCTTAAGACTGCTTTCCCTCTGGGAGCTTCACTTTCCCCATCTATGAACTGGGAATGGCTGCACTTGTACACTTGTAGAAATTAGACAGGTTGATGCATCTCAAGTTAATGTGTGAATTTTAGTCCATGCTCTTCCAGAGCTATTTGAACATAAGTGTTCGATCTTCCTGTCTAGAAAATGAAAATTAGTAAGATTTTCATATTCAATTCAGATATCTGTTTTAAGGGTCAAATAAAATAATGTTATGTGAAAGCATTTTGTTAATTAGTATTCTGTGCAGGTTCAAGATCTTAGACCTTAACCCATGAGTTGGTTCAAGGTGATTTCCTTTTTTACTTAAAAAGATTTTCTTGTTTTTAACAAAGTTTGCTTCTGAGTTTTGCAAATGTGAGTTTAGGCATAGAAGATCCCTCCTTATCCGCCTGCAGCATTGGTCTTGAAATCATTTTGTGGTCACCCCAACTCCACTTCCTTTGCTTCAAACATTTGAAGAGACACTGTCAAAATATTTTAAATGCATACAAATGATTAACGTCTATTAAGACGAGAGATTCTCCCATTCTCACTCAGCCATCGGCCCCTGTCAGACATTGAAACACAGCTACCTTCAAAACCATTCCCTTTATTAGCCCAAGGCTTAATATAAAAACTTTAAGGACAGTGCTTATCTCTGTGTAAATAAGCAAACATTTTTAATAGCTTTCTGTGTTCTAAAAAGCACACCAAAATAGGGGAAATTTCCTTTGTTAGAATAAATTCTCTTATTCCCAATTTAAGATTTGAGAGGTGGTTCTCTTCATGGATTAAGTGAAGTCATGAGATGCTGGTTGGTTGGTGTTTGTTTTCTGTGTTTTGGCATTCATGTACCCAGTCTAGCTCCAAACTAGTCATCCTTCTGCCCTTCCCTTTCACACCCATGCCCAGTACCATTGAGATTTTTTTGATTGTCATAATTATGTGTGTTACTGACCTCTAGGGATGCTTCTGAAATTCCTAAAATACAGGCCAGGCTACTACAGTATCAAAATAGTGGCAGTACTGAGGCTGAACAACCCTAGTTGAGAGAAACAAATCACATCTTTGGGGAAAATGTTAATTGCTTTCCCATCAGGATGCAGTAAGTTATCCTTGTGAGTACCAAAACTCTGGGCATGTCATTTGGCTAGTCTAGAAGGGGGTAGGAGCGTACACAGTGGTGCCCTTTATTTATTTTGGGTAGGAGACTGTGGGCTTTCCTGTCCTCTACTGCTACAGTAAGCTGAAAAAACAGAGGAACTAACTTCCAGCTGCTACCTCCGACACCATTGTTCTCTTTTGTTTAGAAAAGCTGCTTATTCCTCCTCCTGATCATGAAAGAGCAGTGGTGACTGAAAATACCCTTGGGTCCTTTGCTGCACTGGGTTCCTAAGGCGGCTCCACCACACGTGCACCGAAGCAGTTGGTTTTGAATCATCCTGTTGATCCACCCTTCATGGCCACCCATTTGCCTGCTAGAATAGAAATGGTTGTCCTTCTTCTCTTCCCCGGCGGGGACTTGTAGCTGTTTCATAGGTGATAAGCAGAGGTTGTCCCAATGTGAATGGTTAAAAATAAAACCTGTGATATTAAAGGCCAAAGATCCGTTTTCCAGTTTCCCTTCTTTAGGAGATACCCGACAGCATCATTCTAACAGCTTCTTTGTTGTAGATAAAATACTGTTTCTGTTTGTTTGGAGGATATTTTCTTTGGCTTTTGTATTTAGAACTTGTATCTTGGTGTGGATGTCTGAGTTACCTTGAAAAAGGATTATTTACTCTCTTGAATGTTTAGTTTTACTTCTTGTCACAAGTTTGTTGTCTTCAGACGTTAATTCTCCTTGAGTTCCAGTGATGCAAGGGTTAGATCTTTTGCTGTCGTCCCACTCCTGTCCAGCCTGCCTAATGAACCTTTTATTGTGGTTTTACTGTTTCTTGGTTTGGCAGTTTCCACTTCGTGCCTTCTGTTTGTTCACTGAGACTTCATACTTTATCTCACTGTCCCAGATGTGCCTGTAATTGCTTATTGGAGCATCTTATCATGGTTGCATCTGACTTGTTGGGTAAGCCTGGGGTTTGTCATCCATCCATTGGTTACCTCTGTGTTTTAACTCTTTAGTTCTTGATATGTTGGAGTTACATGTTGAAACTTGGACATTTTCAAATTGTGTTTTGAGACTATGTGTTATGTAAACCTTCTGTTTGCACTGCCATTTCCTGACCCTGCTTTGTCAGGATAGTGGGTGTCTTCCTGTTACTGACAGCAGATACAGTCTAGGTTCCCTATTCAGCCTCTCTCAGGTCGAGAGAAGGATGCTTCTTACTACTGCTGAGTGCATATGAGATTCCTTCCATGTCATCTCCACTGCTGTCACTGGGATTGAGTGAGAGTGTGCTTGTCCACCAAAAGCCTGCATTAACACTATCCTCCTGGGACTTTCTGTCTCTGTGGTTTTCAAGGCTCCACACTGAACCCTGGCTGCTGAGAATGGAGCAGTTTCAGTAGTCTGCTGCAGTAGAGCAGCTGTAGTCAAAGCTTCCTGTCTCACCAAGCTGCCACCGTAGTTCCTTTAAACAGAAAGCAGCTCTTGTTTACTTTTGTCTGTGCTAGTTCATATTCTCAGGCTGCTGGCGTCCTCAGTTCCACATCTGGCATATGTTAGCCAACGAGAGCACAGGGGACTCACTGTTATTCCTTGGATCCTGAAGTGTTTACCGTCTGCCTCTCTCAGCTTTTCTTACCTTCATAGATAGATAGATAGATAGATAGATAGATAGATAGATAGATAGATAGATAGATAGATAGATAGATAGGCAGACAGACAAATTGACTGATTTATGTTTATTTATCGTGCCATGGTGTGTATGTGGAGGTCACAGGAGTTTGCTTCTTTCCCTTCACCAAATGGGGTCCCAGATCAAACAGGTCATTCCGGCTTGCTGGCAAGCACCTTTTCTAGTTGGCCATCTTACCAGCCTCCTCCCTTAATAGATTAGAAAAAAAACTTTTCCTATCTTTTATATTATTATAGCCAGGGTCTTTAATTATACTTTGTAGAAATAATAGGGAAATGTACAAGTACTTTCTGTAAAGTAGCAGACAGCCAGATGTACATTTGATCTGTTTGTATCAAATACAGAACTATTATCAGGGGAAACATCACATTCTGGTATTTCATGTGGTTTGCGTAATGTGCTCACAAAGACTGCTGGAAAACAGTGTCTTTATTTAAACTGGAATCATTGCTAATGTTTTTAACAAAAACCATTTCTCTCTAGGAAATAATGCAAAAGGTGTCTCAAGGCTCCTGATCAGTGAACAAAGATTTGAGAAAGACAGCCAAGCTCATGTTTTCTCCTGATCAAGAAAACCATCCTTCCAAAGCCCCAGTGAAATATGGTGAACTCATTGTCTTAGGGTAAGACCTCGGCATGGTGAGACAACCCAGTATGATGTGGTGATTTTGGTCTCTAGAGTGGAATTGTCGTGAATTTGTTTTTAAGAATTTGTACCTTACTATTTCCAGAAGAATTAAAGCAAACACTGTTACCAGTTTAAGAAATCTATTATACTCATATTTATGCCATTCTTAAGTGTTGAGATATTGAATAAGGGGCTGGAGAGATGGCTCAGAGACTAACAGTAACAGCACTTGCTGCCCTTAACTTCCAGTGGAACTGAGTTCAGTTTCCAGCACCCACATCAGACAGCTCACAGTAGTCCAAATGATCCAACACTCTCTCCAGGCCTGCAAGCAACCACACACATAAATAAAATCTGTTTTTTTAAAGTACTAAATAATCTTTACCTTGTCCTGCCCTAGAAAATGAATTGTATTTTCTGTCCAATATTTTGAAAATTTTTCTTTAGCTGCTTGGTCATCTTTACCAAAATTCCCCTTTCCCTTTCTTGCCTTAGGTCATTTTGTGTATCTTAGTATGTATTTATTTGTTCTTTCGCCTTCTGGGGTAGTGTTAGTTTGCATAAGGACCAGGTTTGCACAGACCTATGGGAGCAGTAAGTGACTCTTAAGTACAGTGTCTAAGTATCCGTTTGCATCAGTTACCTGACTAATTTAAACTCCTGGAAAAAATCTGAAGAGTGAAGAATAGGTGATTTCATTATTTCAGTTATTTTAACCTAAACTTGCTGTAACTATGAGATGCAAGTACAGTTGTGAACTAAGAAGTCAAGAGACTGAAAATTATGAAATCTCCTGTCCTTCTGGCACTTATTTTTTTCCTAAATATCTGGTGCTCTACACTTTGTAATGCCTTTGAGAATCAGACTAGTGTAGCTTCTTGTTTATTTATGGCGTCTTTTTAAAGCTTAGCTTTGTATGGGCACTTTGCTTGCATGGATATCTGTGCACTGCACAGACACCTGATGCCCACAGGGGTCAGAAAGCAGCTTTGGCCTCCCTGGGACTGGAGTTTAGAGAAGGTGGTGAGCTGCCATGTGAGTGATGGAAACTAAGCCAATGCTCTTAACTGCTGAACAGCCTCACCAACTCCTGCTCATGACTTCTTGATGGGAGGTCATAGATCCCATGTTCCATTGTTTCTCCCAGCAGTGCTAGTGGTATTGCCAAGAACGGGTCATCTGTACTGGCCAAACTCAAACCAAACTTATGTTGGATGTGATGGCACATGCCTGTAACCCCAACATTTGGGTTATTTTTAGAAAATTAATTCTTTCGGCCTATTTAATATACCAGTTTTTTTGTTTTGAATATAGGATTAAAATGATTGATGTATGAGATAGAATTCAGTGGTGCCTGGTTATAGTACATACCTAGATATTTTAAGTTTTTCATTTTTTCCCAGTTGCTTTATTTATATTTCTTACTGTTTGCCCTGAGGTTTACAAATGTAGAGAAATGATTGAAGGATTGAAGCAGCAGCAGTGGGTGTCATCAGTACTTGGACAGGAGGTGGCAGCACACCAGGGTTTCTCAGGTCGCTAGGTGTTAGCAAGTCAGACACTCGTTACTCCAGAAGTTTGTCTTTTAAAGTGTTGGGTTCACAATTAGAAATAGCTGCAAAAAGTTTACCTCAAAGAGTATAGTCGCATGGGACCCAGCACCCACTCCTCAGCTCTTGCGCATGCGGATAACTCAGAGCTGTGATAATATTCTCTGTGGCTCGAAACATAGCCACAGTTTCATCTTCTTTCACACCCAAGCAGCTAGTCTGGAGATCACCAGTTACTAGAAGGGAATTTGAGATAATTAATTGAGAATTAAATATACGTGGAGGGCAAACTATAACCTTTGTTTTGTGATTGCATAATCCTTGAAAGAGATCAACTAAACTGCTTTTCTGTTCTACCAGATATAATGGGTCTCTCCCAAATGGCGATAGAGGAAGGAGGAAAAGTAGGTTTGCTTTGTTTAAAAGACCTAAGGCAAATGGGGTGAAGCCCAGCACTGTGCATATTGCATGTACTCCTCAGGCTGCCAAGGTAAGAGAACGTTCTAAAGAGGTTAGTTGGAAATTGAACTGTTCTTTTGTGTGGTCTATATTCTCTAGTGCTTCACATTTCTGTTTCAAATTTCTCCTTTTGTTTGGATTGAGGAAGAGACTTTGGAAACATGTTATTTGAAAGGCTGCCAAATGGAATTGCCTCTTTCTCCCACCCACCCACCCACCCTTAGTGACAGACCAGGGGCAGGTAGGAATTAGAAGAAAATATTTCCAGTTCCTAAGGCTCTGTGGGTCCTCTGGTTTTTATTTTGTTCTTGGCTTCTGACATTCATAGGACCTGGGCAATCATTGGGTTGAATGCAGACAGAGGAAGTGCATTCCTGCTGGACCACACACTTCTCACCCTCCAGGCCTTATTAATCCTCCCAGCCCTGTTTATTTCCTCATCAGAAGTTTTATAGGCTGGACCTCTAAGACACTATGCCTTTCTTAGACATTTTGCCTTGGAATTCCTCTCTTTCCAGTTTATAACACAAACTGAATTCAGTTATACGGTATCCAAATATAAACAGTTACGGAGTTCCTTGACTTTTAGAGCTATCAGTAGCTAAGTAGCCCTAAGGTGCACATGAACATCACAGCGTACGTGGTTAAGTGTATGGTGAATAAATGAGATGCATTAAAGTTGGTATATGTTGCTTGTTTTCGGTGCCTAGTCCCCGAAGTTAATTAGATTTCAGCTTTGTTTTATATCCAGCGTGGATATCAAGCCTTGATTTGGCCTTCCCTTGGTCACTATTTGAGAGCCAATGAGTGTGTGAGAAGGGCTGGTCTTTCTAAGGTGTTTCCTCTTGTACCTTTGTAGAGGAGGATTGTGTTTAGTGGATGGAGGTATTCTTGGTAGTATTTACCCATGGAAGTGCTCTCGGAATTTGGAATATACCAGTTCTTCAGCATGAAGACTGTCCCACATGTTACAGGTGTTTAAGTCCTTGGTTCCATATGCACCAAAAGTCATTTAATCACTAGCATCATGTGACAGCCAAAAGTATTTCAGTATTTTCAGATGCCTCTTAGCTACATAATACCTCTAGTTGAAGACCACTGTCAAGGGAAATATATATATAATCTACTTCTATAATACTTTCTCATTTCGTGTGTGCTCATGCATGTATATGTGTGCAAACGTGTCTGTGTGTGTGCCTGTGAAGGCCAGATGTCAACATCTGGTGGCTTTCCAGTCACTCTCTATCTTGTTTTTGAGTCAGGGTCTCACTGAACCTGAAGGTCTTTGACCTAGATGGACTGGCTGGCTCCTGCCTCTGCTTCCCTAACACTGAGATATCTCCCAGCCCTACTTTCTCAATTTTTTTATATTATCTCGTCCTTCATGTTTTCACCATTAGCTCCTTTTTAAACAAAAATCTCAGGGATTGAAAATTGATGAATGTCAATTTTTAAGATTTTTTATATATCTTAAAGAAAATGAATTTTGTTCTATACATCTGGCAGTCATCTAGGATGGATTTAAACCCTGACTTTCAGTGGCATACCCCAATGTAGTTCTTAGTAATAGCTAAAAAATAATTACAGCCTCATTATCCACAAACTCTAGAACTTAAGAGTTAACCTTCAGAACAGTGGTAGGGCTGTTTCCTAGTGTGTGATGTCCTGAGTGTTCAATCCCAGCACATCCACTACAACAAAGCTAACGTCAGCCCTGTCGTGTGGTACACACCTGTATTTTCTGTTCCAGAGTCTAAGGAGGATGGAGAGTTGGAGAGCAACGTGGATAGCACCTTGAGACCCTGTCTCCTTCCCTTGCTCCCCTAAAGAAAATTCCAGAAGTTAGCAATTATTTGAAAATTTATTCTCTTAATACAGAGTTTCTGTAGATTTTAAAACAGGTGAAAACAATTATACGTATGAATACATAAATAATAATTCTCTGTATTGCATTCATGAGGATGGATACTTCTAAAGAAAGGGACATAGAAAAGGCATGAGGGTAGCCTCAGTTATATTTCAGAGTTTATTTTAAGAACAAAAAAAAGTAGGGGGAGGTACCAAGATCATTCAGTGAGTTAATGAACTTTGCATTAAGCCTGACTGCCTGAGTTGGACCCCTGGATCATGAGAAGAGAGAACTAACTCCCACATGTGTGTGCGAGTACACATGCATTCGCAAATAAATAAATAAATAAGGTGTATGCACAAGACGGAATCTGATTGGTTGTCCACACCTATACAATCCCAGCATGGAAAACCAAGGAGAACCGAGAGTTAATTCAAGGCTAGTCTGCACTGCACAGTGAGGTCTGGCCCACCCTAAGCTACGTAAGACAGGATTTTAAAATTTAAAAATCAGAAAGGAAGGAAAGAAATGAAAGCCAGATATGATGACACACACCTGTAACCACCACACTCCATAGAAACTGAGATAGGATTTCAAGTTTAAGGCCAGCCTGGACTACAGAGTCTGGTGCACTCAAAACAAACAAACACAGAAGCCTACTGTGGTGGCTCATGCCTTTAATGCCATCACTCAGGAGACAGAGGCAGATCATAAAATCTGTAAATTAGAGGCCGGCTTGATCTACATAGCAAGTTCCAGGACAACCAGGGCCATGTAAAGAGATCCTGTCTCAGAGTAGCCCACAGACAAGTGAGATGGAAAAGTAGCACTTTTAAGCTTTGCAAAAATCTGGTGTTTGGTGCTTAGGTATTTATTATCTTTAGATATTTGAAAATTTCTTTTTTTTTAAATATTTATTTATTTATTTATTATGTATACAATATTCTGTCTGCTTGTACACCTGCAGGCCAGAAGAGAGCACCAGACCTCATTACAGATGGTTGTGAGCCACCATATGGCTGCTGGGAATTGAACTCAGGACCCTTGGAAGAGCAGGCAATGCTCTTAACCACTAAGCCATCCCTCCAGCCCGAAAATTAATTTCTTTAATATTAAAACTTCAAAAGGCTTTACCTATTAGAGATTAACTAAAAAATGAGAATAAACATTTCCCCCTCTTTGCTTTGTTTACGCTTGTGTCTTTTTATCTGTTTTCCTTTTGTATGCCTGTTTCTATGTCCTTATTTCAGTAACTAGGTTTTCCCTTCCATTGTCCTCAACTCATTGCCATAGGAAGCCTGAAAATACAACAGAAACAGTGGACGTCCACTTAGGACAAGTAAAAATGTGCCTATCATCATGGTATCTATTTCATCTTGTAATGTTTAATCATCCTATAAATTTTTCTGTATCTGGTCCAGTGTATCATAAACACTTGTCGTCTGTAGGATTATAAAATGAGCTGATAATTCTGACTTACCTGTATAATTCTTTTTTTATTTTTTGGATTTTCGAGACAGAATTTCTCTGTAGCTTTTGGTTCCTGTCCTGGAACTAGCTCTTGTAGACCAGGCTGGCCTTGATAATTCTTTACATCACTTTAAAAATGAGGGGTTTTTTCTTGCAAGAATTTTGTGGGTTTTTTTCCTCACCAGAGAAATACTGCATGTAGGTTTCCGTTTCCACGTGGTAGTTGATTTCGACTCCATTAAATTTACTTTTAAGTGAAAAGAGTTTAAAGTGTATGTTTTTGTTCTTGTCAAGTGTTCTATAACCACTGAGCCTGCGGAAACCACAGTCAGAATTGAAGTTATAGACTTCTAGCCTTTGCCCTAAACTCCAGGAGGGAGATACGTGTGTGTGGCAGATATTTTATCTTTCTTTAGAAAAGAGATTTTTTTTTATTTGATTGACTGCTAATTTTTGCTATTAACGTTTTCATTCATAGGCAATAAGCAACAAGGACCAGCATAGCATATCATATACTTTGTCTCGAGCCCAGACAGTGGTGGTGGAATATACTCATGACAGCAACACTGATATGTTTCAGGTATTATATAACATAATTTTTTTCTTTAAAAATGAAAAAATTTAAAAACTCTGTTATCGGTGATTTTGCTATGATTCGATTAAATATTATACTTTCATAATGTATGTTTAAAATATGTATTGATTGTTGAATCTTCATATCTAAAAGTCATTGTAGTGTTGTTTAAAGATGGGCTTTGAAGCTAGAAAGTTGACTTTAAGGGTTAAGACCACTTGCTACTCTTGCAGAGGACTGAGATTTGGTACCTAGCACCCATATTAGGAGGCTCATAATTGCCTACAACTCGGGTTCCAGGGGCTCTAACATCTCTTCTGGCCTCCAAGTACACTAGGCACACAAATGGTGTGTGTACATGCATGCAGGCACTCACACATACACATGAAATATAAAAGGAGAGAGAGAGATGGCTGTAGGATCTGAGTTCCTGGCAGACTTGTCTTAGCTACTCTGTGCAGAGAAGATCCTCGTGAGCGTGTGCATGGAGCAGATGCAGATCTGAGCAGCTGTCTAGTAAACCCTCAGTAAATGCTTGTTGTTATTATTCCAAACAAGAACTCCAGAAACATTCTGCACATAGTTTGGACTTTCCGTTGCCACCATTTCCTACCTGCCTCTCAGTTTCTAACTATTTCCATCAACTATAGGAATTTGGTTTTCAGCACACATGTGGTCAAAGCTACGGGTATAATGAAAGTCTCTCTGGCTCCCTTTCTCTGTACCAACCTGGTGCTGACATTTATTTTATATACTGGTAGATTACAGAGCAGTGGAGTCCAGAGAAACTAGAATTCTTGATATTTTATCTCTTCATGTTAGGTTTTCTAAAGAAACTTACCTAGAATTGACTATTATCAATCAATTAAAATTGTCCCAGTTAGGTTTTTTTTTCATTTTTCTTTATAATACTAAATAAAAACACCTAGAGAGGTATTTAATTTTGATCATTAGCAAAATATGTTTGAGACTCATCTCTTGTCTAGCTCTGTAAATAAGATGTAGATTTGTTTTTAAGAATAGTATCTTTACAGTTATTATTAGAATATGATATTTGTTTCTCTTCTTTGTTTTTACTAAACTAAATAAACAACAGCCTTAGTGATGAAAGATTGGATCATGATAAAAATAACATAATAGTAACAGCGTTTTTCCACATCATTATTAACAAGCAATTTTTTGAATGTGGTTAGTTTTCTAAAAATCAAGATGACAGGTAGCTGTTTGCTCACAGATTTGAAATTTAACTTTAAAAAGTACCTTGTATTTATTTATCTTATCCTTTGTATTTGGTGCTTTGTTTTTCTATGTTAATTTTACAATATTAAAAATGTGTTTCTACAAGCATCATCCATATGGAAATTTAAACATATCTGCACTGTAAAGTCTAAGAAAAATCAGAAACCAGTCTAGTAAATTAGCTCAATATTAAGGGATAAATTATCTGCCTTCCAAACTGAATAAAAACATTTATGCTGAGCCTGTCAGGTCGAAATTCAGATTCCAGTCCAGTCCAGTTATATGTGGCGGTACTCCTCAGTGTCTCACTGTGAAGTGCAGACTTCTGATGGGTAAAGACTTCACTCTTTCTTTAGTCTGTCCCTTCTGACCAGTTTAATGGGATTTCTGACAATAACCAATCAGTGGAATAGCATAAAGTGTGGTAGAAGATTGACAGCTCTACTTAGAGCTAGAACGTGGTCCATAGAAATAACAGGAAATTAGTTTGGATTGACTCTGTGACCTTTTTAAGGCAGCTCTTGAGTCTGCTCTTGTCTCCTCTGGAAAAGTAAAAAATGTATGCTGTGGCACAAAATTGTAATTCCAGCTACTTGGGAAACTGAGGCAGGAAGAGGAAGAATACTAGGTCCTCATGGGCTGTAAAGCTGGACCCCTCCCCAACACAAAGGCACCCTGCTTGCAGAGAGTTTGGATTTTCTACATGCCATCTTTAAGCTGTTAGTATATTACAGAGCTGATGGCTTCAAGACATCCCGCTGAAACCAGTGACATGTGCCACTTTTGTCATGTCTCTTTCGCGTCTCCTTTCCCCTGCGACTTCTGTGATGCAGGGGACTTGCTCACTCTCTAGCACTTTAAGGATAGTTTACCTGGCACATGCCTCACCAAGGACTCCAGCTACAGGCCTTACTGCTCAAAAATGGAAAAGTGCCGAGGTCTCAGACAAATCCTACAGCCTACACAGAATTCTTTTTCTGTGCCTCCTTGGGGGACCTTGGAACAAAGTACCTTTGAAGTACTGTTCTTTGAAGTTCAGTTATTTGATGTCTCAATCCTTATCAGAGTAAGTGGTTCGAGGAGAGCTTGTTGCTAAGAACAAGCACAACCAAAAGCAAAAACTGACAGCTGCTAACCTAACAGAGACCCCGAGCAAGACTGTGTGCAGCCTTCACAAGGGTCGGTGCTGGTGGACAGCTCGGAATCCAACAACAGCTTAGCTTGTTTAAAATGGTGCTCTGCAGTCAGATGAAAGATTTACCCACATTCCGTGGATTCTGTCAAGGTGGGGTGAGATATGATGGATATATTTCTACCTTAAAAGATTTACCCACATTCCGTGGATTCTGTGAAGGTGGGGTGATACATGGTGGATATATTTCTACCTTAAAAGATTTACCCACATTCCGTGGATTCTGTGAAGGTGGGGTGATACATGGTGGATATATTTCTACCTTAAAAGATTTACCCACATTCCGTGGATTCTGTGAAGGTGGGGTGAGATATGGTGGATATATTTCTACCTTAAAAGGGTTAAAGTCTATGGCTATGTAAGAACTTCAGCCACATTGGATTCTTTATTCCCCAAGGGTTTCAGAAATTCCATTGTATGTTTCCACTTAACTCTGTGCTCCAAGTGACTGCTGTATCAGAGAGTGTGACAGATTAGTTTTCAAAGGTGTAGATGTCTCCATAGTTAAGTATTATAAGTTTGAGCTTTAGAAATTTCAGAGGCTTAATGTTTTTAACCGTATCTCTTTCTTAATGGATTCTACTGTGTTCTTTGAATTAAGTTGTATGTTCTTTTTTTTTTTTTCCTTTTAGATTGGTCGGTCAACTGAAAGTCCTATTGATTTTGTAGTAACTGACACAGTTCCTGGAAGTCAGAGTAATTCTGACACACAGTCAGTACAAAGCACTATCTCAAGATTTGCCTGTAGGATCATATGTGAGCGCAATCCCCCTTTTACTGCTCGGATTTATGCTGCAGGATTTGATTCATCAAAAAACATCTTTCTTGGGGTAAAAAACTTTTTTCCTAATGCATTCTTTTACACAAGTTTCTGTTTCCAAATTGCATATAAATAGAAGCTCACTATTGTTACAGGAAAAGGCTGCCAAATGGAAGACATCTGATGGGCAGATGGATGGCCTGACCACTAATGGTGTTCTTGTGATGCATCCACGCAATGGCTTCACAGAAGACTCCAAGCCTGGAATATGGAGAGAAATATCAGTATGTGGGAATGTGTTCAGTCTGCGAGAAACCAGATCAGCCCAACAGAGAGGAAAGATGGTAAATGCTTCTATATTGCTTCTTTTTACAACAATAAACAGGATGAGTTGAAGCGGATGATGTTGTGTGTTTGTGTGTGTGTGTGTGTTGGTTTTTTCAGCTCTGGCACACGAAAACTAAGACCATCAAACACTGACTTCCAAACACCAATTTTAGATGATAGTGTTTTATTCAATTAGGAAAGATTAAGCATCTATTCTTTGTGTATGTCTTTGACTATACTTAACTAATTAAAAATAATTAAGTTTGTTGATTAACCAGGTAATTAAATCATAAGTTATCTTTTGTCTTGAAAAAGAGAAGTTACTATTCAATGTGTTGTTGATTTTCAAATTCAACATTTTCATAACTTCTGCTGAAATTTCTATTTCTACATTACACATGAATAGAAACTTCCTTAAGTCTAGCAGGTAGCCTGGAAGGGCTGCCCTCCCCGCACTTGCTGGGACTTAGTGAAGATCTAATGTAAACACAAGGGTAAAAGTGGTTTTGATTCTTTTCTGCTTCAGGTGGAAATTGAAACTAATCAGCTACAAGATGGCTCCTTAATTGACCTTTGTGGTGCAACCTTGCTTTGGCGTACTGCAGAAGGCCTTTCCCACACTCCTACTGTGAAGCATTTAGAAGCTTTAAGACAGGAAATTAATGCAGCTCGACCTCAGTGCCCTGTAGGGTTCAACACACTAGCCTTCCCCAGTATGAAGAGAAAAGACGTTGTCGATGAAAAACAACCGTGGGTATATCTAAACTGCGGCCATGTTCATGGTTATCATAACTGGGGAAACAAAGAAGAACGTGACGGAAAAGATCGTGAATGTCCTATGTGTAGGTCTGTTGGTCCCTATGTTCCTCTGTGGCTTGGATGTGAAGCTGGATTTTATGTGGACGCCGGCCCTCCCACCCATGCCTTTAGCCCTTGTGGGCACGTGTGTTCAGAAAAGACAACGGCCTATTGGTCCCAGATCCCACTTCCTCATGGTACTCACACTTTTCACGCAGCCTGCCCCTTCTGTGCACATCAGTTGGCTGGTGAACAAGGCTATATCAGACTCATTTTCCAAGGACCTCTAGACTAACAGTGTCTGTAGGACTGCATTATAAGTTTATAAGCTAAGGGAGTTGGGTTTTCCAACCCGTTGTCCATGTAAGTTCCTCTGCTCTGGTCATTTGCATTAAGATGAAGAATTTTTTAAAATATTTATAATAGCAATTTCTGAGAAAAATCTGGGAACTCAAGCAAAGGAATTTTTGAAAGTTCCAGACTTGTGAATTCTGAGTTTTAAAACTATATTTTGAGGAGAAAAAGACATAGTCTAATCTGATGCCTTCGTTTTAGTGTTTTTGAATCGCCACGCATCCTCAGTGTTGAGTTGTTCTGTAGAACTGAGGGTCTGTTAGTTCAAACTATGTTAGTTTACAATTTGTTGCAAACGTTGTAAAATACAGCAACATGTACATTAATTTTTTCTATTTATCTTTATCATAGAAAATACCTTAGAATGTCATGATAGAATAGCATGGTGATGATGGCGTCACACACTTTGGTGTGAAATAGTTTAGTGGGCGCATAGCTCAAAGGATTTGCAGTTAAGAAGAAAGACGAGAGCTTCCTTCCCCAGGCGCATATAAGTAGGGAATTTGATGAATTAGAGTATTTCATAAAACCAGATTCACATTAATTACATTGTCTAAGAGGTGTTTGTTTTTAACCACATTGAAGTTAATCGGAAAACGTTTTTTCCTTAATGTTTCTCTCAAGTGTAGTACTATAACAAAAGCTAATGCTAAGAGACATTTTATATGCTCCTTTGAATATGCAATCTAATCTAGATGATCTATTTTTCTCCCGTGGTAACTGATCTGTTTTTAGTGCCAGCGACATTTGGCAAGTTTATTTTTTTGGATATAAACTGTGGTTCATCTGTTCACTGTTTCTAAAAAAAAGAAAAGAAAAAAGAAAAAAATCCTATGAGAAAGTGCATAAATTAACAAGAAATTAACAAGAAAATTACTTGATTTGCTTTTAGAAAAATGAAATAAAAAGTATTTAGTTAATCTGTATTTGGTTATTCCAGGCATCAGAAACCTAGAGCTCAAAGGGTTGAATGACAGCAGTCCCTCCCTTCCACCCCGCAGGCCAGCCTTAACTCTGGGCTCGACTCCTGAGACAGCGGAGGAGGACACACCGCAGGGTCTCTTAGTTCTCTGATCCCAGTATGTGCTTTGCAAGACAGTTTCTTCTCACCCTCGCCTTTTTAAATGCCCCAGACGTACAAACAGTTGCACTACACCAAACCCTTTTAACACTTGTAGAAATCAGTGTACATTAGATTAGACAAAGTCATCTTTCAGTCTTCTGATTTCTTTTCCTTTAGTTTGAAAAATTGTATAATACTTAATTGACTATTGTCAAATTTTTATATGTGGTAGTATAGCTTTAATTTATCTTACTACATCAATGTTTTGATTTTCTTAAGTAAGACAAAAAAGTCACTTAGAAGCCATGAACTATTTTATTTTATTTGATTGTCAAAATTCTTTGTTTTGAAAATGATCATTTGGGTTCACTCAGGAAATGCATGTCAAGAAATTTGTATTATAAGTTAGCTGTGATGTATCAGTAACTGCTGGTTATTACCCTTTTTTCAAAGAAATTTAATTGATTTTGACGTTTTCTAGTCACATGCTTTGTGACTGATGCAAGGAAATCGAGTCCTGTGTTGTGTTTGTTCTTGTCACTTCTGTTGAGGCTATATATTGTAGCTTAATTTTTATTTGCAATTAATTTATTCAAACTAAGTAAATACTTTTCAAAATAGATATTTGAATTTGTCTCTGTGGGTTCCTTTTTTTACAGTTGAGAATGGGGAAGCCAGAAGTGATAAGTCTACCCCAGACTAAACAGATCGGCTCCACTCTCTGATGCAGTCATATTAAAGACATAGGAGTTTGCATTTAGGGGAACACTAAAGTCTCTGTTCTCTAGGTTAGGCCTGTTAGGGAGCTGGAGACTGAGCTACCTGAATTGTGCTTGTGATGATAAAGGTTCAGAAGCCCTGAATTTTTGTCTTCTATCAGCTAAGATATAAAACATGGCTCATTTTCTATGCAACTCGAGTTTTTAAAACTCAGAAAATAAAAATTCTAAGTCAGACGTTTCTGTTCAAGCACTTTGAATAGTAGTTCTGTTTCTTTGGCGGTCCATACTTACTCATCTGTGCTAAAGGAATTGCAGGGCCTGGACAGGTGGCTTAGCGGGCGAGAGCACTTGCTCTTGCAGAGGATGGGAGTTTCAGCCAGCACCCGCTCGCAGCAGTCTCCAGGGAATCCAGTGCTCTCCTCTGACCTATGAGTGCCTGCACCTGTGCATGTGCAAACACCTACACACATGCAAACACATGCACATACTAATAATTGTGTGTGTGTGTGTGTAGATGGTGGCAGCACATAGCTTTAACCCTGGCACTAGGGAAGCAGAGGCAGATGGATCTCTGAGTTTGAGACCAGCCCGGTCAACAGAGTGAGTTCCAGCCCAGCCAAGGCTACATAAAAAACCCTGTCTCAAAAATAATAATAATAATAAATGTTCATACATATTTTGGGCAAAGGAAAAATGGTTATATCTACTTCTAAATGAACTCTCAAGGGGGGTAACTCTTAAGTCTTATCACATCAAAGTGATCTTATTTAGAAGGCCCTTACTCTGAAGGAAAGGGATTCTATTCCTACTCATGCAGCATGTTCTGGGGCGGGAAGCTCTGTTAGACAATCCTAAGTATCTTTGCCAGGTTACCCCATCCATACCAGTTAATGTATCCTACCTGTTCTAGGTTACCCCATCCAACCCATTCTGCCTGTATCAGGTTAGCCCATCCTACCTGTACCAGGTTACCCTTGCCTGGCTGTTCAGGTGGTACTGGAGATTAGAACTTAAGGCCTACATGTACCTGGCAAGCATTTCATCAGAATTGTATTTTACCAACTCCTTTTGAAGCTTTGCTCTTAGAAAAATCTTATGGAACAGGGTAAAAATAAATAATTATTCAAATAAATCGTTACAGCTAACATTTAAATACCCCCCCCCCCCCAGGATATCTCAAGACTCAGGAGTGATAATGACTCTGACACAAACCAAGGGCTTTGGTAGGTATCCAATTTCTCTTTAAATTTGTAAACAACATATTTAGAATCGTGGCATTCGCCTCAGTGCAGCTCGTGCCTGCCGACTTCAGAGACAGTTGGCCCCTTCCCGTGGCCTTTTCTCTGCGCTGCATCGCCGCACCTCACACGCCCTTCAGAATCACTCCTGAGTGTGCTGTCTTTCCACTCCCACACTAGTCCTGGCAGAGCACACACTTGAATGCCTGTGTGTGCCTGTGTGTGGAATCTGTGTTCTAAACACTGAGGGGTGTGTAGGCCATAGGGTGTGAGAAGGGGGAGAGCGGTCAAGCCAGGTGTGTAGGGGCGGAAGGGTGGCACTAGATCCTGAACCGCCTGAACTGTGAGATAGGAGTAAAGAAATCTGGACAGACAGAAGGGAGAGCGGGAGGTGGGGGTAATCCCAGAGAGCAGTCGGTGTCTGCGGTGGTAGAGAAGGTGGGCTGGATGCGGTTTGGGAGGCATGGCTGGCAGGACTCGCTGCCAGATGCACCATGTGAACGGAAGTCTGGAGAGTGAGTGCTGCGGAGAGGGGCCAGGGTTCTATCCGTCATGTGAGCACACACATGCACACGTTCCATCAGCCTCGGCACCTGGAGTGATGGAATTGCTATTAATCCAAGTAGATGTTGGTGGGGAAACAGTTTAGGAAGACATTGAGATAGTAAATAAAGACTGTAATCATGGACATTAAATCAAGACTAGATGAGATTTTTGTCAGAGATGGACGTTTCCCCTTTGTTTATGATGCTGGGAATGGAGTGTCCTGCCTAGCCGGTGTGAGGCAAGCGCTCTTGCTGCAGCTGTATGTACCCAGGACCTCCCTCTGTAGCCCAGGCTAGCCTTGAACTCATGATCCTCCTGCCTCTCCCATCAGAGTGTTGGGATTATAGGCATGTGCCACCACGCCCAGCTTGCCACCTTTTTTAATATTGACACTGAAGTTTTCAACCATTACAATCAGTGTTGTCTGTACACCCCATGCTGGCTTAGAAACAAATGGAAAGTATTTCTCCTGATGAATGTGGACTCCCTTTTACTGAAGTAGAGTCTGCTCAGCTCTCGGTGCGTCACTGCTCTGGCTACCATCTGAGGAAATGAAGTTCTCTTCAATGGCAACAACTTCCTAGTCTGATGAATTTTCTTACCCCACTCATACAGACTTTTTTTTTTTAATCTTGGCTATTTTTAAAAGTAGTCCTCAAAGGCGGGCAAGATGGACTGGCTAGTAAAGGCATTTACTGTCAACCTTGGCACCCTGAGTTGACCCCAGGATCCACATGTTAGGAACAGGCAGCTCCCATAGATGTCCTCTCACTCCGCAGACACATCATGGAGCACGTGCGTGCCAACACACAAGGACACACAATACGCAAAACGAGCTTTGAAAACTTAAAATTACTTTAAAATTTTAAAATTGCTTTTAAACGTTAATTTACAATTACTTTTAAATTAAAAAATAAAGTGCAGTTTTCTTACATGTTAGCAAGAGTTGTCTGCTTCCTATCTTTTTGACATGATAGCACTCATTTTCCATAAGGCTTCAAAAAAACATTGAAGTGATACATTTGGAAAGCAGAGCTCTGAAGCTTGTTTTATGAATTTGGATTTTAAAATCTGCTTCCCTGGAGGAAGTATGTCTCTGTCTGGTAATTGTCCACAGAAAGTCAAGTAAGTAAAATCAGACGAACTTTCCCAGTAACTCAGCACAGCTTGGGAATGCTGGTCTAGACGCTGTGATGTAGAAACCAGGTTCTTCGTGTTAAACTGTAAACGCAGCCACGTGAGTCCAAGGTAAGTCGCTGAATGTCTGCTGTATGCCAGTCATTGCTACAAACACAATATTGAGAACACCAGTGCTATTCACACCCACCACACATGGTAGGAAGCTATCTGGAAACCCATCACGGCAGTGTAACTTGCCCGAGGGTCACGTGGTTTAACTGAAGGACTCTCATCTTGAACTTTTCAATTTGTGTTTCCCCATTTTAGTGAGAACACACTGAAGGATTCTTACTGGTCAGTGCAAGCTGATTAATTAAGTAATTATGGCCACAGCATATTTAATACACAAGATAAATTCAAAAACCATTTCTCAATAATCAGAAAAAATTGATACCCTTTAAGCTATCATCACACACTTGTAAGAAACACTAATAAAAATAACCAAAGAAACGCCTGCCGGAGCTGTTGAGTCAACCAGAAAACCTAAACAGGCGACCTACACAGCACAGCGCTGACTTAAGTTTGGCACGATAAGAAGAGAAAAGCCATGAGGAGTGCTCAAGAGAACTACAGGAACACTCGCCTGAGGAAAAGAAACACCAAGTGTCAACTTGGCACAAACCTAGGGTCTCCCAGAAGGGGGGACCTCTGCTGAGGATTTGACCAGATAATGTTGACCTGTGGCCATGTCTGTGAAGCAATTTCTGAATCCCCGGGGGCAGGCGAGTGAGAGACCAGGAGAGTGAGCCTGTGGGTAGTGTTCCTCATGGTCTCGGCTTTCGTTCCTGTCTCCAGGTTCCCACCCTGACTTCCTCAGTGATGGGCTGGAACCAGTGAGCTGAACTGCGCATTTCTACCTATGTTGGTTTTACAATCAGCCACAGGACAGTGAGGTAGAAAACCAAGTGTAGCTAAGGTGTTGGATGCCCAGACGATGAAGAGCACAGATGGCTGCCAATATTTGTAGGGAAGATCAGGACTGTATTATCTTAGATAAACTGAACATCTCTTACATTAATTATAATTAATTCCATTAGTTAATTCTATTATTGTACAATTAGTGGCTTTCCAATTTGGATATAAACTAAAAGGATCCTGGCAGTCAAGTTGCAGATGAGAAAACCAAGTCCTGTCCAGGCAAAGCAGCCTGGCATCTACTGATAGAAACCTGGTACTAGGTCCTCCGTCTCCTCTGTCTGCCTTCATTTGTTTGCTAAGACAAGATTTCACTCAGTAGCCTTTACACTGCCCTAAAACTCAGTGTGGGACCAGGCTATAACCAAGGCTGTCCGTGAACTTCAGTAGTTCTGCCTCAGCCTTCAGAGTCTTAACTTACAGGTGTGAGCCGCCATGTCCAGTTTATTCCAATCACTTGTTTATCATAAATTCGAGTCGCACAGGATTAGTATGTTCTCATGTTTTCATTGTTGACACACGGGTAATACATTGCATTTAGTAACTTTATTTCTAAATTCTGAGTGTCTACAGAATGGAAATAACGTCATGTGAACAGAGGTCCCCACGTGTATGAAATGGTCTACTTCGGATTTGGTTTCTTTAAAATGAGACGATTTGGGGCCAGGTGTTGCAGCGCACACCTTTAATCCCAACGCTGGAGGTTTGCGGCTGGCCTGGCCTACATAGTGAATCCCAGGACAGCCAGGGCAACAGAATAGACCTTGTCTCAAACAACAACAAAAACAACTTGGTTTTGGAATGAAAAAGAGGAGTATAGGGAGAATCCAGGGTGGCGCACGCCTGTAGTCCCAGATCTTTGGTAGGCTGAGAAAGGAGGGCCAGTCAGCGCTTAGACGGGATGGTAGGAAGAGCCTCCCTCAACCAACCAAAAGAAAGGAAAAAACAGTCCACCAGTTTTACTTCGGTGCTCTCTGCTCTCCATAGCCATTCTAAGTCACTCGGCAAATGGGTGTGCGCCGGGTGGCAAGGCTTACTTTGCATATCCCACTTCTGCAGTGGATTCAGACTCCTCAACTTCACTTGGATGCTTTATTGAATTCCTATTAAAATGTTCTTTACTTGAAATGGAGATGGTAACAATCACTGTGTGATCAAGTAATTATTGACCATAAAAATATTTCATTTTTAGGGTATTATCTATATTATTATCTAATATCTCTATATACTTAACTCTATATATAGCTGAAGAATAATCATCTGTATGCCAAGTGCTCATACAATGCAAGTACCGACTAATGTGCAGTTGTTCACTGGATGGAAACTAGAAACTGAGTGTAGGGAGTAGAGAATACCAAGATAAGCCATATGTGCAGTCATACTCCATAGCTCTGCCGTGGACTTGACTCTCACTACCTGGGATTCTATGGGGGGGGGGGGGAATCCCTTTGGTAGCCATAGTTGGATGGTCATTGTATTTCATCTTAGTCTCTTAATTTGCAGTGAACAAATCTTGAGGTCAGATGCAGGAATTGAGTCAGTCTGGAAATACGGGGATGAGAATGGTTGTCAAATGCTCATAGCCAGGAAACAACAAAGCTAGATTGGACACACTTCTGTGCATTTCAGGGTTCACCGGTCACCACACGTTGGGCACCATATGTCGGGGTCCAGCCTTGACAAAAATACCACTTGCCAGGGTAGGGGCATGGAGATTTAGAAATATTAGTGAAGAATACGAAGACACACGTGAAAATATTAAAACAGAAAAACACAGAATAGTACCAGGAGGGAGTTCCAGTGAATACTGAAATTGCCCATGTTTAATTTCCAGTTGCTTAAAATACCCCAACCCCAAGAAGTAGGAGTAAGATTTTTTAAAAATGCATTAACATGATACAAGGAAATAAGCAGTTGAAGGTCGTGAGCTACATCCATACTTAAATATTCTTTTGCAAGACAAAATAAGTCATGCTCACATCCTAGGCCAAAACATTCTGTAGGCAAACCACTTCCTAGGTGGAATCCAGTGTTATCTCCTTAAGGGAACTGGACCTTAGTTGACTCCTTAGACTTTTGTTTAAGGTAAAAACACAATAACCTTGAAGGAATAGAAGTTCCAACTCTCTGACCTTTGGTCAAGGTGGAAATAGGCTCACATTTTTGGGCCTCCACAGTGGTGGAAGGAATTCTCTGTGGTGGATGTTGATAGGGTGTTAGGGCCAATGTGAGTGTATGTACCAGATAGTTACTCTCAATTTTAGGGTGTCACTTCTCAAAATGACTAGTTAAAAAAACAAAAACTGTGTTCATTTGAGTGTGTAAATCTGGCAAGTTTATTATTGTCATTTCTGGATTAGTCATTCTGTGTGGATGAAAATGTTGATGTGTACTTTCATTGATTTCTTTCAAAGAACTAAACTGGCAGGAATCACTGAGTCAGGTGTACTGTGAAGTTGGTGTCTGTTTGCAGGAATGGCATAATAAAACTGACACAGGACTTGTCTGAGGGAAGTCAGGGCTGCTGCTCTGAGGATGTGGCCTTCTGCAGAGTGACCTCACAAGAGCTGCCTCACTCCAGGGTTCCTCCAGACCTCACAATTAAGAGTTTGTGTGAAGATGCTTTATAGTTTTGTTGTTGTTGCTCCTGACTTTAAGTACGGCAATACTTATTTTAGCATTTTAACTCTTTAAATTCAAGAGGGCATTGAAAATATCTGGGTGGGATTCCATCGTCACAGTGAATTCTTCAGACACAAACCCAAGCCTTAATTCAGTTTGACCTCATGTAAGAAGTCACTGGACATGAATCTCATTACCTGTGACTCTAGGAGAATAACGCACCATGGTTCAATGCTCATTCTGTCTTCCCTTAGTTCCCTAGGTCTCGAGAGCTCATCTTGTATAGAATTGCGCAGCAGGTGATCCCCAACTAACACCACTACAGCTTTTTATTTCAGGACTCGGTCTTCTCTTTGCTACAGTGAAGTCAGAGTATGATAAGTGTGTTCCAATAATATCCTTAGTCTATAGAACCTTTTAATCATTTAGTGGTTAATGGAAAAGGTAATTGAAATAGTTCGTACTTCTGAAAACACTTCTGAAAGAACACAAAAGAGTTTGGGGGGGCAGTGCCTAAGTCAAGTACCTATCCCCAGTAGCTTGTATTATATCGGTATTGAACATCTTTGTGTGTGATATATGCCTGCATGTGTATGTGTGTTCACATGTGTGAGTGTGTGTGCATTTAACCTAGAGACTGATACTGAGAACTTTCTCTAAGCCTGGGGGGGATGTGGGGTGTGTGTGTGTGTGTGTGTGTGTGTGTGTGTGTGTGTGTGTAAACCAGAGAGTGATCTGAGTACCTTCTTTGATCTGAGAGAGACAGAGACAGAGAGTGACGCTGACTACCTTCTCTGAGCCTAGGGCTGGCCAGTTTGGCTAACGTATCTAGCCAACTTGATCTGAGATTTGCCTCTGATTCCCAAATGCTGAGATTACAGGTAGCCTCCAGGCCTGCATAGCCTTTATGTGGAGACTTACACTCTGTGGCAGACACTGCCTCCGTGGGTCCAGGCCATGAATAGTTTATTGATCTGAAAAAAAAAATGGTTTTATACTTCACTCAAGCAAAATTGTTCTTCACTTTCCTGTGAGTGGTGAAGTAAGCATATATACCAAGCAAGCACACTGTGAAATGGAAGAGTCATGAGTAAAATAAGACAGAACATGCAGAGTGTGGACTCGCACTTGAGAATATTAGTAAGCTGACCTTGCTCCTCATCGTACTCCACTATGGCCAGCATTCGAGACCTCCAGTTAACATGGATTCCCAAACACTGCAGTCTGAGTTAGTTAATATTGACAAGGGAGTGTTTGCACATAAACAAGAAGCCCCCCCTCCACCACCGCCCGGTGACAATGTGGCAAGAGCAAGCCAGAAATCCACTTCATTCCTCTACATTTTTCTTTCTAGCTGAGTATGGTGGTTCACACCCGCAATCCCAGCACACGGGGGTTGGAGGGGTTTCCTACCGAGAATTGCCATGAGTTCTAAGCCAACCTGAACTATAGAATGAGTTCTTGTCCCAGAGTAAAATAAATTCAAAGCTTCTCTTTCTGTGTCCTGGTGATGGAAACCAAAAAGAACTGTAACAAAGCGTCAGCAGTGTCCCCTTTGGCTGTAGCGAGCCAGTCAGTCCTTAAAGGCCTGTCTGCGTGGTGCTAGCCCTTTAATCCTTCATTATGTGCTTCTCTGGCTATTTCTTTCCAACTAACACAACCTTTCTGGAGTACCAGCATTTGCTTTTTGTTCCCAAAGCATTGTATGTAAACAAACAACTCTTCCCGGATGCCTGTCAGATGACCTCATGTTATTTCGTGGCTATCTAGACGATCTGTTCTCTTTCCAGAAGAGCTGAAGGTTATTTAGTTGGTCTGCCTGTTTCTTGGCCGGTTATTTTCTCCTGTTTGAGAAGCAGCCTGGGAAGGATGAGAGAGCGGGAGTGTGTGCTGTATGCCTGTCAGTATTAGGTAGTCATGACAGTTCAGGGCACAAGCCCTTTTGGAATCTTAGGAACGTGATCCAATGGCAGAACTGAAGCTGTCTGATTTTAAGGTGCCTCTCAAAGGCTCTGAGCCGTTAGCAGAACAGTAAAGGCTTCCTGTCTCTAGAGGAGAGGTCTAGGAAGATGGATCAGTGGGTAGCAAGTTTAAGACACAGCGTGAGGATCTGAGTTTAAATCCCAGAGCCCTGGTAATCTGTGTGCATCCATGTGCGGCAGTAATCCACTGCTCTTGTGATGCGATGGGAGACGGGGAAACCGCCAGAGTCCTGCAGGCCTGCTAGCCCAGTGTATGCAGTGATAGAGACCTGTCTCAAAGCGGAAGTATCAACAGCCAAAAATGACCTCCGACCTCCACATAAGCTCCGTGACACGTACACACCCTCGTACGCGAATGCAGAGTGTGGAGAGAATGCACGGGGATAATGGAAAGAGCATATCTTGCTTATTAGTCTGCAGTTAAATATTCATCAAACACTTGGGCAGAGAAGATAAAAACTGGACCTTTCATCCTTCATGTGTTGAGCTCTAATTTCCTAGCAACCTTGAGATCAGAGGAAAGGAGAGAGAAGAAGGAAACAATGTCTCCACAGACACTCAGGGTCGTTCTCCTTGACTCGGCAAGCCTCAAGCAAGGAGGTTTGTTGGCTTAACCCAGAAAGCAAGAGTTTGTTTCCTCCTCTTCATTTTATGAGCATCACAATTTGTGGTGCTCTGTGGAGATTGCTGACTTAAGATGCTGAGGTGTCTAGAGAGGATCTCTTGTCTTTCAAGCACCGACGTGCTTGCTCGCTGTCCTTCATTGCCCGACAAGTCAGACGAGTTTAGCCCTGAGGGAAAAAAAGTAGCTGCATCAAGCACAGATTCAATAAAAATATCATTGACTAGTGAAAGGCGCCGGAGATGGGCAAGTTAGTAAAGGAGAATTGCCTAGCCCCTCGTCATGCTGACAGCATAAGAGGGGTCAATTAGCAGTTACAATACAGTGTAAGTGCCAGGCAGAGAGAGGCCAACGCCCTTTGGGAGCACATCCCTGGGCACTAGGTACAGGGAGGTCAGAAAAGACACCAACAGGAGCGGCAGGAGCCAGCGACCTAAAGGCCAAGAAAGAGGGCCCCCGAGAGGAGAGCATCCCGACGGGAAGCAGTGTAGCCTGACAGACACATACGGAAGAAACAGGTTAAGTGAAGAGTCCAAAGATATGGGCAAAAGACATCAGCTGCGGCTTTGGGTAGTCAGGTACAAGATGTTGACATTGTCCTAAAGGATGAGTGTTCTTGGGGGCTGGAGAGATGGCTCAGAGGTTAGGAGCACTGCCTGTTCTTCCAAAGGTCCTGAGTTCAATTCCTAGCAACCATGTGGTGGCTCACAACCATCTGGAATGAGATCTGGTGCAGAATACAGTATATATAATAAATAAATCTTTTTTTAAAAAAAAAAAAAAGGATGAGGGTTCTTGAGATGAACAGAGCCTCTCTCAGCTCTTGGTGAGCTAAATTCAGGGAGCTAGGGTGTTGCCTGATCATTGCCAGTCACTGATTCCACCATAAGCCATGGCTTCCAAATTCATCATCTGCCGTCCAAGGAGAAGAAGAAAACGTGTACAAAGGGTGAGCAGGGAGAACGAGACTGAGAAAGTTTGCTGCCATGGGATGCAAGGGGTTAATCCCAACACCTGGAAGAGAGAGGCAGGCAAGTCTCTGTGAATTCAGAGCCAGCCCCATCCACATAGTTAGACACTGCCTCAAAAAAAAACAGGGCAAATGATTAAGAGCATTGGCTGCTCTTCCAGAGGACCTGGGTTCAATTCCCAGCATCCACATGGCAGCTCTCACCTGTCTGTAACTCCAGTTCCAGGGAACCTGACACCCTCACAAAGACATACATGCAAGCAAAACACTGATACACATAAATAAAAATAAATCTTTTTTTTTTAATCCCAAACCAAAAACAAGAAAACAAACAGAAAGATCTCGAGAGTGTGAGAGGCCTTACGGGGGTGGGGGGCATACCCTGCCTAATGGGTTTTTGTGTTTTTTGTTTGTTTGTTTTGTGCTCTTGGCAGGAACTACATGGAGATGGAGGTGAGGTTTTTTTGTTTGTTTTTGTTTTTTATATTTATTTATTATGTATACAATATTCTGTCTGTATGTAGGCCAGAAGAGGGCACCAGACCTTATTACAGATGGTTGTGAGCCACCATATGGTTGCTGGGAATTGAACTCAGGACCTTTGGAAGAGCAGGCAATGCTCTTAACCACTGAGCCATCTCTCCAGTCCTGGAGGTAAGTTTTATTGGAATCAGTCATGATTGAACATAGCTCCTAAACCAATGAGGTGTTCTACTTGTATCCAATCGGGGAAGTGGTCATTTGAGCTAAGGGCCAAGCTGATGACCCACCAGCCCCAGTTCTCATGACCTGCAGGACGCTAACTCATGCCTCCAAGGCTCTGGGAAGCATCAGCTTTCTGCTTTTGGAAGCTCACCCTGGCTGCTTTGTGGGAAATTGGTGTGGCAGACTGAAGGCAGAGACAAGTAGTCTGAGTGGAGCACGAGGGAGGCGGGGCATCTGACGCATATTTCAACAGCTTAAAGGCGGGGTGTTGCGAATGAGAGGTAAAAAGGCCATGACTGGCTTGGACAACTGGTGGGTCGTTTACCGGGAAAGAGAAGAGGATGAATGGGGTCCTATTGGTACTTAGATACGTGAGATTGGAGTCACCCCAGAAGAGAGCCCATCTTAGAAATATGGATTTGGGGTGCTCTGGTTTCCTTTCTGTTGCCCTGATGAAACACCCTCACCAAAAATGAACTTAGGGGAGGATAGGATGCCTTTGGCTTAGACATCCAGGTCATAGTCTACCCTTGAGGGAAGTCAGGGCAGGAACTCGACCTGAAGCCAGGAAGGAACTCTATTTTCTGGCTTGTGCACAAACTCATGCTTAACCAGGTTTCTTACATAGTTCAAGACTACCTGCCTATGACATGGTGCTGCCCACAGTAACTGGGCCCTCCAGCATCTCAATAAGCCAATCCCTGTAGGCATGCCCACGGGCCAACCTAACCTGAGCAATCCCTCTTAGGTGCCTCCAGGCTGTGTCCAGGTGACTATCTAGGACAAGGGTTCACCAGCCTAAGGTTCCACAAACAAGGAAAACCTGCTGGCAACCATCTTCTAAATGAACTGAGAACGTTGGCATTTGTGGGGTGGTATGGGAAGAAAGACCCCCCCCAGTAAATACTGGAGAAAAAAATCAGGGTATAAAACTAAACCAGATAAGGTCAGTGGCATGGAGGCCAAGAGAAGCCAGTGAGGGGATGTGGTCTGCAACCACGTATTATGGAGCAGACGGACTCGAGGGTTGAGAAGTGTGGTGCTGGCTTTAGCTGAAGCGTTGTGACTTTCCCAGGGGTTCTGAGGAGACTCATAGGGAAGAAAGGGGGGCTCAATAAACCAAGAAATTTGTTGAAAAGAAGGGGGACAGGGAGGAGGGAAGGGAGTGGGAAGTGGGATTGGTATATAAAATTTAAAAAGATAGTTGTTTTAAATTTTAAAAAAAAAAAGGAAAACAAGGTCCAGAAAGCTGGCATTTTAACACGGCTCCGCTTTTTTTTTTTTTTTTTTTTTTTTGTTACTGCTGAATCAGGAAGACCTCTCTTAAAGAAGTCGTGGCACACCACCAGCAAAATGCTGGCTACCAAGAAGCTGTTCTTAACTCTGTTCTTTTGTGTCTAGAATTACTTTTTAGGTTTTCTCATGTTTTAAGTGGATTTTTGTCAGTCACATGGGCACCAATTTGTTGGAGGAAGCCACTTGTTGGTTCCCAGCCACTTAGTCCTGAAATAATCACACAGAAACTGTATTATTGAAATCCTTCCTATATCACTCTGTAATCACTCCTATTACAGATTTCCATGTTTTTGTTAAATTTTGGACTCCTTTTATCCAGGGAGTCCATATGAGATACTAAACAGCTACTTCCACAAGAGGGTTAGTGACTTAAGCTAATCAATCACCTTAATATTTTAAGCAGTTGGACTTGAGTTTTATGTTACCTACAAAAGAAAACATTAATTACTATATGAAGCAGAGTTGAACCAAAGGAGTGAAATGCATACAGGGACTTGTGGAAGTGAGAGCAAGGGGTCTGGTTGGAGCAAGAAGGGGCTTGTGTCTCAGTTGAAATCAGGGAAGGATGTGCTGAGTTGGCCAGACGTAACATTTCACAAAATTTAGTCTCTCTCCTTTTGGACTGGAGCCTGGGCAATCAGAACAGCTCTAACTTTGTGCTAGGAAAGCTCAGAGATGTTTATTTTACTCCAGTGTACAAAGGAAGAAACTTAAAACTCGGGTCCTACAGTGAGTAGCCAGTAGATATAAGTCCTATTGAGTTTGGCACCCAGACCCAAGTTATTTCCTCTACCTCCCCATTACTCTGTGATATCAAAGGGGGGCTGTAGCATGAATAATAAAAACCCAGAGACAGATATTGGGGTTCAAGTTGAAGATCAGAAAAGCAAAGCAGTCAACCACTAGTGAGACCTTCACACCAAAAGTTCAAGATCCTGTTTCCACGAATCCTCAGACTCCACACTCTGGTGAGTTCCTGTCTCTTCCCCTTTCTATTCCTCTCTGTACTCAGCCATATCAATCCTGTCTCCACTTCCCTAGTGCTGGGATCACTTTTGTGTGAGCTGTTTCTCTTTTAGACAGATTCAATCTTGTGCAGTCCAGGGTAGACTCGAATTCATAGAGATCCATCCGCCTCTGTCTCCTGAGTTCTGGGATTAAAGGTGTGTGCCATCACTCCCTGGCCTGTATGGCTGACCTGTATGTTTGCTTTACCCTCTAATCTTTAAGCAAGTTTTATTTACTAAAACACAAATAATATACCACTATAGGGTGCACATGATCACAGTGGGGGACAAGTCCCTTCCACACCTTCTCCACTGCAGCAGGCAAGGACCAGCAGGACCGTTTTCCCTTAGAGAAGGATGGATGGAGTTGTGTTAGAATACCCAAGGCAGATAGGTCACAGCTGAAAAGAAGAGACAACTTGAGAAGCATCATCAACACGGGGCAGAGGAGTGACCAAATGGTGTACTGTAGAAAGTGACCAAGAGAGCAGTGAGATGAAAAGAATGTCATGCTCCTTGTCAAACAGCAGGTGCCTATTTTTACTGCAGAAATTTACCTTCCCTGCTTTTGCTTTTTTTTAATGCATGTAGAACAAAAGACATGGAAGGTGTACAGTGATGTGTGTCCTTCTCTACACTCCGTCCCCTGGCTACTTTTCTTGAGGCGATTGCTGTTGACAAAATCTATCCCTTTGCTCTCACTTTTTTCCTCTTACCTTGCCACAGGCAGAGGAACTTCAGGCTGAATTCTCTTTGCCTAGTAATAATGCAGACCTTCATTATATAGCAGGATTAAAATATACCCACCAAAAATCAAGATAGAAGATAGATAGGTGATAGATAGATAGATAGATAGATAGATAGATAGATAGATAGATAGATAGATAGGAGATAAATTATTGACTGATGATAGATAGATAATAGATAGACATATGATAGATAGATAGATAGATAGATAATTGATAGATGAGCGATAAATGATTGATAAATATAGATGAGAGATATATGATTGATAGATAATAGATATATGATAGATGGATGATAGATAGATAGATGAGAGGTAGAAAGAAAGAAAAAGAAAGAAAGAAAGAAAGAAAGAAAGAAAGAAAGAAAGAAAGAAAGAAGATGATTGACTATTCTCAGACTTCCTTCTGGAAAGCAGTTGGAAATGCTTGATCTACCCAGTTAAAGATCTTAGTTTCTTAAGAAGCTGAGAAATTTCTCCCTTTAGGAAATCATTCATTCCTCTTCTCTTTTCCAAAATGTCATCCATCCAGGCTCAGTGAAAACTCTGCTGATCTTTCTCTTACTGACTTGATTGAGAAAATGGTCCTCTCTTTGCTTTTGACCTTCATGAGTTGAGCTACTTCCGGTTACAGCCACCACAGTTACAGCCTTCTGGAGTAGAATGTGAGTCTTGCTTACTCTTCTTCCGTGTATTCTGTCGCCTCTGTCCTTCACTGTCTGGGCTTTCTCAGACTAAGGACAGCCCCCAGTTTCCTACAGTGTTGTAGGAAACACACTACAAGGCCTTGGTTACCAACTCACAGAGTTTCTGTTCTCTGTAGTTGCCTACTTCTAGGGGGAAAGGCGGGTCCACACGTCATCAGGTCAAGGGCCCCTCCTTCCCCTCTCTGGGGGTGACTCTGTGCTCATTCTTAATCTCCCAACTTCCTGCCTTTTGCTCAAACTTTCATCTCTCTTTCCAGCCATGGGGGAGTTGATGAAGACATCATAGCTTGTGTTTGGCGTGACTGTACCTGTGATCAATACAGGGAAAATCCTTCAAGTTCTGCCTCACTGGAGCATAGAAATACACTTTGTTTCAAAAGCCTTGTTTTTGTTTATCAGAATCACTTGATTTCAAGCTATTGTCTTCCTCTAAAATAGAAAAAAAGTCCTATTTTGAAATCCAGCTAAGGGATGACTTATCACTTGGCTGGCTTTCCCAGGGCGTGGCTCTGACTCAGTGAGTCGGGGAACCATGGGAACAAGAGTTTACTGGGAACGTAAACACATGGCTTATTATGTCACACGTGATATCTCCGTGCATCGGCACATTTCCAGCGCCAGCAGAGGGGAGCCGGCATCGGCATGACAACTGCTGCTTAGTTTTCAGGTACAGAGAGCGAGTGTGAACTTGAGTGGGCTCCATGAGAGCCTGATCAGAATGCAGCCACTGAGTCTACCTCTCTCAACCCCTGCTGCTCCGGTCCAAGCCAGCCATGCTCATTGCTCTTGTCTTTGCCTCCCATCTATTAGCTGTCAGTGCCACTAAAGGGCTCTTTCTAATTTTTACAAAGCCACCCACCGTCTGGGCCAACGTCAACCTTGCCACTACAACCCTAGGCCACACTACCTGTCACCTGGACTTTTGTCCCAGTTGCCTCTCTGACCGCCTACAATCTACAAAGTAGCCCGGTTCTCAGTGTAAAATGCTGTTCTGTATCTGTCACTTTGATGATGCACTTCATCCCACGTCCTCTCATCTTGCTTTGGTGTGGCTCTGCCTCCCGTTCCCTTCTGCCTCATTTCCTCATCTCCTGGTCACCCTCCAAGCTTTCCCTCTCACTCTGCTGCAGCCACACCGCGTGAAACGTGAGGCTCCTTCTGCCGCAAGCCCTTTGCACTCTGTGTGTCTGTACTGACGAAGCACTTCCTCAGATCGTCACCCTGCATAGCCTTGCCAGTCTTCAGGTCTTGACTGCAAAGTCACTGGTAGGTACCATCTCCCATACTGTCCCGTGTTCTCTCCTCAGTTGCCCTTAGTCCTGATCACTTTGCGCATGCGTTTGTTGGCTCTCACTTCCCCACTTGGAATGCAACCTTTTTAGGGCCTTGGCTCGGCCTTTTCCATGTCGGATTCCTAGCCTGGCACATAGTAGATCCCAGCAGATGCTTTGGGCTGAAACTAATTCAAGGAGAGGAGAATGATGACAACAGACAAAGATTATTGTGCTGGTAACTGAACCCAGGGCCTTGTAAATGCCAAAATGCCACCTCTGAGTTATATCCCTACTGGAGGACAAAGGTTTTTTAATTATTTATTTTTATTTGCATTGGTGTTTTGCCTGCATGCATGTCTGTATGAGAGTGTCAGATCTTGGAGTCATAAACAAGTAGTTAGCTGTCATGTGGCTGGAGGCTATTCATTCATTCCTGGTTGCCCTGACCAGAAATATTCACACAGAAATCTGTATTAATTGCAATACTGTCTGGCCAATAGCTTAAGCATATTGCTAGCTAGCTTTTCTATCTTAAATTAACCCATTTCTATTTCTAGGCTTATGACCTACCAGCAAGGTTCCTGCTAGCAGCTTGCATCTTTTTCATCTGGCAGCTCCATGACTTCTCCCTGACTCTACCTACTCTCTCCTCCTCTATCTGCTTGGAGCCTTATCCTACTCTGCTAAGCCATTGGCCAAAACAGCCGCTTTATTCATTAACCAATAAAAGGAACACATATACAGAAGGACGTTCCACACCATTTCCCCTTTTCTGTTCAAATAAAAAGGAAGGTTTTAACAAAACAGATATCAAGCAATAATTACAATTACAATATTTATATCTACTTTATCTTTTATCATAACTAAGGAAAACTATTATAACTATCTATTTTTCAACTCCATCAAAGACCACAGAAGGATATAATATTACCTAAGTTAACAGGAAGTATACTGTAAGCAACTTCCAAAACTCTATTATTGACAGAGACATCTCATTGCCTGGACATTCACCTAAAGTTCTTCTGTAATGTTGTAGGTACCCATCTTCAGCCTATTGGCCAATAGTATCTGGCAGACTTTTCCACGAAGCAGGAAATTTCAAAGACAGTTTTGCCTATATTGGCAGTTTGTCAGTCACTTTCTTCTGTGTCCTGCAGAATGTCTGACAGACTCTTTCATGAGCAGGAACCCCAAAAAACTGTAGCCATCTCATCTTCTTTAGGCAGTCATCTCTCTGTGGGTCCCACATGTCCAGCTCACACAGCATAACATCAAGTAGTCCAGGCAAGAGCAGTCTCTTGCCCAAATGGCTAACAAACTCCATGAGAAGCCTCTTCGATGCCTGTCATCCTCTTGAAGAAAATTGGTGCTGCCAGAAGCAGATGTGTGTCACTGTTATGAAAAGTCCTAAGTTTGGGGAATTGAATCTGGGTCCTCTAGAAGAGCAGTCAGTGTACTCTTAACTGCTGAGCCGTCTCTCCAGTCCAAAGACAATACTTTTGAACACTATAAGACTAATAGCTAGTGTTTTATTTCTTTGTTCAGACACACTAATCTCTGTGTAAAGAATCATGGGGATGATGTGTTCTTCTAGCAAGAAGCTTAGCCTAAAGACAGCTGGTTGTCTATAAGGCAGCTTCTAAAAAGAACCAGCTGAGATCATGTAGGCGTTGGTCATCATGGCTGTCAGCTTTCTTTGCAAGGGTAAAATCTGAAAACAGTGGTGTGGACTGCCCACTGTTTTAAGGTTCCTTGATTACTGACAGCTATTGCTTGATTTCTTTCATTTTGAGCAATGCTGAGGAGGCAAAGCTGCTGAGAGAGACGTAAACACGGCCACGATTAGTGACTTCTAAATACCGCAGAACCGTCACTGTTACATCTGGGTAACTTCTTGCTCTTTCAAGTCTGGAGACTGGGCTCTCCTTGATGTTATTTCACATGTTGAATGACTGATGGGTACACTGGAAAGTCTCAAATGGCAGACAGATGGCAGCAAGGACGTTATTTACCAGTTTGCTAATGTATTTTGCAATAGGATCTGTGATGGCTGATCTTTGTTGTCAACTTGACACTCTTGGGAAGAGGAAACCTTCACTGAGAATTGCCTCCAGGAGACTAGTCCCTGGGCGTGTATTTCAGGGCGTTTCCTATACTACTAACTGATGCAGGAGGGTGGTCTACTGTGGAACCTAGGGTGCTCTATGACACCCCTAGAGTGCTCTGCTACAGAACTACACCCCTCGGGTGCTCACCTACACCCCTAGGGTGCTCTGCTGTGGAACTACACCTCTAAGTCTCTGTTTCTGGTTCAACCTGGACAGAGACAGGACACTTAACTTCTTCCATGACAAGAAGAAAAATGATCTCTGAAATTGTGTGAAAGTCGGGGAGCCAATTTTAAAAAATTCCAGGACCTTCACAGGTTGTGTGGAAATCAGTCGCCAGCTACTCACATTACAGATGGTGGTTTGTGGTCGGCATGAGACTGGTGAGACCATGGCAGGCACAAACTGGCCTAAGACAGTTAGCTGATCTAAGTCAACCCAAGGTTGAAGCAAGGTTCTCTGAGCAGCCTTCAACTAATGCAATGCATCACACGAACCCTGAACTCAGGTTTCATGTGTAACTATTTAGAACTAAGTGCTGCCTTTTAGTGATTAGGATAATACTCGTTTATGCCTCTGACTAGGCTAAGGATGATTTTTAACAAGCCCAGAACACAGCTGGTGGCGAGTTGCGAGGTTACTGTGGTTGTGAGATGTGTGAGTTCGGGTGTGAGAGGAAGGAGACTTGGACCAACTATCTGGGGATCTTGACGTTTTGTTTTCTCTGCAGTTAAAGAATTAAAAGTGAGGCAACTCCCCAAGCACATTTGGGGGTGGGGAGAGGCTTGAACATGGGAAACAACCAGTTGGGAGAGAAAGGCTCTTCTCAGAGGTGAGAAAATATACACACAGCCTGGCACATAGAGAAAGACCCTTGCAGCACAGATGGAAGACTCCAGAGGTCTATGTCAGCCTCTCCTCGAGGGCAGGGGGTTTTAGGGTCTTTGAGGGTCTTCTTACCCCAGTTTGAACAAAGATAAGGAGGCTGGTAGGTCCACTCATTTGGGGTTAAAACATCCTGGTCTGGCCAGGCAGTAGTGGTACATGCCTTTAATCCCATCACTCGGGAGGCAGGGGCAAGTGGATCCCTGTGAGTTTGAGACCAGCCTGGTCTACAGAGTGAAGTTCCAGGATAGGTTACAAAGCTACACAGAGAAACCCTGCCTCGGAAAAACAATAACACAAAACAACAACAAAAATCTATCCTGGTCTGGTCTTTAACTGTCCATGAGCAGGGGGTCTCTACTGGTAAGAGAAAAGACCCCACTAGGCCTTTGTTTTAAACTGACAGACTTTTGTCTCAGGTCAGGAGGGTGAAGACTCCAGCCATCTTGGAAGTTCATCATCTTTATTACCTATTCATGACTGGTCTCCCTGTCTGTCTTTCTGGCTATCTCTCAGCAGGGCACAGATATTCCTGTGCCCTGCTGATGTCTTGACAGGAAGCCTCTTGATCCTTCTCAGTCTCCACCAGAGGAGGAGTCCTTCCCTTCACCACCAAAGAGGCAGGACCAGAGACAGAAGTAGACGTTAAGGACTTACTAAGTTCCTTGTCAGAAGCATCCAGTAACAATGATCTCATATTTTATTTATTATAAGACCATCAAACGATAAGGCTAGGAGAGAAACATGTAGAATGCATTTGAGACTTTGAGGCAGGGAGCTTTGTTAATTGTATTAAAAAACTACAAGCCACAAAATCAAAGCTTGAAGATTTGGCTGCACCAAATTATTAAGGTGGTGAATGAAGACCCTCTTGAAGTGAGGAGGCAGAGCACCGCTGGAAAGAAGTATTATTTACAATGTTGTAATGCAATGAGGAGCTGAGACCTGGCTTGCTAAGGAAAGGGAGCTCTTGTACATCAGACAAGGCACACGGCAGAAACACTGCTGCTGCTGCTGATGGTGAAGGTAGCCAGCCGGTTCTCAGACACCGAAACACACACGCCTAACGGTGAAGAGAAGCTGGGAGTCGGCAGTAACCGAGGAAAGAGGTTAAAAGCGTCCGAGGTGCCACCTAATGCCCACTGACTTATAAAGGTTGGGAAGCTGGACAGTCATGAAAGTCTTGGGATATGTGTGAAAAACCAGACCCCCTGTTCGCTGGTGGTAGGAGTGTGCGTGCGTGCGGCTATTCTAGAGAGCTCTCCACTCGCCTAAAAAGTGAGTAAACCCATGACTCAGAAATCCCCCTCTGCTCAGGGCCATGAGGAGGTAGGCCAAAATAGGTCAAGAGCAGGGCTGTCTGTGGGAGACGGGGGCTAAAGGCAGTCTGCGTGGCATCACTTGGAGTTGAATAGGATAATCATCCGTAGGTGACATGGGAACTTATACACCAGTTAGAAGACATGAGCCAGACAAGCATGAGAGAGAGAGAGAGAGAGAGAGAGAGAGAGAGAGAGAGAGAGAGAGAGAGAGAGAGAGAGAATATAAATGCTTTCGGGGAAGGATCCTGGCTAGAAATTGCTTTCCAACCCCTGATCTACACAGGCAAGACAGACAGACACACACAGGTCAGGACCGCCGCCAGGGCTCGTAAATCATGCCCATTTCGAAAGGACTCATATTTGAAGTCTGTTGTGTGTGGAGGATGAAGGTCGGGCGGGGGTGGGAGTGGGGAAGTGGGGGTTGGGAGAGAGACGTGTGAAACAGGGTCTTGCTACAAGTCCCAGGCTGGCCTCCAATTCATGCCTGTCCTCCCACCTCAGGCTCCTGGGTACTTCCAGGGCGCTGGAATCACAGAGAGAGAAAGGATGAGAGAAGAAACTGGGCCAGGTGTGGTGGCTCACATCTGGCATCTCAGCACTCCCAAAGGATGAGGCAGGGGAATCACTATAAATTCTGAGGTCAGCATGGACTTCTTAGTTTCAAGCCAGACTGGCCTCAGAGTAATTTCAGTATTTCAAATAAATATATGCATAAATAAACAAATAGATGAATAAATAACTAGAATGGGAGGGTATAATTTTATATAATTTTAATTTTATACCACTGAAGGTATAAAATTTTAATATCTACATTCATAAGACATTATACATTTTTTTAAAGAAATAAAAACTCGGGGAGCATATGCAAATGTGAGGACGGCAGACCCAAGTTAATTCCCCAGAACCTCCCATGCTCAAAGTGGGGCAAGGCAGTGCACACTGGGTAGTTAGCAACAAGGCATCACTGGGAATCAGACGTCAGCTAGCTTGGCCTATCAGCTGACTCCCAGGTCCCACGTGAGAGACCGTGCCCCCAAAACAAGAAGGGCCCCTCAAGTTGCCCTCGGAACTCTATATGTACATACATATGTGCACACGTACACACCAACACACATATTCAGGGAAACATTCCATGCTTGAGCGTTATTTAAATGCATGAGAATGCCGGCTGGGGAGTCAGCCACTGACATTCTGTTCACTACTGCTGACGATGAAGGCGGAAAATAAGACAAGGAAAGGCCCAGGCCCAGGCCAGGAAGGTCACGTGCAGTGATCCCCAGAGTGGAATTAAGTCTTCTTTGCACCCAGGAGTCCAAAATAGCTGGAGGAGCAGAGGTCTAGCCCCACCTGTCTCTTTTGAAGTTTATTCATCCTGTGGGTGAGATGTGGTGGCTACTTTTGGAGGCAATCTATGTAGCTAGCTGTGAGAGAGGGAACCGAGGCCCATCCGAGGCTAGTCCTTCTCAGTTTCAGTCACTGGAGCAAAGGACACACCCACAGTGCGACTAGGGGATCAGATGGATACTCTTGTAAACCAAAGTTCATGTGCAGCCGCATTTATTAAACGAGAAATGCGCTGAGAGCTGAAAGGGTTGGGGGAGGGCCACGCCTGGGGACGGGGGTTGGGGCGTGGGGAGGGGGCCCAGGCAACTGTGCAGGTTCTTGTCATCAACAAGCCCAACGTGGCTATTTCCATCGAGCAGGAACACAAGTTATTAGCCGGGCAATGGTGGCGCAGGCCTTTAATCCCAGCACTCAGGGAAGCAGAGGCAGGTGGATCTCTGTGAGTTCGAGGCCAACCTGGTCTACAGCCTAAGTTCTGGGACAGCCAGAGGTGCACAGAGAAACTGTCTCAAAAAACCAAACCAAAAAGAAAGAAAGAGAAAACCCCACAAATTATCTAAGATCATATTAACTATGAAAAAAAAGAATACAGAAGACAAGTGGGTAACTCAGAAGTGTTATCTGGTATTGCCAGGCGACAGAAAATGCCCGGGTGAGTACATATGGTCTCAAGATTGGTTTCTTTTCTTTTAAGTGAACAGATTTAGGATCTGTTTGTTTCGAGTTGCTCTCAGCCAAACAGGAAGCACCAATGTCTGTTTGATCCCACAACTCTTCCTTTATGAGGCTGCCAGGCCTGTCCTCTTGAAGCAAAGGAGGTTGTGAGGTTGCTGGTCAGAAGGCCCCTCTGACCCCAGGCCTCACGGTGCCAGGCTACAGCCCTGCGGCAGCTCGCTCTTCCTCACCTCCCGCTGCCCGAAATCACGTGTAGGTTATTTTTCTCAGCAGCAAGTCTACAGCAGCCTCACCTCAAGGACTCCAAACAGGAAGCGGTGGTTTTAAAAGGAAGTCTAAGAGGCGGGGTTGGGGAGTGAGGGGTGGAGCCTGATTCTTTGGAGTTCTGTTATCTCTGCTTCCTCTGCGCTTCCTTTTGTAGTTAAAACCCCTTCTTTGCACATTCAAGAGAATGGTTTTATAAACGGTACTGAGGGTACTTAGATGTTTCGACTGTTTGGCTATAGTGAACTCACCTAAAGATTTAACTAGAAGAATATCAAGAAAAAAATTAAAAATACACCCAATTTCATTATGGAGAACTAACTTTAAATGTACGTGAACTTCAAAAGAGCCAGGTGTGGCAGTGCTTGCCTGTATTCCCAGAACTCTGGAGGCTGAGGCAGGAGTTTGACGAGTTTGAGGCCAGCCCAACCAAATAGTGAGGCCTGTCTCAGACATAAAATAAAAATATATAAACTTTGAAGCTTGTATCTTCCTAAAAGCATATGAAGACACACTGGTAATCAGAAACTATCACAGAATTTTGATTTGGGGGCTTTGAAAGTCTTAGAATTTCATAAGAGAAAAAGACCGGGCGATTACTGCATGTTCTTCAAGCTGTTGGAGTGTGCAGTATCCGCGAGAACATGAGCGCTTCTGCCTAACAGTGTCACAGCTCCGAGGCGCCCCTCCTCGTCTCTGAGACCGGCTTCTTTGTGTTTAGAGACTGTATCATGCTAACTGATGCTAAAAGTGTGGCTCACAGACTTTCTCGTCTTTTATCTTTGAAGTATATGGTATAGCACAGGGCCACGGGCGCTAAACAACAGAGTTCACATCTGCGTTCCAAGACATTGCTCAGTGTCCTGCCGTGTGTGTGGTGTGTGTGGTGTGTGTGGTGTGTGTGTGGTATGTGTGTGGTATGTGCATGTGTATATGTATGTGGTATATGTTGTGTATGTGTGATGTGTATGGTGTATGTATGTGGTGTGTGTGGTGTGTATGTGGTGTGTGTGTGGTATGTGTGGTATATGGTGTTGTGTGTGTGATGTATGTACCTGTTTGTGGTATGTGTTGTGAACACGTGTGTGATGGTGTGTGTATGTGTGTGGTATGTGCGTGTGTATGTGGTTTAAGGGTGTGTGTAGCTTGTAGATTGATATCAGGATCTCTTCCTCAGTTGCTTCTCTGCCTTCACTTCTGATCTGAGCGCTCACTAGACCTGGAGACCATTGCTTTGTCTACACTAGCTGGTCAGAGAGGCACAGGCGTGCACAACGGCTCCGGGAATTTTTGGGAGGGGGGTGGGGTGTTAGGAATCAGAACTTGTGTAGTGACCACTTTAGCCACCATCTACCCAGCCCTGATTAAGGTCCCTTTTAAACCTTATAATTAAATTCTACAGCTCCTTGCAGTTGGCTAATGTATTTAGTACTCTTTAAAGTAATTTTTGGGTTTAGTATTAAAGTATTTACTCTGTTGTTGAAAGTCCAATGATAAACAACAATTCACAATTTTTATGATGATATGATGTATGGCTTTGAGGCTTTTTTATTATTCTTTTAAAAGTTTCAAAACAAAGACTAACAGGAAAATGGTCTTATAATTTTACTTCCTAGAGAGAGAGAAAAAAACATTTTCCACATGTACTTTGTCTTCATTTTCTTCTTAAGAATATTTTTCTTTGGAATTTTCACCCAGTAGACTTGTTTCTCCAAAGGTGAGCTTCTGAGAAGCCAACTTCCTGTAAGCCGCACAGACAGCCCTCTGCTATGGGGGCAGGAAGTGGCTCACAGCTTGACTAGGAGGAAATCATCGCTATTCTACAATACTAGTAGAAAAGCTCCAGCCAGGAGCATTGTGTACGTCTCAGAAAACCTGGGAGCTGGTCCTGCCTCCGAGAAGGGGGCTTAAAAAGCAAAGTTCTCGCACATGCGCAAGCTGGGCCTTCTCTCTAGTAGAACCCAGAACAATGTAAATTTGTGTTTCATCTGTTCCTTGTAAACCAAGTAACCATGGTTACATCACCAAAGCTCTCTCTGCCACAGTTTCATGTCTTTTAAATGAGAGATAAGAATAGTGACATTCTTGATGGTTCCCTGCGAACACCAGAGAGAGAGAGCCGCGACAATAGAGCCGAGTACCGGGCTTGGAGCAGCAGAAGGCCTGCGTCTGGTCTGCAGTGTTGCTGCGGATGTAGGCTGGTGTGAGGATGGCGAAAGCCCTGTTTGAATCTCCTGCCACGCTCAGGAGCTTTTCCTACAATAATCAGTACTGCCTGGAGGGGCTGGTCTAAACAACTTTGCCTTTTAGCTCGACACTTCCTGGTCTTCAAGTCTAGGCCATCGCCATTCAGTAGAACTTGTTTTGATGACAGAACTTTTGAAATGTGGCTACCGTAACTGAGGAACCAACCAAAGTTTTAGTTTTAATTTTCTTTAATTCATAACTCATTTCACTAATCGGCATCAGCCCCCAGCTTAGTTCCTTTTCTGATCGAATCACATTTCTTTTAGGCACAGTGGATTCATCTCTACGGACTATAGGGACATTCGTGTATATATGTCTCCTCATGCACAGTGTTTCAAATAGCATCCTTTTCTACATAGCATTTTTCTTTTAATTATGTATATATGTATTTGTCTGCACTGGGGCATGTGCATATTGAGTGCACTTGCCGTGAAAGCCAGAAGAGGGCAGAGGAACCCTGGAGTTACAGGCAATTGTGAGCCAACTGACCTGGGTGCTGAGAACAAACTCTCATGCACTCTGAACTGAATCATCTCTCTCCATAACATTCTCTCTCTCTCTCTCTCTCTCTCTCTCTCTCTCTCTCTCTCTCTCTCCTTTTTCTCTTCTCTCTTTCTTTTTGGTTTTGGTTTTTCAAGACAAGGTTTCTCTATCTCTATGTAGATCAGGCTGGCCTCGAACTCATAGAGATCTAATGCCTCTGCCTTCACAGTGTGGGGATTAAGGGCATACACTGCCACTACCATATGGCAATCTTTTTTTTTTTTTGGCACAAACAGAAAACTCACTACTTTTCTTGTTATTGCAACAAAATTCATGACACAAGCACCTTGAGAGTCTGGGCTCAGTTGAAGATGCATCCATCAGTGCAGAGGAGTCACGTTGTATCCATAAGAGTCTGGGCTCTCAGTTGAAGATGCATCCATCAGTGCAGAGGAGTCACGTTGTATCCATAAGAGTCTGGGCTCTCAGTTGAAGATGCATCCATCAGTGCAGAGGAGTCACGTTGTATCCATAAGAGTCTGGGCTCTCAGTTGAAGATACATCCATCAGTGCAGAGGAGTCACATTGTATCCAGGCCATCAGCTTGAAGATACAGTCCATCTGAGCAGAGAAGTCACATTGTAGCTATAGCTGGTAAGAGAGAGAGTTTTGCTAGCCATCCGCCTGCTTTCTCTTGTTTATGCAGTCTTGGATGCAAACCCACCTCATGGTGCCGCCACGTGAAGGGTTGGAGGGTCTTCCCACTCAAAATAAAGGAAATTAGAAAGCCTCTCACAGACATACCCAGAAGTTTCTCTCCTAGGTGTTCTGGATCCTCTCACGTTGACAATCATAACCATCACAAATTAAGTACAATCCTATACCAGTAGAAAAATAGCATACAGATTTCCAGTGCCAAGATTCTGCAAGTCTGACTTTCCACTAAGAACTTTGCAAATTTGGGTCCAAATCACCCAGTGTATTTTCTAACTTGGCAGATTATCTTAAAAGGCCGTCTGTAGATCTGGAAGAAAAAAGGGGGTGCTTCTGCTTATCAAATGCCTCTCCAGCACACAGCCAGTGATTCATGTTCTAGTGGTGTCCCTGGGGATATCTCTGTGTTGTCCTGTGGATTCCTGCTCCTGAACTTCATGCTGACACACCATACTTGTTAGTGTCTGAACTTCGCCAGACTCTCCTGGGCCAGCCACCAACTCCTGTGGACATCCCTGGAAGATGCCCACATCCACCATGCCAGCCAGGCTCCAGGCTCCTGCTCCCCTTCCTTCTGTTAATAGATTCATTGCTTCAAGTCTCAGTGTTTGTATTAGAAAACAAACACAATCCTGAACCATTCAAACCAAAGCCAATTTTGCATTAGCTTTTCCTCTCTCTCAGGGAAAGGCTGCCACCTGCTGTAACACATTAGCACTGGATTTTCCCCACAAGGTCACCGAACATCTATTTCTTCCATTCACAATTCATGCATGCACAACCTCACTGCCTTTCGTTCTCTGGGCAAGGCGTAGAAACAGGCCCAGGAATGCAAGTTAAGAGGCACTGGGTGGAGTCAAAAGGAAAGCCACCCGTGTGAATGGTACCCACGAGAAATTGGCATCTCCAGAACACCAAATTCATGGCCTTCTACTTCCTGAGCCTTTCGAGTTCTGTGTGTCTTTACTCTCCACAGCCTCGGCAACGCTTTGATGTGTGAGAAGACCAAAGGAGAATGAAGGTTGATAAGTAGCGGGGCATCTCTAAGCTCTGCCCCTGACTTCCTACAGAAATATCAGGCTGCCCCTTGGAGGCCAGACCTAACACAGTGTCTATCCCGTTACATAAATACTTTGTTTGTAGCCAGTGTTTGTGGGGTCAGTATGTCCAATAGAAGGAGGTTAGCATGGCAGAGAAAAGCAAAAGTGAAGGAGTTGGGGACAGGCCACCCCCAAATATGCTGCTTGGATGTATTGATGATCTTAAGTGAAATTGTCTGAAATCAGCCAATGCAGGGAAAGACTTTCTCTGAACTTCCGTGCTTGCCCAAAGACAGGTTTTCTAAAAGGAACTCAGTGATGGTAAGTCCCTCCCTGGGAGTCTCAGCAGCTGGGATAGACTGCTTCTTGTCATAAAGGAAAACAAGACACGTTACCACACCCTCACACTGGTTGTCATGGGCCACTGTCCTTCACGGCTCTCCTAAAGGTCTCTTCATCTCTCCCACACATCCCTCACTCTCTGCTAACTCATCCTTCTTCCTCCTCTCTTCCTCATGAAGCTAGAATAAGAGCAGTCTCCTCTCATCGGCTATCTGCTGGGTTTTTCATCTGACAACCGTCTGCACACAGAACACTTGAGCGGCTTTTCTCCCATTCTCCGCCTACAGTTAACTACACATACCCGGCTGTTTCTAAAGAGACTAACACAGTTTCCTCCAGAGGCTGCCAGATGCTATGTGGGTAGTTGAGAAAAGGGTCATCTGTGTTGTCACCCCAGACTCGGAGAGACTAAAACCAGACAGCGAGGCATTTTTTTTTAAAAAAAGCTTGGTAAATAGAGGGAAGTTCTCCTTACAGAGGTCAGGATGGGGCGCTGGCCTCCCTCATCATGGTCTCCAGAATCCCCTGCCCCCTTCTTCACTCTCCACCTCCATCCTGGGTCGGTTCATCACCCGTCACTGCCGTGGCCTCCTCCCACACAACAGACATAAAGAGCAGGCGCATCTCCGCAGGATCTCGTCCAGGTCATTTCCCACTCTAGCTCCTTCCCTCTCAACTTAGCGGCAGTTCTAGGAACTTAGCAAACTGAGGAATGACTTAGTGATTTCAGTGTTGAGTAAATTCAAATACAAGTGAAGTGGTGTTTACAAAGAAATACCAAACTTCCAAAGAAATTTACAATTAAAAAAGATAGGGACAAATACCAATAACTTCAAAACAAAAAATAGCTTTATAAAGGAAACCATAAAGTGGGAGAAATGGTCCTCATATAGCAAATGGTCAGCCCTGAAAACATACATATAAGTAACACGATACAGACTGAGCAGACCATATTTAGGGATGTATATGTAGCTGGCTGCAGTGGCACACACCTTTAATCCCGGCACTCAGGAGGCAGAGGCAGGCGGATCTCTGTGAGTTCAAGGCCAACCTGCTCTACAGAGTGAGTTTGGGAAATCCAGGGCTATAGAGAGAGACCCTGTCTCAAAACAAACAAATAAAACAACCAGTCACCCCAACCAAACAAATGAAAACAAGAGAAAGGGAATATATGTGAAAAGGAGGCCATGCATTTGAAAGAGAACAAAGGGGGTGCATGGGAGGGTTTGGAGGAGGAATGGGAAGCGGAAAGATGTAAATAATAAATTAAATTATAATATCAAAAACAAAAGAAAGGGGTTTTATCTTTGTTCTTTTAAGATATTTTATTTTATGTGCTTTGGTGTTTTGTCTGCATGTGTGTCTGTGTGAGAGTGTCGGATCCTCTGGAACTGGAGGTACAGAGAGCTGTGAGCTGCCTGTGGGTGCTGGGAATCTTGCCCAGGTCCTCCGGAAGAGCAGCCAGTGCTCTGAATCGCTGGAGGAAACTGTGTTAGTTTCATCTCTGGAAACAGCTCCAGATTCCACTTGCAGGTGCAGAGACAGGAAGTGAATCACACAGGCAGCAGAGGACAAGAAGGGCTGGGGGTAAGGAAGGCTTCTGGGAAGCTGCATCTATAACAAGGATACAAAGTGAACCCTCATAGACAGTACAGTGTGTGTGTGTGTGTGTGTGTGTGTGTGTGTGTGTCAGTTGTTTGTTTCTGAGACAGGGTCTGGTTTTGTATTTCAGGCTAACCTCAACCTCTGAATCCTCCTGCCTCTGCCCTCTGTCCTCTTGCTTCTGGGATTGCAGACGTGTATCATGCCCAGCCATCGATATTTTATTGACCAAAATACATTGTGGTAACACTGAATGTTTATAATTCCATCTTGTTTCATTTGCTGCCTCTGTGATTTTTCTATGGTATTTGTTTTACACATGTTATGATCCACTCAGCATTGCTAATGCCTTGAACTGTGTTTCCATTATGTCAGAACTTTCCCTGCTGCTAAAGATTTGGTTTCTTAGCTGTTCATTTTAGTTAATAGTTAGTAGACATCTTTGTAGCAAGTACCTTTTCCCTTCAGTAATTTGTTATCCGTTCCAGTGAGGCACCCGGTTACTTTTAACAAATGTTCTACAAAACAACTAAGTTATTTGTAATCAGTGATCAAGAATAACGATATGGGTCAAACATTGAAACCATTCTGCTTTACGGTAAAGCAAGCTGCATATCTCTTGATGCAGACTGCTAACTAGCTTCCGAAGGGGATTTTACTTAAATAAGCTGTCAGAAGATAACCCAGCTTTTCCAGGGAGAGCATGCTTTTACACCTTGTTAATTAACAAGAGCTCAGCTGTGACCATGTTGGAAAGAGCGGCCAGGGAAAGCCTGGGTCCTGCTTTTGGTTGTTTTTAATGTCTACACTTGGTCCCTGTTTCATTTTTCATTTCTTTAAGCCCTCTTTCAGATCAAGGCAGACTGTGTTGAGATGTGTGGTGGCTGCCTTAGTATTTTCATGTTGTGAAAATTAAGCCATTTTAAATGGAGCGTTAGCAAAATACAAAATAGGTTTCTGGCATTTTCCTATATGTCTGTCACTGTGCTATGCTTTGATTCACCCTACCACCCTTTTCTGGCCCCTCTGCTGGTCTTCTCCGTCCACAGAAGGGCTCCCTCATGGTGCACCTGTGCACACACGTCATGGTGTGCAAATACGCCATAGCTAGAGCCTCGAGAACACCCAGTAGTCTGTGTGAGCAGACCATTGCTGCCTATGATAGCACTGGTGAGTCTCCCTCACACACACACATAAATATCAGTTCCACATATAATAAGGAAATACAATGTTTATCTTTCCCCTCCAATTGGCCTTCCTTCCCATCTTAGATCCTTCCCTATTTTCACATCGCATACATAATGTTATATATAATCTCTCTGTGTATATATATATATATATATATACACACACATATATATATATATATATATATACATATAGTCTAAGTTCAGTATATGAAAGAAAGCATAATATTTGTCTGAGTCGCCAGGCGATGGTGGCGCACGCCTTTAATCCCAGCACTCAGGAGGCAGAGGCAGGTGGATCTCTGTGAGTTCGAGACCAGCCTGGTCTACAGAGCTAGTTCCAGGACAGGCTCCAAAGCTACAGAGAAACCCTGTCTCGAAAAAACCAAAATATATATATATATTTGTCTGAGTCTAGCTTATTTGGGTTACTATTTTCCTGCAAACAACATAACTTAATCTTTGTGTCCATTGTGCGTATGTACCACATTTTCCTTATCCCTCCATCTGCTGACAGGCATTTCCGGGGTGGGGGGTCTGTATCATGGCTATTTGAACAGAGCAGCAGAAGACATGAATGTCTGTAATACGATGACTTAGAGTCTGTCAGGTAAATAGCAGGAATAGTAAAACTAGACCATCTGGAAATTCTATGTTTAGATCTTTAAGGAAGCTCTGAACTGATTTCCATGGTGACTGCATTACGTTACTCTCTCACCAGGAGTAGAACAGGGTTCCCTCGTCTCCACATCCTTACCCGTATTTGTTTCCTCTTTCCTCGGTGTGTATATGTGTGTGGCATGTCTGTGTGTGTTCGAATGCACACCTGTGTGTGTGCCCAGGCCTCAGGTTGACACCAAGAGTCTGCCTTGCTCACTCTCTACCTGTCTTGAGAGCTTGTGTGCAGGTTCTAGCAGGGGAGCTCAGCTAGCCACGTGGCCTTGACAGATGACCCTTCTTCCTCTATGGGGGAAGGTATCTGATGCAGTGTGCAGCTCCCAGGGGGCTGCAAATGGGCCTTGATGAGAAGGGGGCAAAGCCTCGTCACCCAGATCAGATGAGTCACCCTGGTGACCAACGACAGCAGAAGTCAGTCCGATCACCCTCACATCCAACACCTACTTTGGTTGCACTTTAGGACACACTCATTCTCCTCTGTTGTTGGTGGGAGTGTGTTCATATAAAATCATTCCCGGTTGGGGGGGCGTCATTTGAAACATCAAAAGTATTACCCTGGATTCTTTCTATCGTTGACTTGATAAAATCTAGTTGTCTGAGAAGAGAGGGCATTAATTGAGGGATTGCTTCCCTCCAATTGGCCTGTGTGCGGGTCTATGGGGGATTGTCTTGATTGATGATGACTGTGGGTGTCTCCAGCCCACCAGAGGCTGCAGTACCATCCCCCGGGCAGGTGGACCTGGGCTACCTAAGAAAAAGAAGCATGTCAAAGGCAAGCAAGTGAGCAAGTGTCTTTCCTCCATGGTTCCCGCCTCTGCTCTGTGGCCCTGTTCTCACTTTCCCCAGGGACAGATTGTGACCTGGAAGCCCAAGATGAAATAAAGTCGCAGCCACACAAAGCAAGCTCGGACAAGTGGTCACCCGAGAGCTCAAGAGGAAGGAAAGAGCATGTGCCACAGCACCTTAGCTGCGAGCAGGAACCACTTAAAAAGCGCAGAGATGAAACGGTAGACAAGCTGAGAAGCCGGAAACACAGTCTGTCAGAGGCCCCGGCTACTTGCTAGGTAACTGGAGGTTAACAATAAACCTGTGAATATGGATGGGTGGGATGGGCCTGCTGTGGAAAACACTCGGACCACTCTGCTGCCCAGGACAGGAGTGCGGAGAGGTTTTGTTTGATTGACAGCACCTTGTCTGCTGGACCATACCCTGGTCCCCTGCCTTAGTGGCTTTGATTTGGCATCGGGTGCACCTCTTTCCACCGTGACAACATCGTATTCAATTTTGCCGGGACAAGGATTCTGAGCACTTGTACCTCATATTGTGGCAAGACAGTGTAAGTGTCTCGGTGGTGAGATTCAGAGGGGACGGTGAGGCAGATTGTCTTTTGAAAAAACGTTTCATTATTTTATGTGTAAGAGTGTTTTGCCTGGACATGTTTGGTACCCTGGAACTGGGGTTGTGGATGATTGTGAGCCACCATGTGGGTGCAAGGCACCAACCTCTGGTCCTCTGCAGTAGCAACAAGAACTCTAACCTGGGGTTGGAGAGATGGCTGCTCTTCCAGAGGACCTAGATTCAATTCCTAACACCCACGTGGCAGCTCACAACTGTCTGTTACTCCAGTTCCAGGGGATTCAACACCCTCACACAGATACATAGGCAGGGCAAACACCAATGCACATAAAATAAAAGTAAATTTTTTAAAAAAGGACTCTAACCTGAGCAAACTCTCCAGCACCCAAATTGTCTTTAGTAAGAGATTTATTAGAAGACTTACTAACACTAAGGAAAGACATCTTCCCAGAAGCTCTGAGACTACTTCAGCCCATAGATAGAATAGGGTCTCATGTTCCAGGTTTCAGAGAGCTAGGACGGCCCCACGCCATGTGGCTGATGACTAACCCATAGTACATACTTGTTGTCTGGTTGCTTTTAATTCCTGGATAGCAGAGGAAGGAACAAAGGTTTGGTCCTTTAGTTGATGTGTGACCATCACAAGGATATGCCACCAGTATCCCTGATTGCCTAGGGTTTTGATAAACTGCATCAGGCTTTCTCTTAGCCCACCAACCAGCTCCCAAATCATGACACAGAGACTTCTTATTAGGTATGAATGCTTGGCCTTATCTTATACTCATCCCACTAACTTTTATAACTTAACCCATTTCTCTTCATCTAGGTTTTGCCTCTGGACTTCCTTCCTTCTTCCTTCTTTCCTTCCTTCCTCCCTTCCTTTTCTTACTTTCCTGCTGTCTCCATGGCTGGCTGACAGCTGCCTGGCTTCTGGCCCCTGGCAAATCCCTCTTTTTCCCCCTTGTCCTCTCTTCCTCCTTTTCTCTTCTTCTTGGGCCTAAATTTCTCCTCCTATTTATTCTCTCTGCCTGCCAGTCCTGCTTATCCCTCTTCTGATTAGCCATTAGCTGTTCCTCTCTCTCTCTCTCTCTCTCTCTCTCTCTCTCTCTCTCTCTCTCTCTCTCTCTCTCTCTCTTCTCTCTCTCTCTCTCTCTCTCTCTCTCTCTCTCTGTGTGTGTGTGTGTGTGTGTGTGTGTGTTTTGTTTCATTTTGTTTTTGGTTTTGGGTTTTTTATTTATTTATTATTTTGACAGGGTTTCTCTGTAGCTTTGGAGCCTGTCCTGGAACTAGCTCTTGTAGACCTGGCTGGCCTCGTATTCAGAGAGATCCACCTGCCTCTGTCTCCTGAGTGCTGGGATTAAAGGTGTGCGCCACCACAACACAGCAGCTGTTCATTTTTTTATTAGACCAATCGGGTGCCTTAGGCAGGCAAGGCAAAAAGCAACACATCTTAACATAATGAAACAAATTTGGCAGGAACAAATGTAACACATTTACAAAGTTAAATATTCTACAGCATAACAAATGTAACACATCTTTACAGAGTTAAAATAATATTCCACAACACTAAACTTTCTCTGGGGAAGTGATAATCACAGATTTGCAGGAAGACTCAGAGCAAGGTGCGTGAGTCTATGGGGCAGTGAGAACAACAGAGTCAGCGCTGAGGATGGAGAAGAAACTTCTGTAAGTGCATGTAGCCTGGGGAGCCCATGGACCAAATCTAATAGACAGGCAGGAAAATTCTCTGAATTCAAGGCCAGCCAGGTCTACAAGAGCTAGTTCCAGGACAGGCTCCAAAGCTACAGAGAAACCCTGTCTCAAAAAAAAAAAAAAAAAAAAAACAAACAAAAAAAAAAACACAAAAAAACCACAAAACCAAAACAAAACAAAAAAACAGAGAGAGAGAGAGAGAGAGAGAGAGAGAGAGAGAGAGAGAGAGAGAGAGGAACAGCTAATAGCTAAGCAGAAGAGGAAAGGAAAGTGATCCCTTACCCAGGAATCAACTGAAAATCAATAATTGAAACACAATTAGCATTTTCTAAGACATTCTCCCTTCTTGTAAATCTACAATTTTTCCCCTTTGGAATCTCACCAGAAACCCTCTTTCCTGGCAAACGTGTCCTAACCCTTGTACAACTCTGGCAGATTACAACCCCATCAAAGGAGCCCCAGAGCCCCCTTTATAATCTCACTTATGGAGAGCGAAGAGGCTGGGTGGGGATGAACACCAGGTACGTGCTGCATCCCTTTAATCCCAGCACTCGGGCAGAGACTGGTAGATCTCTACAAGTTCAAGGCCAGCCTAATCTATACACTGAGTCCCACGCCAGCCAGGGATACATAAGACCTGTCTTTTAATGAATTTAATGAATAAATGTAATTTTAAAACCATCAAAACAGTGTTTTTGTCTACTGAAGCACTTCGTGGTGTTTTCTTGCTTGGCAAGCCCATACCCCCACACACCCATGTTTGTCTTACCTGCTGCCATTCTGGCTGCTGAGGATGAGGGAACAGAACTGTGTCAGGGGCCCTGTCACCGCTGACATCTTGTTTGGAGGCTCATCTGGCATCTGTCTGAAGCATTATTGGTAAGTGTGGCGTCCCTCCACATGCCACAGCCAGCAGGGAAACAAGCCACAAAACAAGAAGGAAAACTCAGTTCAGCCCAGCTTAGTGCTGGTTCAAACTTCCAGAGTCTGACGCCGGGTGGTTCATTGCCACACATTTAAACACAGTACAATTGGGGGGAATGTTTCCAGGCAACAATCATTCCATTCCAGGTGCACAGCAACACTTAAGACATTTTCTCTATTAGTGATCATTGGGGAAGGTCCCAGCCCATTGTAGGCTACACCATCCCTGGGCTGGTGGACCTGGGTTCTATAAGAAAGCAGGCTAAGCAAGCCATGGGAAGCAAGTCAGTAAGCAGTGCTTCCTTCATGGCTTCTGCCTCAGCTCCTGCCTCTAGGATCCTGCCCTGTTTGAGCTCCTGTCCTGATTTCCTTTGGTGATAAACCGCAATGTTGAAATGTAAACTCAGTAAACCCTTTCATCCCCAACTTGCTTTTTGGTCATAGTCTTTCGTCACAGCCATAGAAACTCTGACTGAAATACAAAGCAAAAACCAGCAGGCAAAAAGTGGAAGCTGGGGGCTGGAGAGATGGCTCAGAGGTTAAGAGCATTGCCCACTTTTCCAAAGGTCCTGAGTTCAATTCCCAGCAACCACATGGTGGCTCACAACCATCTGTAATGAGGTCTGGTGCCCTCTTCTGGCCTGCAGTCATACACACAGACAGAATATTGTATACATAATTGATGGGGAAGTGTCATATATCAATCTGTTGATTTCATTGGTTAAGCAATAAAGAAACTGCTAGGCCCATTGGATAGGCCCACCCTTAGGTGGGTGGAGTAAACAGAACAGAATGCCGGGAGGAAGAGGAAGTGAGCTCAGACTCGACAGCTCTCCTCTCCGGAGCAGACGCAGGAGAGACGCCATGCTACCTGCTCCAGGGAAGACGCACGCTATGAAGCTCCGACCCAGGATGGACTTAGGCTAGAATCTTCCCGGTAAGACCGGTGCTCACAGATTGTTAGAGATGGGTTGATAGGGATATCAGAATTAGCCAGTAAGGGCTAGAGCTAAGGGCCAAGCAGTGTTTAAAAGAATACAGTGTCTGTGTAATTATTTCGGGGCATAAGCTAGCCGGGCAGGGCAGGCGGCTGGGGTGTTTGGGGACGCAGCCCCACCGCCGCTCCATATTACAACACATAATAAATAAATAAATAAATATTTTTTTTAAAAAAAGTGGAAGCTTTCTTCGGCTATGTCCTTATATGGCTTCCAGAAGAAGGTGTGGCCCACCTCAGAGGCAGGTCTGCTCACCTCAGTAGATCTGGATTAAAGATGTGTCTGCCCACCCCAAAGATCCAGATTGGAATTGGGTCATCCCTCTTCAAATTAAGCAAAAATTCCTCACAGGTGTGCCCCATTTTCAAATTTTAGTTAATTCCAGATATAGTCAAGCTGACAACCAAGAATAGCCATCATGCCCCTGGCGGCCGAGAGGGAAGTGTATAGCTTCTCTGGGAGGCTATCACCCCAATGTTCATGGAAATACCTGCCCCCCAAAAGAGGTTCTTGTTAGCTTTTGCTCTGAAAATCTCTATTTACAACCACCTTTTTTTGCCGTGTATGTAAAAAAACCAAGGTGGGCCTCACCTGGAATTCCCAGTCATATTCTATAACAAGACAACCAGAATGCTTACAAAATATAAACGCTTATAGTGATACTCTGAGATTACACGCATCTGCTTTGGGCAACAGAATCATATCGAATCTATCACTACATCCTCTCTGAGCGGCCCATTCTTTTTCAAAGCCCTCCATGACTACCATGTGGCCATTTGTCTGTCATTTGTATGCCCTCTCTATTTGCTTAAACTCAAGCAGCGGGGCTTTTTACTTTCCCTTTTCTGAGAAGATGCAGAGATTTACAGTTGTTTGCCCTGGGGAGGGAGGTTATTTTAAGATCCAATAGAATTGTTCTTGCTTCTAAAGAAACTGTTCTTAGACAGTCTGAGAGATCTACCTCTGAAACTCTAAACTAAGATAATGGAAGCTGGCTTACAAGACTTGATGGCCCTTAATATTCTGATAGAAACACAAGGGGAAAACTGTGACTGGATGGATAGATGATAGATAGATAGATAGATAGATAGATAGATAGATAGATAGATAGATAGATAGATATGATATATATAGAGAGATAGATAGGCAGACAGACAGATAGATAGATATAGATAATAGATAGATAGATAGATAGATAGATAGATAGATAGATAGATAGATACAGATGATATAGATAGATGATAGATGATATAGATAGATAGATGATAGATAGATAGATAGATAGATAGATAGATAGATAGGCAGGCAGATAGATATAGATGATAGATAGATAGATAGATAGATAGATAGATAGATAGATAGATAGATAGATAGATAGATAGATAGATAGATGGGCAGGCAGATAGATATAGATGATAGATAGATAGATAGATAGATAGATAGATAGATAGATAGATAGATAGACAGACAGACAGACAGGTGTGTGTGTGTGTATAAAACAACTGGGAAAGTATGTCCAAAATTTATTTTTCTAAATCAAATCTGCCAGATCCTCCCTTAAATTTTAATGACTTACCTATATCATGGTTCTGGCCACCCTCTGATAGAGGCCCCGTTATTTCTGTGCTGATCTTAGATGTAACCGTGTACAGCACGCTTTGCTTATGTGGTTGGAAGTTTTTAGTAATTACATCTCTCTTCTAAATTCCCATCAAATGATGACTCTCTGGTTTGAAGACTGATTTCCTCATGTCCTTACCCTTACATTATACAAGGTGAGGTTCTCCACCTTGGAGAAGTAGGGCCCGTGATCCTGTCTAGCACTGAACACAATCGAGAAAAATGGTTCTTCAATCTTCGTTATACATTAAGGTGAAAGGATTAAAGTCTCAGAGGGAGATACTGAAAGAAGATAGAAAGGAAATTATAAATGCGTGGTCTGAGAAAGGAAGTGCTCCCTCCGGAGTCTGGCTGAAGCCCCTTACCAGCTGGAGTGAAGAATTCAACACGATTAGCATTGTGTGCAACTTATCTCTCTCCATGCTGTCAACTGTAATTCCTTGTTAGCCTCATCAGAAACCCTATTTCCAGGAGAGGGCATGCCACACGCCCCTTGTGCATCTCTGGTAGTTCTGGTTTGACTTTATCAGATTGTAACCCCATCCATGGTACCTCTGGGGCCACTCCAGAATCTCACAAAAAAGAAAGGGGAAAGTTTCTTAGCAACACTTTGAATTATAACACAAGGACCCCCAAAATGGTCTGTTTGTCTACGGCTAAGACGCTTAATTGTGACTCTTCCATGAGACGCTCATCCCCACGCTCAGCTGGGTCTTATTCTTTCCCTGACTGTTTCTCCTTTTCTCAATTCCCAGGCTTAAAATGTATGCTAAAAATATCTTTTAATAAACTAATTGCAACTCTCCCTTGAGAAGCCCATCCCCACACTTGGATAGGTTTTATTTTCTGCAGCTCTCTAAGGAAGCCCATTCAGGGAAGCGACTTTGCCACCACTGACATTTTAGGGAGAGAAGTGTCTTTTCTGTGGCCCACTGGAAAGATTCTACAGTGGTCGAGTCTGGGGATAGGTAGCTACTGTCCTACAACCTCGAATACACCCTGGAGTTGGCCATCATCAGTGGAATGATGAGCGTCTGAAGGCAGCTGAGGTCACCAAGTTCATGACAAACACCAGGATGCTGGCCATGAATGCATACAAACCCGGCATATCCAGACTCCATGTCAGTCTCACCAGAGAAAGAACCAAGCTCAGTCGTCTTTCTCCTGGATCGTGCTGGATTACTGGGTAGAGGTAAGAAGCAGAGAAGGAAAAACTGGGTAATGTCTGAAATATTTAGAATGCCATTGTTTTGTCCTGAAAATTTAGTCCAGTCTGGATAAGCATGAGTTTTTGGCACATTCACAAGCAGCTGTAGGTCTGTCTGACGTCTAGCATAGCTTCCTCGGTGTGTGTGTGTGTGTGTGTGTGTGTGTGTGTGTGTGAGAGAGAGAGAGAGAGAGAGAGAGAGAGAGAGAGAGAGAGAGAGAGAGAGAGAGAGAGAGAGGAGAGAGAGAGAGAGAGAGAGCACATGCTTATCCACAGGGTATCTGTCAGAAACCAGATGTCTCCTTACACCATGTGAGTCCCAGGGTTAGGACTCGGGTCATCCAGCTTGGCAGCCTTTCACCGAGCACCTCCCTGGCTCTAGAGAAGCACCTTTGCTAGCCTTTTCCCTGTGCGCCTCGCAGCACCTCACACAGCGTAGCTCTGTGCGGTGCAGGGTTTGATAGCGTGGGCTCCGTGTCTTGTCAACCCTGCCAGGCTCCCTACTGTTAGTCCCTGCTTCAACCACTGTTCTCTGATAAACTCAGGTTACAACCTGTGTAAGACAGCCTTCCTTTACACACTCGCCTTCCTTTACACACTCGCCTTCCTTTACACGCTCGCCTTCCTTTACACGCTCGCCTTTACACGCTCGCCTTCCTTTACACGCTCGCCTTTACACACTCGCCTTCCTTTACACACTCGCCTTCCTTTACACACTCGCCTTTACACACTTGCCTTCCTTTACACACTCGCCTTCCTTTACACACTCACCTTCCTTTACACACTCGCCTTCCTTTACACACTCGCCTTCCTTTACACACTCACCTTCCTTTACACACTCACCTTCCTTTACACACTCACCTTCCTTTACACACTCGCCTTTACACACTTGCCTTTACACACTCGCCTTCCTTTACACACTCGCCTTTACACACTTGCCTTCCTTTACACACTCGCCTTCCTTTACACACTCACCTTCCTTTACACACTCTTTGTACCATCGTGCATACGTCTGACAAGGGGAGAATTGATCTGTTTAAAGCTGACATGTGACATTTGTGTTCTTAACCACTTACATAAACCAACGGTATTTCAGACTTTCCCTCTTGGTTGTCCTCTCGCATATCCTGTTGATTCTTGTGCCTACAACGGCCATTTTCTAAACTTTTTGTCAATAGGAGAAAGCAGATGTGTTTTTTTATTAAAATGATTTATTTATTTTTATGCTATGTGCTTTAGTGTTCCATCTGCACCTGCATCTGTGTGAGGGTGTCAGATCTCTTGCAAGTGGAGTTAGGAGGAGAAGGAGGAGGAATTATCTCAACTCTAAGGCAAATCCCATGTGAGCTGCCACATGGGTTCTGGGAATTGAACCTGGGTCCTTGGAGGAAGAGCCTGTGCTCTTAACCACTGAGCCATCTCTCCAGCCCCAAAGATGTGATTTCAAAACAAAAAACAACAACAACAAAAAAAAACCAAACATGATTCTTTATTGATTCTTTGGGAATTTCACATCATGCACCCCAATCCTATTCACCTCCCAGTCCCTCCATATCCTCTCCTCATTCCTGTAGCATGTTCCCCAAAAGAATTCCCAAACCAATTAAGAACAAAACAAAACCCCACCTCTATCCTGTGTCTTTCTAACACCTCTTCCGTCACACAATATACCCTTCTGTATATACAATATACAACCCCACCCACAAAATGTTTATTGCAATGAGCCATTGGTCTGGTTTAAGGCCTCTTACGCACCAGTATCACCGACCCTCACCTAAATGCCTCTCGAATAGCCTGCTTTTGCCCTGAGCCATAGGGATCCCTAGGACGAGTCCCTTCACACACTCCAGCCGGTCATAGATGGGGACATGTTAGGGTGCACCAACACAAGGCCCACAATGTGAGTCTGGGTAACAGTTGAGTTGGTCGATCTGGGCCACTGGGACCACTCTCCTCAGACAAGAGGCAGAGCAGCACTCCTAGGCCCATGACACTGGGGCCAGACCTCCCATGGTCATGGTGAGGGATAGGGCTATCTCTCCTGAGTGTGGGGGCCGACTCTCCCATGTGGGGCAGGGCCAACTTTTCTGCTGTAGTGTCTTATTGAGAATCAAAGCCAGCTATCCCAGGGACAGTGAGAAGCAGGGTCAGCTCAGCACAGCCTTCAGATTTCAACAGGCATGGTTCCTATGACCCCCCCTGTGGCATCATGGGCCATGGACATCATTGCAGACCCCAGCTGCAGCAGAAACATGTACTCAGACATGGCTAGAGCCTGGATGTCACCATGGTCCTGGTGGCAGCCCAGGCTACCATGATCATGGTCCTGGTGGCAGTGGCACCAATATGGTCTCAGATTGCTGTCCAGACCCCAGGTAATCACACAGCCCTCGGTGGGCAACAGGAATCACAGATGTCAACTCAGACCCTGAGTGCTGCTGAGCCACAGATCCAGACATGGCCCCATGCAGCAGCCCAGCCCTGAACAGCACCATGGCCCTATGTGACAGCACAGGCCACCCAGATTGGCACTGCCCCTGTGGTGGCATGGTCCTCAGACACCAACAAAGCCATAGGTTGTGGCCTAGACCCCAAGTATCCATATGGCCTTTGGTATTTCCATGGGCCACAGACATCAACACAGAATCCAGCTGTGGTAGGACCATGCAAAGACATGATTTAAAAAAAACCAACCAAACAAACAAAAAACCCTCAAAAAAAAACCCTCAAAAAACCCTCAAAAATGTTAAGAAGTTTTAAAATAGCCAAAAAAAATTTTAAAAAATAACCTAGATTAGGGAAAACATAGAGAAATAAGCCCTGTAATGGTAGGCATGTGGCTGACTATCACCCCTGGGAGGGAGTTCTGTGGCACTTTGGAAAAGTATCAAAATCATATTCCTTTAACCCAACACTCCCAGTTCTATCAAAAGTATACGCCAATATTTTGACTTGCTTTTTTTTTTTTTTTTTTTTTTTTTGATTTTCGAGACAGGGTTTCTCTGTAGCTTTTTGGTTCCTGTCCTGGAACTAGCTCTTGTAGACCAGGCTGGCCTCAAACTAACAGAGATCCGCCTGCCTCTGCCTCCCGAGTGCTGGGATTAAAGGCATGCGCCACAACCGCCCGGCCTTGACTTGCTTTTTATTAAAGCAATATATGCATATAATCTGTTGAAATCATTTAGAAAGACTTAGGTGAGACCAATGTCCCTCTGCTCCTCTCATGCAGGCTGCCCTCCAGGTGGCATCTTCACAGCCGTCTTAGGCGTTTGGTCTCACCCCCCTTTGTGTTTAAGGAGCTTGCTCCTTTGGCCTTCAGTGTAAGGCATTGCTGACGTCCTGCTGAGGGCGCTGAGGCCGAAAATCTCAGCGCCACCTCCATTCCCCTCACTGCGGTTTTCTCATCACTACTCAGCTTCAGATGGAATCATTTTTGACAAAATAAAGCATAGTGCAAATTTTCTTCTAATTTACTAGTATTTCTGGAACATGCTATATAAAACTTTCTAAAATGTCAGAGTACCAAGAATATTTTCTGTTTTCTTCTCTTTTGTTTTTTTTTTTTTTGGTCTTTTTGAGACAGGGTTTTTCCTGGAACTTGCTCTGTAGGCCAGATTGGCCTCAAACCCACCTGCCTCTGCCTCCTGAGTGCTGGGATTAAAGGTGTGCACCACTGCTGCCCTGCAAGAATATTTTTTAAAGCCCTGAAATACAAACCTATCCAGAAACCTCGTAGTTCCTTTTTTCTTCACACCTTGTTGCCATCTCCCTCCATCCTCTTGATCTAATCGAGGCTATGGAGTCCCAAGGTGCAGGGCGCAGCTGCCGTTCTAGAGCCTCACCACTGTCCCCCTGGCAACTCCCCTTTCCTGAGTTCTTTCTTCCCTGGTTTGTTGTCTACAGAAAGGTACACACCAGTCTTCAGAAGATGTCCTTAGTTCTACCCACATAGATTTGTGCTGAATTGACGGCATATAAAATTCTTAAGTGAGCATAAACTCACTTCACGATATTGGCAACGGTAGTCCCATGCTTTCTAGAGTTCCACAACACCTTGACAAAAGCTCTTTCTTCTACTATGATTTCTCCCTCTGTTTGGAAACTTCTATAGTATTGATTCTCCTGATTTGACAGTTTATGATTATTCTTTTTAATGTTTTTTTAAACTATTTTTGGCACCTTACTCTTCATACTGGGTCACCTTGCCCAGCTTTATTACATGGGAGGTGCTTAGTCTTACTACAACTTTAAATGCCATGTTTTTGGATACTCATGGGAGACCTGCCCTTTCCTAAAAGAAACAGAGGAGTGGATTGGAGGTGGGAACAGAGGGAGATGAAGGGAAGGACTGGGAGGAGAGGAGGGAGGGGAAACTGTGGCCGGGATATTAAATAAATAAATAAATTCACTTTAAAAATATTTAGTTTATTGTTATTGTGGTGTGTGTGTGTATGTGTGTGTATGTGTGTGTGTGTGTGTGTATGTGAAGTCAGAGTACAATTAGTGGAAGTCAGTTCATTCCTCCGCACCATATGGGTCTCAGAAATTGACTTCAGGTCCTCAGGCGTGGAGGCAAGCACCATTACTCTTGTAGGCCTTTTTCATCTTCTTGACACAAATCTGTTTTCATTCACTGGGCTGGATGTGCCAACTTGAAGATGTGTGCTCTTCAGTTTGGGTCAATTTTGTTGCATTTTATCTGTAATGTCCTCTCTGGTTTTGTTCTGTATTCTGCACAACCCTCCAGAACTAGACAACAGAGTTTCTGGTTGCTTGAAAAATACTTTGTCATTCCCCCGATATATTTTTTTTAAAACCTCTTCTTTATCTTGCATAACTTTCTAGAAAGTATCTTCAGTTCTGGGGGGTGTTGTGAAATATTAAGATCTGTTACATTTATTCATGCTGTGGAACATCTGTTTCAATAATGCAAAGATGTGCTGCATTCTTTTATGTTGCGTTTGTTTCACTCTGTGAAACTGTGTTACTGTGCCTGCCTAAAACATCTGATTGGTCTAATAAAGAGCTGAGCGGCCAATGGCTTGGCAGTAAAGGATAGGAGGGAGGGCTGGCAGGCAGAGAGAATAAATAGGAGGAGAAATCTAGGAAATGAAGAAGGAACAAGAGAACAAGGAGAGGAGGACATCGGGGGCCGGCCACCCAGCTACACAGCAAGCCACAGAGTAAGAGTGAGAGTAAGGTTTTCACAAGCAAGAGAAAGATGAAAGCCCAGAAGCAAGAGAAAGATGGGATGATTTAAGATAAGAAAAGCTGGATAGAAACAAGCCAAGCTAAGGCTGGGCATTCATAAGTAACAATAGTTAGTTGTGTGTGATTTATTTGGGAGCTGGGTGGCAGGAGCCCAAAGAAACCAAGCGAGAGAGAAAAAAAAAAGTAAAATACAACAACAGGAAGGCGGGCCATCTTCTAATATGATCGAATTGTAAAATTCCTGAAGCCTGTTTAGAAGAGTTCCCCTGCATGGCCCCTGATAGTGCGGCTCCGCCAGCTGCCGGTAAGTCTGTCTTTTGCTTTCTTGTCTTCCGTGACACGGTCTTGCTGTGGAGTTGAGGCTGATTCCATCCTGCTCTCCCACATGCTAAGAGTTCAGGTAATACCTCCATCCTTGGCTCTATCCTCCCCACTTATGCTGTATTTGTGGTTTGGAAACAGTAGAGAATCTGAGGGTCACCCAGTAACCTTTGAATTATTCCTCTGTATTGACCCTATCTGTACATTTAGGCTGATGCAACTAAGGAATTCAGGTTACATGTTTGTAACATGTTCATTCGCATTAAAAAGCAATTGGAAATATGTATTATATTATACAAATATTATATTAAATAGTTCTTTCCCAGATGGATTCTCATGTGTAATCTTAATTCTCTCCTTTAAAAAATCTTTACCTTCTAATATCATATAAAGTTAACATGTGATTTATAACATCACCAATAGAGACATCTAGATTGTTCATAAGGGTATTAAGAGATGTGCAACATCTTTCTCTAGTCCTTAGAAAAACACAAGCTATACCAACAATGAGGTATTGGCATGACTTTTATAAACAGCACTTATTCCATCAGGCGCTCTTAAGTGCAGAGCAATTCTCATACATCCCTGACTGGGACACACAAAGGCACAGCCGCTTAGCTGCGGGCTGTCTACCACAGTAGCATCGCTGGCTGGACACACAAAGGCACAGCCGCTTAGCTGCTGGCTGTCTACCACGGTAGCATCGCTGGCTGGACACACGAAGGCACAGCCGCTTAGCTGCTGGCTGTCTACCACGGTAGCATCGCTGACTGGACACACAAAGGCACAGCCGCTTAGCTGCTGGCTGTCTACCACAGTAGCATCGCTGGCTGGACACACAAAGGCACAGCCGCTTAGCTGCTGGCTGTCTACCACGGTAGCATCGCTGACTGGACACACAGCAGTACAGCCACTTTGATGCTGGCAGTCTACCAAGGGGGCAAATCAGGACTCTCTCTTGTGAGAAGGGAGTCTCGAGCTGATTGTGGTGGTGAGCACCTTTAACCCCAGCACCCTGGAGGCAGAGGGAGGCGGATTTCTGAGTTCAAGGCCAAGTCCAGTTTAGAGAGAGAGAGAGAGTGAGTGAGTGTTCCAGGACATCTAGGGCTAGATCGAGAAATCCTGTCTCAAAAACCAAACCAAAGAAAAAAGTCTCATTTTGATGTTTTCCCAATAGCTATATATACAATCCTAGGACCTTCTAAGTAGCATTGCTCAAAAGATTTTATTGCTAACAAGATTTAAAAATTAAGCAAATCTTAAAATTTAAAAACAGTTTAAAAATACATGAGCTAATGTACTTGTTTTTTATCTTAAATAATTTCCTTTTGTAAATGACATTGTAAACTGGCTTTATGGTGTGCACTGTGTAGATTTAGAGATTAGAGAGAAGTCCTAATATCAAAACTCAAGGTCACAGACATTCTGACCCTGAGCGAACACAATTCATTGTGTGTGTGTGTGTGTGTGTGTGTGTGTGTGTGTGTGTGTAACACCCTTGTTTAGGATATCTTTAGGAAAAAATACATTATCTCGCGGGCAACTGTAGCTTTCTCGGTTGTGTTGAAGTTTCTGGACTCCCAGTCAGTGGGAAAGGCAAACTAGATGCCAGGCTGAGCAGCTTTTCTGCCATCTCTTGGCACTGAGGTTTTTTTTGCCTTTCTATCCACTCAGAAGCATTTGCTTACACAAAAGCCTGTGTGTGGATTTTTATAATGGACATATTCATACTCAGTGATGCAGTGACCCAGGACTCAGGGTCCCAGGCACTCGATGGTCGGCAAAAGTCAAATTGAGATAGTAGCTCTCAAGTTCAAATAACACTAAAAGATGAGGATGAGAGAAAACGGAGCAAAAACAAAGTCTTAGTAAGGAAAGTGAGAGAAACTCCCAGTTGTGGAGGGCTCCCAAGAGGGAGGAAACATCGGTGTGCTGGTTGGGGCTTCATACAGGACTTACGGCTGACACCAGACAAAGGCTTAGATAATTACTATGACATTGGCTAGTTCTCTGAACACAGCTGGACCCAGGCCAATTAAAGGATGACACACTTTGTGCTTGGTATTCTGGTCCAATCAGGAAGATGGTGTTTGTGTGCCATTTGCCCAGTTACGGATGGTTGAAGCTCTCCCTGTCCAGCTCTAACTTCGATCTTGACTGTCTACTAGCTGTTAGCCCTAGCCTGTCCCTACCGCTGGCTTCAGGCCTGATAGCTTCCCCCTTGGCTGGCTGCTGTCCTTTCCTGGTTCTTCCCATTTTCGTGTCCAGCTAGTGACATTTACCGTGGCCTTTTCCCTGAGTGCCTACAGAAAGCGTCCCCACACCGTGAATGCTACTCGGTGACCGGAAGGGGTGAACTATTGCTACACGGAGGGAGGCGCGCCTGCGCACTTGGCTAAGTGAGAGAGGCTAGACTCAAAGAGGCATGTGCTGTTCGAATCGCTACATAATAGCATCATAGAAAAGGCAATGCGATAGGACGGAGAGGGTGGCTTCTGGGGTTAAGGATCAAGAGAAAGGCTAGAAACGTGATGCGAAGACGTTTCTTAGGTAATGGAACTTTCTCCTTCAACTATGTGCGGAGATCACTCACAGGACAACCTCTGGAAGTCGGGTCTCTCCTTCCACCTGTGCATGGGTTCAGGATGTTAGGCTTGTACTTGACAGAGAGCCATCTCGTGGGCCCAGAACAATTCGTTTCTTAACTTTACTAAGCTGTTGTTTTTAAAAGACTATCGTGATTCATACCTATACTCAGCTTCTATGTCTTACACCATAACACCGCTTCACCATAGCTCGTGGAAGATGGCATGAGCTTTGGGTGCACTTTCTGGCAAACCTTTATCTTTTGATCACATTGCATGAGTCAGAACTTTAAGTTACTTCATTTCTGAAAACCACGGTGTCCTTAAGAGCAGAGCGCATGCAGCTGGTTCCTGTTTTGATGTTATTTCGCTGCTATTAGCGTTAGTCTCGCCCCGACAGCAGCAGGCCCTCCTCTCCTTCTACCTTCCTCACACTTTCTGTCTTTATTGTGTGCAAGTGGAAGTGACCATTAGTGCCAGTCGGCCACGTTCTGGTTAGCTTGGGCTGTTCATGTCAGTAGGATGGATTATCTCCAGAAACACCTGAAAGAAATCCCCTTGTTTGTCTGCTGGCCCCTAGTCCTTCCAAAATTAAAAACTAAAAAAAATTACAAAGAGGTAGCTCCCAACCATTTGCATATAAACATTTATGGAAAGTACCATTCTGCTTGAATTTGCTGACAAGATACTTGGTGGGCCTGATCGTGTGAGATCGCTTTGGCTATCGAGAGAGAACACAGCCTATGGAAATCGAGGGACTGAAGAATGTCACTCTAACAATGATTTGTCTAGTTCTGGGCCTTAGTTGGTGGGGAAAATAGCTGCCTTGTCAAAAAGACACCACAATGATACCATTACTTCACTCAATGGTGCTTTTTAAAAGTTAGCTGCATGTAAGCGCTGGTACCAGGAACCACAGAGAACCCAGCCATGCTCTCTAAGTCTGACACGGGAAGCAAGAGTCGCAGAGGTATTTTAAACAGTGTCGTAAATGCTCCATCTGTGGTTCGGCAAACACAAGCCACGTCAACTTGGAAAAGAATGATGTGACTTTGGGCTCCATGGTAAGAGTGATCTAGGAAGGAGGTGATGTGTGGATTTGAAAAGGATACAATTGCAGTAAACAGTTGACAGCGTCCCCCAAAGTAAAGGGGCAAGAAAGCCCAAGTGTGCCCAAGGGCTGTGGAGAAAGACATAAAGGGGAACCGTGGCAGAAAGGTAACTACCACATCCAGTTAGGATAAGCAAGCTAGAATTGAACCATCTTCCAAATAAGTGGTTTTGACCAAGATTGTGATCTCTTTGTATCAGATAGACAGGGCTCTGGTCCTACTGTAAGGTGATCTTGGCTAGTCATTAACCTCACTTCACAGTAACTCCCAAGTCTCTGATCGATCATCTTTTTCATAGGTCTGTTATCAAAATTAAATGAGATTGGGTTATGAAACACTCGCTTGTTTAGAAAGCATTTATTGACCCTCCACCGTGTAAGTCCCTGACGGTGAACTTTGCACTGGAACTAGGAAGATAAAGGTTGCCGTCCACCGCCTTCAAGGAACCCACAAACCAAGGGCTGGTGGTTTACACAGGTAAGTAAACAGAAGGTCAGCACCGTGTATGTGAGCTCAGAGGGCCAGAGCAGCCAACAGCTCATAGAAGGAAGATTACCCTAGAGGCTATGGCCGCCGAAACACCAGAAAAAAGCCTTCAGAAGTTAGTTAAAACTGAGAGTCTTTTACTGCGCATGGTCTCATTACTAGCAAAAACAAATCTTTGAAACCCTGTTGTCAAGTTGCATTTGTATAGTGGATTGACTTTGTTTGTTTATTCCGAACACAGAAAAGCAGAGGATGGGATGGGGACAGCCCTGTTCCTCAGCTGACCAAAGGGGAGAAAAAGAGTCAATTTGCGACTGCAGTAGCAGTAGAAGCGGTACGTTGACTAAATCCCTGAGCTGTGATGTGATGTAGTGAATGGAAAGGGATGAAAAGGAAATCTGGGTCCTGCTTACACCAGACCTGCCACAGACACTTGCTGCCTGTCCATACTGTGTTTATGTCCTCTCCTGAAAGGGAACCTTTCTGAGTTGCCTCTGGAGCACCACGCTTTTTTCCATCTGTTCTGTGTTGGTTCAGTTTGACTTCAGGAGTCTGTAGAACTCAGGCTCAGCCAATAGAGCCTTCCATGGTCCCTTGTGAAGGCAAAGGTGGCTGCATGGTGCAATCGAAGTCAGTGAGTGGCGCTGAACCTGTCAAACAGGCGCAGCAGCCATCTTTCCACCATGTGAAGTCACGTGACACCCGAGGCTGAAGCCAGCAACTTCACGGAGGACAGGGATCTTCACAGGAGATTAGCTCTTGCTTAATCATTTGTGCTTCCGAACCCTATCATGTGCTACGGCACCCAGTTAGGGATGCCAGGGTTAACATGGAGCAATACAGTGTTTCCTCCCCCACCCCTTCCTCTTTCTCTTCCTCTTCCTTGCTTAAGCCAGATTTGGAGGGATGGGGTAGGGCTCAAGTTTATTAAATCAAAGGTTTACATGGCTTTGGACCTTGGGACCCCCAGAGTAAGGTTGGTGTATATTATGCTCAGTGAAGATGTACATTGTACATTCTTTAAAGAACATTTTTGGTCTTTTCCAACCATGTTCAAATGTCCTCCACACTGTGATTTATCCAGTTTCTGCTTTGTGGTTTGGCCCCATGCTTCTGCACCTTCCATGTGAGAAAAACACAAAGAAATCTTTGCTCTCCTAAACTACCTCCTTTATGCATGTTATCACGTGGTGAAGAAAGTAGCTAATACAAAATAAATAAATAAACCGGTGCCGAAAACTGGGGTTGATGCTGTTGCGGTGGGAACCCTGGCCAAACGTGTTCTGAAAAACAAAGAGAAGAAAGGAAAACTGTGGTCCAATGGCATAATAAAACATACGTAGTCACAGCAAGTCTTTATTAGTACCAAGTGTGGCGATTTCAATGAAAATGGCTAGCGTTGCGCTGTCACCATGGCAGCAAGGGCCCTGTCTCATCTTCACCGTGGTCTCCCAGCTTCAGCCCTGTGAGAACCACTCAGGGAACTTCCCTTTGGAGGTGGTTTCGTTTTTAACATGTAGTAGAACCACCTTCCATCTCTTTCTTTCTCATCAAAATACTCCCGCTGCTCACAGAGTTTTAAAAGTCTTGCTTCTTCATGCCCACAGAAAGCTCAGCAAGCTATTGGCTGGCACTTTTGTGCCATTCAGAGGCAAGTGGAAGCCGTTCTGAAAGGAGGAGACACTCTGTGAGAATGAGCCACCGTCCCCTCTGCAAGGGGGAGCCACATGCCCTGCTCATACTGGAGCAAAGGTCTACAGGGATGAGACTCTATCAAGGAACAATCCACCATTCCCAAAAGACGGGATTCGTGTGGGACTCGTCCTCGAGGAAGTCCCTTTAGAAAGGCAATAGGAAAATGTGGTTTCTAATACAGAAGCAGCAGCAGAGCTCAGTCTCGCTCTGAGATGGCTCTGTATCTTTGTACTTTGGATGCCTCATTAGCTCAGCTCTGCCCTTCTGCAGAGACAGCTTATCTATTCTTTTGCTTTCATTTCTATTCTTCTCTCTTGTACTGATATTTTATTTACCATCTGTGCCTACAGCCCCGCGGTCAACACCCTGCCGCTCAGGCCCCAGCCTGGTGGGATCTTCATCTGGCTGGCACCAGTTTTGCCGCGACTGCCAACTGTAGGTTTTAACAAAGTCTCTATCATCATTCTATTTACCAATAAAGAGTCAGGAGTCAGATGTTGGATGCTAGACCAGAGAAGTCAAGAAGCAACCAGCTGACCTTCCTTTTCGACTGGAGACCAAACAAGAGAAGCATCCTCCATTCGTCCCAAGCCAAACTAGATCCTGATTCTCTCAGTCTCTCCCTACTGCTTCCTGCGCATCTGTATTCTTGGCTCTTCCACCCTCTCTATGGCTAATTACTGTCAACTAGTCGCTGGCTTTGTTCCCTGATCCAAGGTTAATATTACTAACACAGTCTTGAAGTTTCACAGTGTGATCAAATATCTCACCACAAACAAGAAGCAGTTTGCCCGTGTTTTGTAACTTCTCCAAAAAGCATCCCTAAGTCACTATAATTTGCCTCCAGTCCCATGACTCCCCAGTGAACTTGTCTGCCTTGGGTCAAGAGAGGCTCACATTGCTAAGTCTAACCAACAGCACACATCCTATTTGCCATAGCTGACATCTCATAGCTTCCTTAAAAATCTTTACTTCCTTCATCTGTGACATTACAGCCTCTTGACTTTCCTCTTGTTTCTCTGGTTCATCTTTCTAGCTCCTTCTTGCTGACATTCCTCTGCTCAGGGTCAAGTCTCTTATCAGAGGGTTATGACAACCATTTGGAATCAAAGCAACCCCATGATAGTATCATAGAGGCCGACCATAAGACAAAGCCGGTTCTGCAGACGTGTTTGCTCATTGATTTGATGTATATTTGTACAGATCTGGGGCCAGTCTCATGTCTCATTCCTTCTGTTCTTGTCTATGTATGTGTGCTCCCTTAGGAATCTTGTGTGCATCCATCTGTTGAGTTATTAACTACAAGCTGACTTACTTTGAATTTATATATTCGTTCAGGCCTCTATTCTGAGCTTGAGATTCATGTATCTAATTGCCTCCTCAACATTTCCATCTAACTTATAAGACATACCAGAGCTGGGCATGCCAACTACTAAATATGTGGTCTTGAATCTCTTCCTCTTCCGTTTCCTGGAGAGATGGCTCTATTATTCTCCCAGTCGTCTGTGTTAGGAATTTAGGATCATCTTTAGTAGCTACCTCTTTTTTAGCCCCTTCAACCAATTGCCAAATACTGTCAAGTTTTGCATTCAAATACCTCTTGAAGCTGTTATTATGCATCTGATATTGTTTCTTCTGTGTCTACAGGTTGAAGCCCTAACTCTCAATGTTTGGAGTTAGGGCTTTGGGAGATTCAAATGAGGTCTTAATTATAAGGCTCTCGTGGAGGAATTAGCATTCTTAGAAGATGAAAATAAGAGGTTTTTCTCCCTCTACCATGAAAGGACAAAGGGAGAAAGTGGCCATCAATGGGAAGAGAGTCCCCAGCAGAACCTGGCCTTGTTAGTACAACAGCCTTAGACTCTGTCAGAAACGCTTTTCTAATGTTTCAGCCATCAGGCCTGTGGTATTTTGTTATGACAGCTCAAGCTGACTAATTCAGCTACCTGTTCTTACAGTTAGCACCACCCTCTTGCCAGACTCATGAACCACTGGCTTCTGTCTCCGCATTAATGCTACCCTTCTCTTAGTCAGCTCAATAATGCATTCTCCTAGGAGTAGTCAAACGAGTTCTTTAAAGAGGTGCTATGTCATCTCTCCCAAAGCCTCACTGTAGCTCATAATAAGGTTCAAACTCCAGTGTGACGTGAGCCCTGTGATCTGCTCCATCCACTGACAGCCACATCATCCCTTTGGACGTCCTCTGAACTGAGCTAGCTCTTTCATGGCGCATTCTGGGGATATTATCCTCTGCCTTCACAACTGCCTTTCTCTTTCCCTGACCAACCATTCTTTCTTTTAAATGATGCTACACCCTTGGGTAAAGATTCTTAACTTAGCTCCATGAAATTAAACTCTTTACCAACCTTTGTCAGTGCTGTCTTTCCATGACGCCTTCCTCAACTGCTGTCAAACAATGCACATGATCGATTGTGTCCTCTAACTCCAAATCTGAAGTGAAAACACCAACACATAGGACCCAGGGAGTCTTTAATAAACATTCATCAGATGTCTGAATGTCTCTTTGAGACTAAGGATATTTGCCAGAGAGCTAGGAAATATTGATAGAGGGACATTTTTCTTGCCCCTCAACTGTGATACGGGATTTCATATCAGAATCAGGATATTGCTTTGGTCGTTAAGAGAAGTCACAAGTCTGAGGAAAAGTAACATTCTGGAGAAAGTTATAAGCAACTGAGGTGGTCATTAATATACTGAAGGAAACTGTAGATATTTTAGGAAGGCAGAAATCATCTAACTAGAGGTGTTATCAGTTACCGTCTCTGATGCTGCTGTCTCTAGTGATAGGTGTAGTCATACAAAAGAGTTCCACAATAGCCCTGAATGCAGTAAAACAAAGGTTTATTATTTGGGGTCTAAAAGGGGGTTTTGTCTAATTAAGAGAATTGTAAGCCTAATATAAAACTATATACAATAAGAACAAATATCAAGTATTGTCCAGGGAAAAGAAGAGGCAAAAACATACAAAAAATTGAATTACAACCAGCATGAACAATATCAAATAAGAAACATATGCTAAATGTTTCAATAATTATACTATTCTAAGGAGTCTAAGTCTTATGTTAAAAATGGCTTGGCTAAGTCATGAGAGGAAAGTACCTATGACTATCTAGTCTTCAACCCCATTGAAGACCTGAGAAGGGAGATAATATTACTTGAGTAAACAAGAAGTGCAATCAAGCAACTTCCAAAAGGTGCATGAAATGACAGAGACAACCAGCAACCTGGACAATCACTCAAAGTCTCATTTGCAACGATGGGGTAACCAACTTTGACTGAGGCCTAGAGTATCGGACAGACCATTTTCAGAGACAGGAAAATTTGAAAAAACCATCTCACCCTGTTTTGCAAGGTTTGGCATTCTTTTTGCTTGTATCCTCCTTATCCAGTCTGGATACTGTGCATTTTGTCAGTGGTCAAGGCAGGGGAAGTTCTTTGCCCAAAGGCCAGTTTCGCCAAGAAAAAAAAAACTCCAAGTAGAGTGTCTTTGGTGCCCAGCATTCTCTCGGGAATAGATCTGTTCTGCCAGGAGCAATTGTGTCTCATGTCAACAGAATCCTAAGTTATTTAAATGCCATATTCTACAGTTCGTTGAAGCGGTTGAAGATTACCTATTTATGCAGAATACAATCTCTATGCATCTTGAGAACCTGACTAGTCTAACTATAAGTATCACAAACATGCATGACTATTGACCTGTAATTCTTAATACCTATATAGCTTAAAGACAAAGGTTTCATGTTAAAATATTAAACAATATTTAAGCAAATGTGTTGCAAATGAGGACAATGATCTCAAAATGTAAACAATATATAAGTATATTGATCAGAAGTAGAAATGTATAGTGTGGTATGATAACTATATCCTAAAATTACATTAATATATAAAATATCTTAATTAGAAGTAGAGATATGCATGCATACAATATGACAAAGTAACTTTGCATAGGTACACAAATATTGTAATCAGAAATAGGAGCATACTCAATACAATAAATATAATTTGAATTTGTATCAATCTACAAGAATCTATGCCAATGTAAATTGTCTATAAATAATAGCTCACAAATAATCTCACTAATACTCACTATTATTATTAGTGTGAGTAAATCATACTAATCTACCTATTATCCCATCCCATTCATTTCCCCTTTTTTTTAAAAGAGAGATCCCTGAGCCTACTTCATTTCCACCCCCAACCCTACACCACTTATAACCAACCTCTAATAATGTCCCTAGCCCTGAGGATAAACTTTGTTGAAAGAGAGGAGGTCGTTTTCTAGAATTACTTCCAGTTGTTATGGTAGTGATGTTATTTCTATGGGATTCTGTATAAACTAAAATGATGGTTAAGTTTCAAGATTACTGTCTGGTACAATCACAGATAGTCTCTGAGTAGTTGGTAGGGTTTTTCTGAAGTTCTTATTTGAAGTTGTGGCCAGAACGTGGTAAGAAGGTACACCATCTCAGCTAGCCAAGTTGGAATCATCTTGAGTAGTTTGTAACCCAAATCCCATCTTAAAGAGGTCAGCATAATGGCATCATATCAACTAGGTGGAATCCTTGTTGCGGGGCCCCATTTTCTTCCTGGAAACTTCAAAGATTACTGCAGGAAAATTTATTGTTCATTGTGGAAATCTTAAACATTATTTATATAGACATATATATTTATATAGACATATATTCAATGAAAGGCACAATAGAGACAAAAATATATATGGGGAGAAGTAAAATGTTTTGAAAGCAGAGTTTTGATGACAGTAGTCCCTAGATTTTGTCTTCCTTCTGTCCCATACAAGGTAGCTCTAGATATGAGACAGAAACTCTGACCTTTTCTTTTAACAACATACTTGGATTTAGAGGATAGCCACTGTCCAACTCCAAAGCCAGCTGTGATTTTTAAGTGAGTTGTGACTATCATTATACTGAGAAGTAGGGAGATATGTATGCTTAGGTAGTAAAATTTTACCCTGCAGAGGCTATTGGTACCATAAGTCAGGTTTCTCTTTGCTTGGTGACTCATTCTGAATAGCTATCTTTTCTTCTTTAAGCATCTAGATGTCCAGGGTGTCTCGACTTTTTGAAGATGTGTATTTTCCTGCAAAGACAAGAAGAGATCCCTACCCCAACCCTTATGAGGTTTTCTTACCACCTGAGGGATTGTCATCTGTGTAGATGAGCTGTCATTTCTCTTTATCAAGAGGTTTCTCCTTTACTAACCGAATCTTGATTAATTTTGGTGACATCCATAGCTTTTCTCATCCTGCGGAAACAAGAGCAAAATCCCTTCCCCAACATAGCACATCTCTTAGTTTCCATTCTGAGGTCAACGCGTCCTTGAAATACACTGGCTGATTTAATTCAGATTTTTTTCTATTATTCAATGTTTCTCTGATGCTGTTGTTCCTTTCTCATTAGCATTAAGAAAATTCAAGGTTAATAAAGTGTTATGTAATCTATTTTGGGGAGATATTTTTCATCCCTTTCGGTTGGTTTAACATGTCCTTTATAGTTTGATTTGATCTTTCTACTACTGCCTTACCTGTAGGATTGTTTAGTATACCTGTAATATGCTTTATATTATAATAAGCAAAAAACTGTTTCATTTTCTTAGAGACATATGCAGACATATGGTCTGTCTTTATTTGTGCAGGTATACCCACGATGACCACAACTTCTAGTAAATGTGTAATTATTGAATCAGTCTTTTCTGAACTCAAAGCAGTTGTCCACTGAAAACTTGAATAGGTGTCAATGGTGTGGTGTACATATTTTAATTTTCCAAATTCTACAAAGTGGAATGGAGTTCCATAATAGCCTGGAATGGAGTGAAACTAGGGTTTATAATTTGGGGGATAAACTCACAGAAAAGGTAGTGATCCTCTGCATGTGTTGGGAACTAGAACTGAATCCAGCAGCCTAGAGTCCATGCACGCTTTTCATCTGCATTTATAGTACATGAGACCACGCCCAAAGTGGTCTGGTATCTTAAAGACTATTGCCCGAAGGGGTTCCCACAGCACGTGTGCTGGAATCAAAGTGGCACACGCTGGCTTACATCAGTAGGCCAGTTTAATCACAAAGGCAGAGCCACCTAAAGAAGCTTTTTATTTGCTCGTTCATTCGATACACAGCTTCTGTAAGTGTATGTGGGCAGGAGGACCCTCAGAAACCAATCTTCATTTGGCAACAGACACAGAAGTAGTTATGTTTCATACATGTGTTCTTTATGCTAATTTTACTATGTCTTTTGCTGTGCATTCTGGTCTGAAAAGTTGAAAAAGACATAGAAACAGGCTTTTGCATATTTATAAAGGAATGATAAACTATGCATTTTCTAAAAAGCTGGATTCTGGCACCTAAATATAGGAATATTACTTGGACTTGAGAACTGATGAGGAGGACTTTAAATAATGAATCCATTACTATTTTATCCATTATTTCATAAGTTATTAAATAGTTGAACAAAAACCACTTCTCAGTGATGTTGTTTTTTTACAAAAAGAAAACATTTTAGCTCCTGCCAGACATGCTTGTATGAGTGACATCATGTCTAAACTTGAGTGGCAATCCCTGACACACTGCGGATGCCCACAGAAGACACAGTTGACCTGAAAGTTCAATTACTTTCCTAATCCCATCCAACTTTTCGGTGGTTATCTACAATGCTTCATTTTGGGACAGTCAACATAGGCTCCAAGGTATCTACACATTCCTCTGAAGTGAGGCTGTAGCACGGATGGGCAAGAACGCCATAACGCACAAGGCCATCAATCAGAGCATCTGGGACACAACATATCTCTGGAGAAACGGTTGTCTCATACCCAGGAGCATGAGGGCTTTGCATTCTCCCAGGAGAACCTCACTGACCAAGGACATGCTACTGGCCAGGATGGTGCTAGCTGTCTATGCTGGTACCACTGCACCATGTGAGGTTACAGTGCCTGCCTAGAACACTGGTCTTGAGCACCTGAGACCTTCTAGGCTCTGGGCCTCACCACTAAGCCCTCCAGGGTACCACTGAGCAATGTGCAGTTGGTAAAGATCAGAGTCAAAGTGGGAGCCAGTAGAGCCGCATTGCAGACCACACTGAACAACCGCCCCACTTCTTCCTTGGGTGGATCTGTTAGCAGGGGTTAGATGGAGGTAGATTCCACAGCTTAGAAGTGCTTGGCGGTCCAGGGGAAACTACATGTTCACTGTCTGGAGGCTATCTCCACTGTTGTCATACCTGTCCAAAGAGTGTTCGCCAGCTGTTGTCTTAGTGCAGCCCTGGTAGGCAAAAGAGGGTCCTGGCTTTGTCTGTGGAGACTGAGCATACCTTCCCGCTTGCTGGAAAGATCCAGGTTTTTGGCTGATCCACCCACTCCCAAGTCACTTCCTCCACTGTGGCATCTCTAGCCCCAATCATTGTTGAAGCCAGAGTCAGAGGGGTCAGGAAAGGATGTAGATTTGATTTCTTCAATTGATCCCCTCAAAGCAGCCAATTAAGCCAGCTTTATTTGGGAACCATGGAGATAAAGGTTCAACTTCTCTTTTTAAAAAAAAAACTATATTTAATGAAAACCCTTTTTCTTGGAAACTGGGGAGTGAAACTGATCATTTAAATTTCTAATAAAAGGTAATATCGTGGAATATATGTTTGCCTATTAAGTAATTTGTTGATGTAATTCTCCCCCTTTGTGGTTTTGGGATAACAACACTAAACTGGAGGCCCTTAAACCTGGCTCCTAGCTGGGCAGTGGTGGCACACACCTTTAATCCCAGCACTTGAGGCAGAGGCAAGTGAACCTCTGTAAGTTCAAGGCCAGCCTGGTCTACAAAGTGAGTTCCAGGACAGACAGAGCTGTTATACAGAGAAACCCTATCTTGAAAACACCCTGGTTCCTGATTGAAAACCTGCATTCTCTCACTAAAACATCTGTCCAGCACTTTGGATCACCATATCCTCACCATCTCCCATCCGAAAGTCTGATTTCCATGGCGTCTCTTTCTACTGAGTTTATATTATGCAGAGGCTTAAAAACTGGTAAGTGACACAACGTAAGGAAATGCGTGGGTCTAAAGCTAAGGTCTAAGTTTCAGAACTAAGACTTCTGAAGTGAAGTCAGATTCTGACTGCAGATTTTAAAATGAAAACTTGGAGTTTATAGAATATAGAATTTATAGAGTTACAGAGAGAACACAGATATCTCACAGCTTGGTAGAGTGGAACAGAAGTGATCAGCGGCTGGAGGATGAACGATCTTCGTCATACGTCTTGGTCCTCAGAGAAACTCACATAGCTGCGGTCCTTGGTTATTTTTTGTCTTCTGCTTTGGGTTCTGTTGCGACATCCTCCTGTTGTTGTGATCCATGGTAATGTTTAATCTATTTTGCTTACAAACATGTCTGTAACACTTGATTTTATTTTCTTTGAAATATTATGCAGCTGTATGAGAATCTGTATCCCTATTGCTGTAGGAGCTCCTTCTGAGGGATGGCTTTGCTCAGCCACCTGCCTACTCACTGTGTAAGGTGGTTCTTATCGGAATCTCTTGAGAGGTCAGCTCTGGCCTCTGCTTTCCAGAAATTAAATGGCTTCTTAATTGTCCACAATTTTAAAGAGATATTATAAAATTTCTCTTTCTAACAGAAGTTTATTTTAAAGATACATTTTTATTATCTGTAGTACATGCAGGCACATGTGGTCTGCACATGGTCTGTGAGAACAGCTGTGTGTGGAGGCCAGAAGCCTTCGAGCCCCTGGAGCTGGAGCTGCCTGATGTAGGTGCTGGGAACCGAACCCAGGTCTTCTTGAGCAGCAGCAAGTGCTCCTAACCATTGAACCATCTCTCTAGCTGGTCTGACAGAAGTTTTATTTTATTTTATTTATATACTTTTTGGTTTTTTTAAAAGACAGAATCTCACTGTAGCTCTGGTTATCCTGGAACTCACTCTGCAGACCAAACTGACCTCAGACTCACAGAGATCCACCTGTCCCTGCCTCCCAAGTGCTGTGATTAAAGGTGTAAGCTACTATATAGGGCTATCACAAAAGTTTTAAATGATATAGCTTTTTCCTTATAAATATTCTGTCTTTATAGATTTACATTATTATTTATTAAACTCTTATTTGCACCATGCATTGTTCCAGGTGTTGGAGGATGAAGTGATAAACAAACAAACCTCTTGTCCTCATGGAACAGACATTCACGTGGGAACAGATAGGTAGTGAATACTGTCAGCTGGTAGTAAGAGAGGAACAAGGAAAAATGCATTACCATTCATAGTGCTTCAATAAGAGCCAGGCTGTCAGGATTGCCTCACTGAGAACATGACCTTTGAATAAAGACCTGAAGGGCTGGCCATGTGGCTATCTGAGGGGACTCCAGTCAGAGGGAAGAGCACATGCAAGTGATCTGAGGCAGGAGCATGTCAGGCAAGCCCTAGGAAGAGTGAGGATCCCTGTATGACTGGACTGTGGTACAGGCATGAACAAAGTCAGAAAAGGAGACGGTGGGACAATATAATCTAGGGTCTTGCATTTGTTTATTTATTTACTTACTTATTTATTTACTCTGAATGACATGGAAACCCCCTGGAGTATTTTAAGTGGAGAAATGAATGATTTAGCTTAAGTTTTAGTAGGATCAAGCTGAATGTTTCGGGGGAAGAGTAGACTGGTAAAGGCAAGAGCAAGGGAGCCGGGCGGTGGTGGCACACGCCTTTAATCCCAGCACTTGGGAGGCAGAGGCAGGCGGATCTCAATTTGAGGCCAGCCTGGTCTACAAGAGCTAGTTCCAGGACAGGCACCAAAGCTACAGAGAAACCCTGTCTCGAAAAACCAAAAAAAAAAAAAGAGCAAGGAGACGGGCCGGGAGGTTTTTTCCATCACGATCCGGGGAAGAGGGTTATTGTGTTGCACAGTTCCAGGAAGCAATCCTGACTCCTATTGTCTGTGAATAGTGTCTTCTGTAATATTCAGTCATTAAAGCCCAACAGCTAAGGCCAACTGCCTCCCGGGGGAGGTGAACTGGGCTAGGACAGACGCAACATGAGGGATGAGAAACGTTTTGTCTAGAGAGATTTTGATGGTAGAACTAATACACTTCATTGATAGCGTTAGCGATGGTATAAGAAAGACTCAGGAACGACTTCAAGGACGCTCACTCATTTTATGTTAGCACTATTCATGGCACCAGGCACCATCTACCAAGAGAGCACATGCACGCTTAGTTTTTAACTCAGGAAGCATTTCATGAAAGTCCAGTTTCTGCAGAGCTTTTTCTTTTTAAGACACAAGGCCTTGAGGAACAGAAAATCTTGTTCTAGAAGTATCTGCAGTTTAGTTTGTTAGACAAAGTCTTCATATTTGAAAGTACAAAATTAAACATTAAAATTATCCAAGTAGTGTATAAAGTAAAACTATTATAATAAGATTAACAAGCGTTCTATAGTTCAGTTCGGAGGGAAACCGTCCATTTTGTATGTGTTTGTATACATGCATGTGCTCATACATGCCTGTGCATGCTAGAGGCTGGTGTCAAAGCCTTTCTCTATCACCGTCCACCTTGTTTTCAGAGCGTCTCTTCAATGAACCTGGATTTCAATGATTGACTAGAACACCTGGCTGGCAAGTCCACACCCTCCCATCTCTGCCTCCCAGTGCTGGGATAACAGGCACGGGTCGCTAGGCCAGCCTTTACACAGATGCTGGGATAACAGGCACGGGTCGCTAGGCCAGCCTTACACAGGTGCTGGGATAACAGGCACGGGTCGCTAGGCCAGCCTTACACAGGTGCTGGGATAACAGGCATAAGTCGCTAGGCCAGCCTTACACAGGTGCTGGGATAACAGGCACGGGTCGCTAGGCCAGCCTTACACAGGTGCTGGGATAACAGGCACGGGTCGCTAGGCCAGCCTTACACAGGTGCTGGGATAACAGGCATAAGTCGCTAGGCCAGCCTTACACAGATGCTGGGATAACAGGCACGGGTCGCTAGGCCAGCTTTACACAGGTGCTGGGATAACAGGCACGGGTCGCTAGGCCAGCCTTACACAGGTGCTGGGATAACAGGCATAAGTCGCTAGGCCAGCCTTACACAGATGCTGGGATAACAGGCACGGGTCGCTAGGCCAGCCTTACACAGGTGCTGGGATCAGGCCAGCCTTACACAGATCTAAACTCAGGTCCTCTTGCTTGCATGGCAAGCACCTTACCTAGTGTGTCCTCTCCCCAGCCTACCCCCAAAGTAGTTCAATTTTTGAATAATTTTGCATTTGTCAAGATAGGCCCTCGTCTCTGATTGCTGTCCTCCTCTAGTCTTTTCAATGAATTACCCGTTGTTTTCTGTTAATAACAAGGATTCTGTTTCTCCATTCCCAAGGCTGGGCTGGATATGTCCCGTGGCGGGCTACTGCCCAGTGAGAAGGGAAGAAAGGCGTTGTGTCTCAAGTAGGAATTACCAGTGTTGTGTTGTGTTGCTCTGTTGCCGATGTGTTTGGTTTCATCTTCCATAGTCAATGTCAAAATTCACAATATTACTTTGGCTGCTTGTTCTTCTCTATTCGGCTTCTTCTTTTTTCTTTTTCTTTCTTTCTTTTTTTTTTTTTGGTGGCATCGGGGGGGGGTGTGGGGGGGATTGAGAAAGAGTTTCATCTATAGCTTTGGAGCCTGTCCTGGAACTAGCTCTTGTAGACCATAGAACTCACAGAGATCCACCTGCCTCTGCCTCCCGAGTGCTGGCTTCTATCCAGCTTCTACCTACCAGGTGACCTGGCTTGCGAGGACTTTTGAGATCCTGCGGCTGCTCATGCCTTTTCTCACCCTTATTATCCGTAGTTATCTCTTACCACTTCCTGTTTTGTGGGTTTCATTAATACAGCCCTCGGAAGAAGAATCTGTGATGGCTTATGATGATAGTCGACTTGACTAGACCCAGGACCACTTAGGGAGGGAGCATCAGGGCCTGCCTGCTGGGGAGGTTTCTTAATTAGGTTAGTTCAGGTGGGGAGGCCCGTTCTAGCTGCCGGACTGAATCAAAAAGAAGACACGGCTCTGCTTTGTAACTGTGAACACAACCTGACCAGCTGCCTCACGCTCCTGCCACCATGCCTTCCCCGCTGGGATGGACTTCACCCTGGACAAGGATCCAAAATGAAACCTTCCTTTCGTAAAGTGCCTTTTTCCAGGCAATTTTAACATATCAACAGAAAAGTGACTCATAATATATAATAAGATACTATATACAATAACAAATTATCATTAGCATTTTATGCGAAAGTTTTGGGTTTTTGTTCTATCAAGGTCTCTGGGAAAGGCCTGCCCCCCCCCAACTTTCTCTCTCTCTCCCTCCCCTTCCCTTTCTCCCTTCTCTCCTCTCTCTTGACACTGAGCCTTGACCTAGTCTTGGCAATGACAAACCACCACTGAGCCATCTTGAGATGGTCTCATTTATATACTCAGGGTAGCCCCGAACTTCTGTTGCCTACGCAGGCTGCACATTTTCAATCCTCCTGCCTCAGCCACCTGTAAAGGGCACTTCATGATCTATGAATCACCTCCCAACTGTGATCTGTACCTTAACACCAGGCGAAGCGTTTTCCCTTGGCCTTGGGACTTTGTAAGGCTTTGCAGATTCTTGAAGCCAGGTGAGGTGGCTCACACGGGTAATCCTAGCAATGGAGAAAAAGGCCAATAGACTTGCAGCAAGTCTGGGGCTAGTCCTGGCTGGCCTGAATTCTGCCTCTTTTTCCCCAGTGCTGGTATTAATATGCATTTACCACACCCAGCGTCAAACAGGTTCTCAATTTGATTTTAGATTTATCATTGAATCATCTGAGTTTCTTTTAATGTAATAAAAAAAATCATTAGAGATCCTGTAGAAAAATGGTCCATTTCAAAGTTGTGGACAGCACCAGAGGAATTGGGCTTTGAGTTATGCTACTTAAATAAAATTTTAAGCATAGACTTTCCAACAAGCCCGTGAAAAGCACTATCACCACACCTTTAAGGAACTTAGTATTAGAGATTTTAGGTAACATGCCCAGAATTATTTAGCCAGAAAGTGGTGGATGTGGATGAATACCCAGAACTCATGAATAACATTGTGCCATAATATGTAATTTTGCAGCTTGTATATGTTGAATATGAATATGAGTTAAAGGAGCAAAAAAAGCTGATTCAGTAATATTCTCTAAGCTCTGCAGGTCTCTACACTTGATAAATATAGTTCTAGTGTTACAGAATTATCATTGTAATGTTTCTAAGCTTAAGGTACAGATACTTTGTGAACACTATCAGATGTTGACCTTAGAGTTGATTTTGAGCACACTAGATGCACAACTACACACTGACATACATGACCTCTGTACACAAGATAACTGGCAGTTGAAAGGTAGAGCCGGTAAGGACTTCTAATTGATCCAGATCAACAGAGCAGGACTTCTAATCAATCAAGATCAACAGAGCAAGGAAGGGAGGAGGAGAAAGGGGAAGGAAAAAGTGTTCACTCAGCATTTAATTCAGTTACTGAATTACAAACATGAATTTTGTTCAAGAAATTTTGATGCAACCTCAGGTATGTAGGTATATAAAATACAAGACAAACATTTTCTGGTCATAAATAAAACAGGGATGTGATTTAAATCAATTATTTAATATACATATGGTTTTCCCATTTACAAACCTGAAAGCAAGTTTGCATGCTGATGTGGATGTACTAATTTGTTTTTACAACTAAACTTTGGCTGAATATTTGATGCTACAGGACAAAGAGAACCTTCAAAAACTTTCAGTCTTGACCAGCGTTCTCTTTAGGTTGAAGATCCGCCTTTCCCTTTAAAACGCGTTTGTTTATTCTGTGTATGTGCACATGCTTGTGCACGCCACAGCGTGTGAATGCATGTCAGGTTTCTTCTTCTACTGCGTGCCCTTATCCACTGGGTCATGTCCATGGCCCAGTGGTCAATATTTTGATTTTATAATTGTCAATGCTGAGGACGTCACTTCTTGTTTATGGTACAAAATGGCAGAAGTGTGTTGAAGGCATTTCAGAAATGGTTGGGAATTGTGTTTTAATCTCAAACCAAAGTTCATGAAGCACAAGTCAGCAACTCACACAGCAAATTTTTAATATTAAACACAATAAAATCTAAAGATACTCAGTGTATGCTTGGGATGAGCATAGAAACGACTTATAGTACTTTTCCCCATATTTAAGCTAATTAAGCCAATCTATCTACAAAAACAAAATCTACCTATAGTATTTATCTATCTAAAAGTACCTACCTAGCTGGGCGGTGGTGGCGCACGCCTTTAATCCCAGCACTTGGGAGGCAGAGGCAGGCGGATCTCTGGGAGTTCGAGACCAGCCTGGTCTACAAGAGCTAGTTCCGGGACAGGCACCAAAGCTACAGAGAAACCCTGTCTCGAAAAACAAAATAAATAAATAAATAAAAGTACCTACCTATACTTTGTAAATACTGTGATTCATAACATAAACAGGTCTTTTAAAAAAAGATTTAGGCTTGCTAGGCAGTGTTGGCACACACCTCTAAACGCAGCACTCAGGAGGCAGAGGTAGGTGGATCTCTAAATTCAAGCCAGCCTGGTCTACAGAGTGAGTTCCAAGACAGCCAAGGCTACACAGAGAAACCCTGTATCAAAAAAAGTTAAAAAAAATATTAAGCTAGCACACAAAGTAATAGGTTTTCCTATGGCATTTTCATACATGTATGTCATTATATTTTGTTCTTATTTACCTCCTTGGTTAGGCTTATTGACCTGTATTTTATTTTCATTTTTTGAAGCTATTATGAGTAGAGTTTTGTTGCCCAGTTTCTTTCTCATCATGTTTGTTACTGGTATTTAGAAAAACTACTGATTACTGCACGTCAATTTTGTTTCCGGTCACTTTGCTGGAAGTGTTTATTATCTCAACTTTCTGGCGGAGTCTTTGAAGGTCTTTCAATTACAAGCTTGTGTTGTCTAATAATATTTGTATCTCTTTTTATTTTATCCCCTAGTCATATTGCTACAGCAATAAGATGTTTCCTTAGTTACTTTTCTATTGCTGTGATAAAATGCCGTGACCAAGGCAACTTATTGGAGAAAACATTTTATTGGGCTTATGGTTCCAGGGGGCTAGAGCCCATGATGGCGGAGGGAAAGTACAACAGCAAGAAGCAACTGAGAGCTCCATCTTAAACCTCAAGAAGGAGGCAGAGAGAGCACACCAGGAATGGCAGGAGGCTTTTGAACCTCAGGCCAGCCCCAGTGACACATCTCCTCCTACAGAGATACACCACTAGTTCTTCCCAAACAACCATCAACTGGGAAACCAAATGTTTGAATTTATATGAGCCTATAGTAGCTATAATAGTTGCATTTTTTTTATATTTATTTATTTATTTATTATGTATACAATATTCTGTCTGTGTGTATGTCTGCAGGCCAGAAGAGGGCACTAGACCTCATTCCAGATGGTTGTGAGCCACCATGTGGTTGCCGGGAATTGAACTCAGGACCTTTGGAAGAGCAGGCAATGCTCTTAACCACTGAGCCATCTCTCCAGCCCCAATAGTTGCATTTTTTAAAAAAAAAACATAGTGTTGGATGAGAATAGAGAGTAGACACCAAAGTCTCTCTCCAGGTTTCAGAAGGAATGTTTTCAGTTTTCCCCCTATTTTATGTAATGTTGGCTATATAGAGTTGTCATTAGATACCCTTTATTATGTTGGGGTGTGTTCCTTTTATTACTAGTTTCTCTAAGGTTTTTATTGTGAATGGATGTTGAACTTTGTCAGAAGGTCTTCTCTACATCAATAGAAATCGTGTGATTTTTGTCTTTAAGCCTATTTATATGCCATATTACACTTATGGATTTATATGCATTAAAGCAACTTTGCATCTCAGTAATGAAACCAAATTTTCATGGTATAACGTCTTCTTAATGTATTCTTAAACTTATTGAGCCAAAACATACTGAGAATGTTTGCGTTTTTGTTTGTTTGTTTTGTTTTGTTTGTTTTTTTTGGGACAGGGTTTCGCCGTAGTTTTTTGGGTTTTTTTAGAGCCTGTCCTGGAACTAGCTGTTGTAGACCAGGCTGGCCTCGAACTCACAGAGACCCGCCTGTCTCTGCCTCCCGAGTGCTGGGATCTCATCTTTCCTTGTTTTATTCTTATCAGCTTTGGGTTTCTGGGAAATGGTGGTTTTGCAGAATGAATTTGATAGTGTTCCTTTCTTTCTATTTTTTGAACAGTTTGAGGAACATTGGCATTAGCATTAGCTGTTTAAAGACTCCATAGACTTAGTCAGTAAATCTATCTTTTTTGCTGTGAGACGTTTTATTAAGTGCTTCCATCTCATTGATTGGTATGGATCTGTTAAAGCTGCTTATAGCTGCTGGATTTGATTTCAGTAGATCAGGTTTGTTTAGGAATTATAGTGGTATAATATCTGTATTTTAGTAAATAAATCCTGCCTAAAGATCAGAGGGTAAAGCAGCCTTACAGGTCGCACATACCTTTAATCCCAGGACTAGAGAGACAGAGGCAGGCAGATGGATCTCTGTGAGTTCAAGACCACCCTGGGCTACACAAGATTGAATGTGTCTAAAAGAGAAACAGAGCTCCCACAAAGAGGCTCACAGCATTTGGGATCCCATGCCTTTAATCCCAGCACTGTGGAGGTGGAGACGGGAGCCATATGGCTGAGTGGAGAGAGGAATATAAAGGGGAAGAGACAGGAACTCAGTGGAGGTGGAGTCAGAGATTCATGGAGACAGGATTTCACCCTTTCAGTCTGAAGATTTGGTAGAGGTAAAAGGTCTCTCTAGTGCAAAAGGCTGCTTTGCTTTTCTGATCTTCAGGATGAACCCCAATATCTGACTCTGGATTTTTATTGTTTTATTTTATTATTCATCCTACAAGGAATGCATTCATCTTCTAGATTTTTTCAGGCTTTTGTAATATAAGTTTTCAAATTACGCCCCAGTGGTTTTCTGTATTCTATTGGAATCTGTAATAGCTCCCTTTTGCGCTTCTAATTTTACTAAAATGTGTTTTTGCCTTCTTTCTTTTGGTGAGGTTGGCTAGGGGTGTGTCAGTCTTGTTTATGTGTTCTTTTCTGAGGGCCAACTCTCTATCGAGTCTATGCATTGCTTCGTTAGCTCCTACCTGCTCTTTATCATGTCTTCCCTCTGCTTGTTCTTGTTTTTGTAAGACTTTAAGGTACATCATTACATTATTTATTTGTGGTCTTTCCACCTTGCTTTTTTTTTTATAACCTTGAACTTCTGATCCTCTTGGTTCCATAGCTCAAGTTTTTGGATTACAGGCATGTCTAACCATGTCTGGTTTATGTAGTCTAAGATCTTAACCTCACAAATGCTAGCCAAGCACTCCAACTGAGATACATCCCTACTCCCATGTCTGATATTCTAGTGCAAGCGCTCACAGAAATAAACGTTATCCTTAGAGCTGCCTTAGCTATGTCCCAAAGGTTTCGGTACGTTTTACTTTCATTCTTATTTGATCCTAGAAAAATTTTAATTTCTTCATCATTTAGTTAACAATTCACTGATCACTCAAAAGTGTGTTGTTTAATCTCCATGTATATGTGTAGTTTGGGTAGTTTTTCTTGTAGTCTATTTCTGATTTTATTGCATTATGATTTGATAGCTATATATATATATATATATATATATAATTTGATTATTTTGTAAGCCTTGATTTTTGTTCTAGACTATGGTCTACTCTAGAGAAGTACCCATGAGCTGTGGAGAATGAGTATTCTGTATCTGTTGGGTGGACTATTTTGTATATATGTTACATTCATTTGATTTATGGTGCAGTTCAACTCTGAGGTTTCTTTGTTGATTTTTATTTTGGACCATCTAAACCATCTAGAAGTGAAATCATCCACTATATTATCTTTTATGTGTATTACTGTTTAATGATATTGAGAATCCTAATGTTTGGTGCAAATTATCTTTATAATTAATATATACTTTTGATAAATCTTCCTTTTTAAAAATATATAGTGTCCTTTAACTCTGACAAGTAATTTTGGCTTGAAGTCGACATTATCAGATGTCAGAATAGCTTTGTCAATTTGTTTTCTTTCAGTTTTCAGTCACTCATAAATTATTTTCTATCCTTTTATTCTCAGTTCATAGGTGTCTTTACCAAAAAGTATGTTTCGCTGGGCGGTGGTGGTGCACGCCTTTAATCCCAGCACTCGGGAGGCAGAGGCAGGCAGATCTCTGTGAGTTCGAGACCAGCCGGGTCTACAAGAGATAGTTCCAGGACAGGCTCCAAAACCACAGAGAAACCCTGTCTCAAAAAACCAAAAAAACAAACAAAAAAAAAAAAACCAAAACCAAAAAGTATGTTTCTTGGAGAGAGAAGGTTGGGTTTAATTTTTTTTAATAGAATCAGACAATCTATATCTCTTTGTGGGTGAGTTGGACCCATTTACATTTAAAGCTGTTGAAGAGAGATGTTCCTAATTCTTACAGAGTTGCTGGTTGTTTCCCTGGTGGGTTGACTGTTGTTTGTTTATTCTTTCTCCAGTATTAGTATAGGGGATTTTCTGGTTTACTATATTGAACATAATAGATTTCTTCCCGGATCTCCTTAGTGCAACCATCTTAAGAAATGTATTCTTACACATGTGCACTCATGATTGAAACTGTCTTCTTCTGTATATAGTATTCCCTTACGAATCTTCTGCACTGTTGACTTCATAGTCATGAACGGCCTTAGTTGGTGGTTTTCAAAAATATCCTTTGGTTTTAAAAGATAACTTTGCTGAGTGCAGCACAACACTCTTAGTTCAGGAGCTATTTATCTTCAGAGCTTGCAATACTTCATTCCTTGGCTTTGAGGATTGCCAACAAGAGGTCTGATGTCACTCTGATGTTTTTGCCCTTGTGAGTTGGCATTTTTATATATTTATTAAACTTTAACAATTGCATTTGTGTGTGTGTGTGTGTGTGTGTGGTTTTGTGCATGCCACAGCACACATGTGACAATTGAAGTACAGCTTGTGGAATTTGTTCCCTTCTTCCACTATGGGTTCCTGGAGATAGGACACAGGTTGTCAGGCGTGGTGGCAGTCACCTTTAGTCACTGAGCCGTATCATCGCCCCTTATAGTTTCAAACACAGCTTCTCTGCTTTGTAATTTTGGTGTCTTGGCTAGAATGTGCCATGGGGCATTTCTTCTGCAGTCACATCTATTTGGAGTTCTAACTGCTTCTTGTATTTGAATTCATATTTCTTTCTCTAGATTTGGGAATCTCTTCACTACGATTTTATTGGTGTTGGTCTTGGTTTGTACTTCTATCCTGGGGTCTCTTAGATTTAGACTCTTGACCATGTAGCATCATTCTTGGCTATTATGGTCATGCTTGTTTATTTATTTTTCCTTGTTGATACTTGAATACAGTCCTTTGTCAACCCTGACCTCCGTTCCTAATAGTCTTTCTCCTGTTTGATTGAGTCTACGGGTAATGCTTACCATTGTGTTTTTCATTTATATCTTAATTGCTTTGCTTTTATATTTTTATTATATACAAATTTTACAAAGATCTATTTGTTTTATTTTATGTGTAACAGTGTTTGCTTGAATTTCTATGTGAACTATGTGTGTGCAGTACCCACAGGGGTCAGAAGAGGGCAATGGATCCTCTGGAACTTGAGTTCCAGATGATTGTGAGTTCTGGGAATTGAACTTGAATCCTCTGGAAAAGCAACCAGTGCTCTTAACTGTTGAGTCATCTCTCCAGTTTCTGTTTCTTGTATTTTTAATGTCATTTTCCTTGCTGAATTTGTCTCCCATGCTGCTGACTTCTTCATCCATGATGTTAATTTTCTCATCCACCTTCAGTCTTTTCTCTCAGCACTGATGACTCTGATGTGGGTCTCGATTGAACTCACCTGCTTGCTTGTGTCCTCTTTTATGTCCATAATCTTTTTTACAAAAAAAAAAGGAATTGGAATTCTTGTGTAGATTTTATTTCCATACAACTCTATTTTTCCCATTTTTCTGTGGTTAGTAGTTGAAGAGTCAGAATCATTTGGAGGGTTGTGTTGGCTGGTTTGCTTTTTTTCAAGGCTTGTTTCATTTCTGTGTTGTGGTTTGTTACATTGGTTGGTCTGGACACCTCTTCTAGATTTTGTTTTGCGGGGGGGTGGGGGGGGGTGGGGGAAGGAGGCCAGAATTATTCTGAGTAGCCTGTTCTTGAATGCTCAATATCTAGGCCCACTCAGTGAGAAGGAAACCCAACTGCTTTGGAAAGTTGCTTCTGTGGCACCTGTGTCTCCTTCCTGACCAGGGAACTGTGCAAAGTGAGGGTGTGTTGGCTTTCCTCACTTCCTTCCCTCCCTTCTTCCCTCCCTCCATTCCTCCCTCCCCTTCTTATCTCCCTCCCTATCTCCCTCCCTCCCACCCCACCCTCTCTCTCCTCTCCCTTTACCTCTTCTCCTCTGGAAACCTTGACTCTGAGCGGAGGTTTCTCAGGTAGGATTTGCTGGTGTTGTGTGGCACGAGGCATGTGTAGGGCCAATCACTAATGCCTTGTGCCAAAGCTGTCGTGACAGGCAAAGACTGCCAGAGCAACTCAGATTCATTGCGTGTTTGATTTTGAGTTAATCTTTAGTCGTTGTGTGTTTAGGAACCTTTTACTATTGCCAAGCTTTTCACAGTCCTCAACATCAGTTAACAGTCCCACGCAGGATCGCAACCCAGAGATTAAGAAGCTGTGGCCCAGCTGAAGTGGGTCCATCAAGCTCCCAGACCTGTGACATTAGCCATTACTGGCTGTACACGGATTGAGGTAATTTCCCTGGTTCCTACTTCCAGGTGTTGACACTTTCCAGTAACTCTTTCTTGACGGTGAAGGACATTTGTGACTGACTTCTAGAGCACAAACTATGGCAAAGATGAAAAGATATCCCTGTTTAGCTAGCAGATATTTACTCGGGGATGGTGGAGGCATTCCAAACCGGCTTGCTGAATTAATCAGCTGCATTAGAGAAATCACCTCGGTCAGGGCCTGCGGGTCCTCCAGAAACTGAGGGCAGCCTTCGGCCAGCAAGAAGCTAGGGCTCAGTTCCGTAAGTGCAGGAAGATGAGTTCTGCCAAACCCAGTTAACCGAGGAGTCAAGCTTTCCAATGAACACTCTGCCCCATGGGTGCCCTGATCGTAGCTTTGTGAGCCATTAAGGAGACAGGCCTCCAATACTCTGCAGTCAGGGCAAAAGGACTGTGAGGTTGTGAGTTTTCAAGCCCAGGGGAGAGAGGAGGTGGGGAAAGGAAAGAGAGTTACAGAAGCCACAACACAATAAACACGTGCTTTCAAGGGCTGGGTCAGTTAGTGGTAGTTTCTACACAACAGAAAGCTGATAGACCACATCGTCTTGATTGATTTTTACCTCTGCTTGAAGTACAATGAATTCTTCATAAATTGATGAAGGTAATCAAAATAGAAATGTGGACTATCAGAGGCAAAGAGAACAGAGAAATTCAACAGAGTTAAATAACTGTTCATGAAAATCAAGCAGCTAATGTGGCAGCGGGGGGGGGGGGGTGGGTGGGTGGACGGACAGACGGACGGACAGATTGTATCAGATTAGAGTCTTACTGTCTGTAGTTTGGGTTTTCATTGCTGTAAAGAGACCCCATGACCACAGCAACTCTTATAAAGAAAATATTTCATTTGAGTATCTCACTTACAGTTTCAGAGGTTCAGTCCATTATCGTCATGATGGGGATCAGGGTGATATGAAGGCAGACATGGCGCTGGAACTAAGAGAGTCGTGCATACTGTGGAACAATTCTTCTGTACACTGTGAGGATGGGTTGCTCTCATTGTTAATAAAAAGATGATTGACTGATGACTAGGCAGGATTTTCGGGGCAGAGGGAATGCTGGGAAGAAAAGGGGCGGGGTCTCAGGGAGTCAGGAGGAGACGCCATGAGATGCAGAGCGAGCAGGATGGGAAGTTTGCAGATATGGTAGATGAACCTGGGGCAGCACATAGATGGATAGAAATGGGTTGATTTAAGTTATAAGAGCTAGCTAAAAGTTGAACCTATGTTATGAACTGAGCATTTAAAATTAATATTAAGTCTCTGTATGGTTATTTGGGAAGCAGATGGTGGGATAGAGCTGATCAGCAGTCTAGATGGAAAACTGGGCCTACACCTACATCTTATAGGCAACAGGAAATTGACTGACTGTCACACGGAGGGAATCTTGAACAAAAAAAGACCTCAAAGCCCACCCCCACAATGACAGACTTCCTCTAACAATGCCACACCTCCTCGTAATATCACTCCCTTTGGGGGCCATTTTCTTTCAAACCACCACACTATCATAAAATATATACAGATATATATTTTAGTTTTCTATTTTATATTACATGTATTATATATATTTAGTTTGTATTTTAGTACACAAGTATAGTATAACATTTAGTGCTGGGCGGTGGTGGCGCACGCCTTTAATCCCAGCACTCGGGAGGCAGAGGCAGGCAGATCTCCATGAGTTCGAGGCCAGCCTGGACTACAAGAGCTAGTTCCAGGACAGGAACCAAAAGCTACAGAGAAACCCTGTCTCGAAAAACAAAACAACAACAACAACAACAAAAAACATTTAGTATACAAGGCTGGCTTCAAACTCACAGATCCACCTGTCTCTGCCTCCTGAGTTCTGGGATTAAAGGCACATGCCACCACCACCACTGGACATCAACTAGAAATTTTAAAGCACTAGTGTTTCACAATAGTTTAAATGGAATGGCTAAAACAATTTGGGCCGCTGTATCAGAAACTCAGATGCTGGGTAAAATAACCACCAGAACAGCTTCAGTTTAGGAGCCTGTGGAGATTTTGTTCACCAATGGTGATTTACATGCACTCAAGCCACAAGTACTCATACTGGGCTGAGAAGCATCTGAGAGAGCTTGAGTGAATCAAGGTACCATTGTGATAAGAAGATGGGCTGATATCCCTCTCATATTAAATTGTAAAATGTTTTTTTCTTTCTATTTGCACCCTGTCCTGGTGCCTGCTGTCCCTCTGTACAAATATAACACATGGATGTGTAGCTTCTGTCAAGTGAACCCTTAAAAATGGTAGCCTTAAGATTCCCAGAATGGGCACAAAGGCTGAGCAGTGTGGCCGCTGCCTGTGCTCACAGCACACAGGGAGGGAAATCCTGAGGAAGCAGACTAGCCAAACCAGCTGATTGAAGACCTGTGGGTTCAACCGAGAAACCTTTCCTCTTCTGTAAGTAAGGTAGACAACCATGTACAAGGACACTGGGCAACTACAAGCTTCTATACACACACACATGTGCACACACACACACACATGCACACACACACACACACAGGTGCATGCACACAGCACATATGCCCCCCTCGACCTGCTGAGTATTGAGATTCCAGGTATGCACACCATGCCCAGTTTTATCTTCCCCCCTCCAGAGTGTGTTTTCTCAAAACTTAACTTTTAACATTTTTCCAGCAACTGTCATGGTATTTTCCTATATAGCTGAATAAATTTCCATTATGTATATGTATCGTATTTCCTTTATTCATCTGTTGATGATCATGTAAGCTGGCCCCATTTCCAAGCTATTGTGAGTAGTGCAGGGTGGATGCGCAAACATTTTTGTGGTATGTTGACTGAAGAATCCTTTGGGTAAATACCCAGGAGTTGTATATCTGATACCCAACCTCATCTTTAATGATCTTTCTTTCTTCTCTCTCTCTCTCTCTTTTCCTTCCTTCCTCCCTCCCTCCCTCCCTCCCTCTCTCCCTCCCTCCCTCCCTCTCTCTCTCTCTCTCTCTTTCTTTCTTTTTTCTTTTTGAGACAAGGTCTCACTGGGTAGCTGAGGCTGGTCTTGAATTCTCAGAGACTTTCCTGTCTCAGGCTCCAAGTGCTGGGATTACAGGCACGATTCACTGTGTGTAATTGTGTGTGCATATACCTAATGAGGCCAGAAGAGAGTATCAGATTCCTGGATGTGCGATTTTCAGGCAGCTTGAACTATCCTACCTAGGTACTAGAAGCTGAACTTCCTTCCTTTGCAAGAATCTTAAACACCATTAGCCATTTCTCCAGCCTCCCTGACCTTTTTTATTTAAATGTACTTATTTAATTTAAAGATTTGTTTAGCTGGGAACATCGGCCATGCCTTTCGTCTCAGCCTTTGGGAGGGAGAGACAAAAGGATATCTGCGAGTTCCAGGCCAGTCTGGTCTACATAGCAAGTTTTAGATCAGCTGGGAATACATAGGCATACCTTGTCTGAACAAGGTTTCTGTTCCTTTTAAAATCTCATTAACAAACAGAGCAAAAATGCCAAGTAGACTTTTACTAATATTGTAGCTAAGCAGGGCAGCATCATGCTGGGCGGTGATGGCGCACGCCTTTAATCTCAGCACTCGGGAGGCAAAGGCAGGCGGATCTCTGTGAGTTCGAGACCAGCCTGGTCTACAAGAGCTAGTTCCAGGACAGGCACCAAAGCTGCAGAGAAACCCTGTCTTGAAAAACCAAAAAAAAAAAAAAAAAAGCAGGGCAGCATCTTCTACCAGATTTAAGAATTTAATTAAAATTAAGATTTTAATTTTTGAAAATGAGCATCAGGAGTATATCTGCACATATTTGTAGCTTAGCATTTCTTCCAATGCTAAAATGACTCAAGAGATAACAACCAAACCTATCATTCTAAACTTTCCTGTTAAACCAAACTATTTGCTAATTTGCTTTCATTTTGCAAAGATGATCGTCAGCATTTGCTTAGAGTTCGGCTTACTAATTGTTCTGTGGCAAGATAAAAAAAAAATAAAGGTTTTGTTGGCTCTGGAAAAGAATAAACACAACACTCACAGAGCAGTTTCTTCTTAGGGCAAGTTATCAACAGTAGGGGGCAAACCAGTTTGTCTTGTTCCAGGGTGGGGAAACACCCAAGGCTCTCATCAACCAATCCAAGTGCAAACTGAAACAACTTGGGATTTTGTTGTTTTTAAAGAGGGTGTGATTAAATCACTCTAACGTGCCTATTTCTTCAAATAATTTTTTAAAAGCTGAGAATATTGAAAACCTATTCTTTTAGAAATACACACTGTTAACTATGGCTACTCTGCTGTGCAACGAACCATGACATTTTATTCCTTTTAACCTCCAGTTAAAGGACCACTTTCTTGCTGTGACTCCTTCCCCTACAAGCCCTGGTAATCATCATACCCTGCTTCTATGTAAACTCCTTTAGCTTTATAAGAGATGGAGGATTTAAGAGGACTTCCAAGAAAACTTTGTAGTTAAATATAGTGTGCTGGTTAGGTTTTTTGCTATCTCCACACAAACTAGAGTCCTCTGGGAAGAAAGAAGCTTAACTGAGAGATTGCCTTCAACAGATTGCCTGAAGGCAAGTCATTGGGACATTTTTGCAAGTCATTGGGACATTTTCTCCCTTGATGATTGATGTGGGAGGGCTCAGCCGACAATGGGTGGTGCACGTGGTCCTGGGTGGTATAAAAAAGCAAGAGGAACAAACCAGGGGAATAAGACATTCAGCAAGATTTTTCACCTCTGCTTCCGTTCTGGACTGATTATGACCTGAGCTTTGAAAGCTGAAAGAAACCCTTTCCTCTCTAAGATGCTTTTGGTCAGGGTGTTTATCCTGAGAAGCAGACTAGAACCCACGTTTACTATGCACTGGGTGTTTTCTCACCCTCTTTATTATGACATTGTAGATACTTTTCTCCTTTCCTACTCTTTTTCTTTTTGAGATAGAGTCTCACATTGCCCAGACAGGATTTGAGCTCCCTGTGTGTGCTGAGGATGACCTTGAACTCCTGACTGTCCTGTCCCTACTCCAAAATGCTGGGATTACAGAAGTGCTCCACAGGAGTGCTCCACCGGGCCTGGCTCCGTTATAGAGAGCTGAATTCAAAAAAACACAACTCAGGAATTTTCTTTTCACTCTTCTTGTTCGTGCTTCCCTTCCCGTGTCCTTTCCGTTCTTCAATCACACCCTTTCGGTGAGTAAACTATCTTCTAGAGCAGTTTGCAAAGGGACTTACTGACACTTGTATCCGTTTCTTTTTCCAGTCACCCACCTACTTACATTTTCACTTTTGCTTTGTAAAATACACTATTGAAAAGTGTGAAATTTACTTGTAGGCAAAAATAGTTTCAAAAAAGGAATGAGATCTTCATAAAATGAAGACAAACCCTCAAGTGAGTAAAGTTTTTCTTTCTTTTTTCCATACTGTGGTCTCTCTGAGTCACAAGTCTCCTGACTCAACCAAAGGTGACTGGAGACTTTAATATAAATATATATGTGTATATATATTTACATACATATATGTCTGTATATATTTCCCTGTTTTACAGACTGTATTTTTACTAGTTTGAGATGGCAATTCTCTCTAAGCTCAGCATGAGTTGAGATGGTGTTAGGAATCACAAATGGATTTTAATACTAAGAACACACCCTAAGTTCTTCAGCCTTTCAAGACCAGGCACAGCTAATTTAAGCGCCTCAATGTGTCAGGGATTGCAAGGTCTGGAACTGGGGTGGGAGGGAAGCCCCAAAAGGCCTCAAGTATTGGAGGTCAGTCAGCTTTTTGGAGTTGACCTTTAACCTCTGAAAGGCATTAATTTTGGAAACCGAACCACGTTTGTTTATACTACGAGGGGCTGCGGAGTAGGGAGAGGCCCCAGCTTGTGCTCTAATAGGTGTGGGTGGCTGGGAGTCAGTTGGTCCGGGCGGGCGGGTGGGGGGTGAGGGGTCCGCTCCCGCCCGCCCGCCCGCCAGGGAAGGCGGAAGGCAACGCTCGGCTTCTCCCGGCAGCCTGGGCCGGGGGGAGCAGCGTGAGGGGCAGCGCGGTTCGGAGAGGACGAGCAGACGAGGCGCGGGGCAGCCGCGCGGGGTCGTCCCCGCTCAGGGAACGCCGGCTTCACGGCGGCCGCGCCAGGCCCTCTCGGAGCCGCGCGCCGATCCGCCTCCCCCTCCCCGGTCCGGCCGCGGCCCTCCCGCCCCGGCGGAGCCGCGGTGGATTGTGGGCTGGGGGCTGCGGCGGCCTGGCGGCGGCCTGCTGCGCGCTCTCCAAGGACCCAGCCGCGCCGGGCCGGTGGCGTGAGGCGGGCGGCGGCGGCGGCGCGGGGAGCTGAGGCGCCGGGGGCGGTGGTCGCGGCGCGGCGGCGGCGGCGGCGGCGGCTCCCCTGGAGGCCGGGGATGTGGGAGAGGCGGCGGCGGCAGCAGCGGCGGAGGCGGCGCTGCGGACCCGGGGGAAACTGCTGGCTGACAGGACACCCGGGCGAGACGTGAGGGGCCCGCCGCGGCCGCTCTGCCCCCGAGCGGCGCTGGGCTCGAGAGGGCGGCCCTGTGCTCCCGGGCCCGCTGGCCAGCAGGCGCGGGGCGGAGGCGGGAACCGGGCTCGGGCCCGGCGCGCAGGGCGGCGGCGGCCGCGGAGCAGCAGTCTCAGCGCGACGTGGAGGGATGGAGGCGGCGGTGCACTAGGCCTCGTCTGGGGCTGCCGCCCGGGACCGCAGGTAGGTGCGGGATGCGGGCTCCGCGGCCACCCTCTCCCGACCCGGGGCCGGGAGGGCCGAGCTCCCCCACCCCCTCCGTGCCCTCGGGATCCGGGGCCGAGCGAGTTTGGGCGCCCGTCACCGCCCGAGACTCCCGTTCCCCCCCGCCGCCAGCACTTCCTTCTCGGCGCTCCCCGGGATCTGGGCCGGCAGCTGTGTCCCGCTGCTGCAGGTGCCGCTGTCGTCCCCTCGCCCCTCGCCCGGATCCCGGATCCCGGATCGGGAACTCGCACCGCTCCTCCGAGCTCAAACTTTCCCTCTCCTTCCAGCCGGGCCCTCAGCCCCCTTTGGAGCCTTCTCGAATAAAAACAAAACCCTCTGGAGAACACTAACCCGCAGAACTAGGTGTTTTGCAGTTTGACACTGTAGTTTAAATAGTTTAATTTTTTCTTTCTTTCTTTTATTCTTCTTCCAGTTTTGCTTCCTACTGTCTGCATGGATACAAAGGGGGGCCCTCCCTGTTCTTCGTGGGTTGTTTGGGAACTTTTGCCTGATCATAATAATTAGCCATTTGGCTTGTCCATTATAGTATAGGGTGATATTTTTAGAATTTTGGCCTGTCAGAATTGTGAAATGTTTTTAAAAATTCCTCTTTTAAGCCAGCTTTAGTTTTTGGTCTCTATAGAGATTTTCTTTTACTTTCGAAGAATTAAATTGGAGTGTTTCTGTTTTCTAATTGGGCCCATTTCTGGGTTCCTAAACTCAGGCCAGTCGTCACAATAAATGTTCACTGGGCAGGCGATAATCACGATAGATCATTTGTAGTGTATGGGAACATAAGCGATAACTTAAGCTGTGGATTTTGATGGCCATTCAGTTTTCTAAGTGGGGAGCTCTAATTGGAAAGGTACCTCGATTTCCTGGTAGAGTGGAACAGATGGGGTGATGTGTGACAGTGAGTTGGGTTTCCTGGAAGTGGCTCTTGATGCTTTACACCGATGGTCACTAAGTACAATTGATCAACGTGTACCTGCTAGTTGTGGCTGAGGCAGCAGAGGCTTACAATCTTATTGTGAATTGGCCCGTTTTAAACTGTGTTCTGGCAACCTGAGAGCTTTTAAAGTAACAGTCTGTTCACAGTAAAACTGTAAACACTGCCCGTGGTCTCTTGTTGATACCCGTATAATTTGTACTACGGGATTTGGCTTTCTAAAAATGGTTTTCATTGTTCTCAAATTTATAACTGGCAAAATTATCTAAAGTTTACTAGGAAAAGAGGATTAAGTGGGCATATGTTTATGTTTTGGAAAAGTTAAATTTTATTTATGAAGAAGAATTTTTATTAAATCAGATCTTATATAACCCATGAGAGGACAATTTGCAGAACCTATTCTTAATCATACTGCTTTTCAGTAAGGTTGGCTATAACTTTTTTCCTACTCTTTTTAAAAACAGCTTTATGGAGTTAACCTACTGTTCCATTCATCCATTTTAATCCAGTGTATTGGTTTTACTTATTTCTTAAAGTGTGCTGAAGCTGTAATCCAGGGCCTTGTGAATGACAGGAGAGGAGCTCCACCACAGGCTACTTTCCATACAGGGTTGAGTATATTTACTGTGTGATCACCACCATTCTGTGAGCTTTGAACACCATCTCCTTAACCCTTTCATACCTGTTAACAGTTACTCCTCATGTTCCCACAAACCCCCACCTGCTTCCAGGCAGCCACTAATCTACTTTTTATCACAATATTTGCTTAACGTGTGACTTTCACATAAATGATGTGAAATCATAGCTTTAAAAAAATTATTTTAAAATCAATTTACATTTATTTTTTTTTTTTAAATTTGGGTCACGTAGTAAGCAACTGATCTCTAGAATAAAAAAAAAATTGTAAAAATATGATACACCATTTGGTTGTGTCCACGTGAGATTTGGAGAAAGAAGAGAAAAAGTATGAATGGCTTTGGTGACCGTGAGTTAATCTGGTGAGCTGGGGCCAGTGAGAAGTTGGAAAGATTTTTGCTACTGAAGACTGGAGTATCAAGTTGGAGAAGACCTTGAAGGTCACTGTTGGCTTACTTCCTGCTTGCCTCAAGAGCAGAGACCAGAGGGAAGAAACTTGAATCTCCAGGATACTTGGCTGGGTACTATGATGTGCTTCTATAAAGTGATGAAATGGGCTGGGGTGAGCTGGATACTGGACTTGCTTAGATTCTTATGCTATCAGAACTGGTCAAGAACGGGACATTCCTCCAACGTTAGGACAAGTGCTGACTGAGCTTATCTATATAGACATTGTAAAAACTTTGGAGACACTTTAAAGCTCATCAAATCTGTTATTGTGAAATGTTATTTTAAAATCAATTCACATTTACAGTATTTTTTTTTTTAAATTTGGATCATGGAGCAAGCAGCTGGTCCCCAGAATAAAAAAGAATATTGTAAACAACTGATAGATTGTTTGTGTCGGTGTAAGATTTGGAGAAGAAGAAAAAAGTGTGAATGGCTTTGGTGACCTTAAGAGTTAATTTGGTGAGGTGGGGGTCAGTGAGAAGTTGGATCAGTGCTTACATTGATAATGTTTTTAAAGTGTAAAAACAGTTTAAAACATTGAAATTAGCAAGGCTATTTGGAGTTTTAAATATTTTGGCTTTTTAAAGTTCCCAAGTCCTAACGTCTTTTGGGTTTTTTTTTTTTTTTTTCGAGACAGGGTTTCTCTGTGGCTTTGGAGCCTGTCCTGGAACTAGCTCTGTAGACCAGGCTGGTCTCGAACTCACAGAGATCTGCCTGCCTCTGCCTCCCGAGTGCTGGGATTAAAGGCGTGCGCCACCACCGCCCGGCAAGTCCTAACGTCTAAAGCAGTAGCTCTCCAAGCATGGTTCTGTTCTGCACAGAACTTTTGGAAGTATCTGGAGATGATTTTGATCGTCACAATAGCAGCTAAGGAAGGCTCTTAATAAGTGTTATATAGCCGGGCGGTGGTGGCGCAAGCCTTTAATCCCAGCACTCGGGAGGCAGAGGCAGGCGGATCTCTGTGAGTTCGAGACCAGCCTGGTCTACAGAGCTAGTTCCAGGACAAGCTCCAAAGCCATAAAGAAACCCTGTCTCGAAAAAAACCAAAAAAAAAAAAAGGTGTTATATAATGCATAGGACACTCCTTTATCCTGTACCCTGCATCCCCCCAGAAAAGACTAGTGAATCAAAGTATCAATAGTATTGTTTAAACCTATGGTCTGCACGACTCTGGTAAGGACTTCATCTATTGCTATGTAGTCTCATTGGATATTGTTTGGTGGGTGAGGGAAGTGCCTAAGTCATCTAGCAACTCTCTTTAGCCTGGTCGCAGTTGAGGGCAAAGCAAAAGGAAAGAATTTGATATAATGTAGATATTTTTGAGTCTGTTTAGTTTTCAAATCTGAAAAAAAAAATTCCTTTTTGGGGGCTGGAGAGATGACTTAGTTTTTAATAAGCTAAATTGATGATAAAAGATATAAGTTCATTTTTGTTATTTACTATCCATAAGACTTTAGAGAGATTATTAAATGTTTCTTGAGTTTCCGTTTTCTCATCTCGAAAATGGTGAGTGTGATTGATAATTTGCTGTATTACACAATTATTGTCAATGTAAGTGGGTCTATGTGTAGTAAGATGCTCTGTCTGGAGAGCCAAATAGTTAAGTTGGGAGAGCATTAGCTTGAAGATGCTTTGTCAGTTCTAACATGCTCTGGAAGAGTTGTTTCAGAAGAACAAATTAGAAAGGGGCATATAGAATTTATCAAACCCAATATAGAGGTAGCAAGGTAGGGAATTGTAGGCAGACTTTTCTGTCCCACCAGCCAGTTCTAAATAACCACACGGAGACTTCTTGTTAATTATAAGAGCTTGGCCAATAGTTTAGACTTGTTTTTAGCTAACTCCTATAACTTAAATGAACCCATTTCTATTCATCTCTGCTGCCCGAGGCTTGTTAACCTCATCTCTACTGTCCATCTTTCTTGCTCTGGGTCTCATGGTGTCTCCTCTGACTCCACCCTTCTCCCCAGCATTCTCTCTGCCATGAAAATCCTGCGTAGCCATTGGCCAATCAGCTTCTTATTAGCAGTGAGAGCCATGTATCTTCACAGTGCACAAGATTATTCCACAGCAGCAAACAGTGAGTAACAGCTCCTGGGAGAAGAAACACGAATGTGTCTGTCCCCACTTGCCTGCCTTCCTCCCTCCCTCCCTCAGAAGAACTGCTTAGTATACCAGCAGAACTGAAGTTCCTTATCTAGAGACCAACTTCAGTGGCATCTAATGTTAGCTTATTGCAAGATTTCTACGTGTGTGTGTGTGTTTTTTCCCCTGGTCTTTTTCTCTAATATCCCCTGTGCTGTAGTCATTGGTCTTTCTAAAAGGTAAATCTGATCATTTTATCTCTTAAATTATTTCTAACTTTCTTTTATAGTTAAGATGAAGTTCACATTTCTTATTTATACCCTCAAAGACACTCTACAATCCCCACACTCGCAAGTATGTAATTTTCCAGGACATTTTGAATTACTTGTGGTACCTATCAGTAGACTCTTTTTCTTCCAAATCTTTTGCACGTCATGTTTGCCATTTCTAGAACTGCGCCATGTCACTCCCTTCCCCTCATTGGTCTGACTTCGTTCTTACCCTTCAGTTCTTGGTAAGCTGGCATTGACTTTACTTTTTTACAAAGTTTTTATGTGTATGGGTGTTTTGTCTGTTTTGTACCATGCGTGTGTCTGTACCCTTAGAGACCAGAAGAGGCTTTGGATATGGGACTAGAGTTACAGACAGTTGTGAGCTGCCAGCTGGCTACTGAAAACTGAAGAGCAGCCAGTGCGCTTTACCACTGCACCATCTCTCCAGCTCCCTGGTTTTACTTTTTATTATTTTAAGACATAGCCATGTGTGCTGATCCATGCCCATGCTCCAGGTGTTAAAAATGTTCATGGCTAACTTGGACTACTTAGTGAGACTGTCTCAGAAAGCCCCCTTTCCCCGCCCCCAGGGAAGACATAAATAATGATAAGAGTAAGTTTATTTTTTAACTGAGGGCACTGTGAGGCATGGAAATAAGCATGGAATTTAGATCAGAAAGTCTGAGTTCAAATCCTGTAGTCATAATTACTTACCTAAATATTTTTGAAACCAAGTTACTTCTGAACCTATTGCTTTTACCATATAATGAAAAATCATAATTTATTTATGAAATTGTTTTGAAGATCAACAAAATAACCAGAATGGAGGCAACCAATTATGAGCTACATAATGGTTAGTAAAATACTGATGATGATGTATTTTTTTACTGTTTTTATATCGCCTCCTTTCATGACATCTTTGTTTTGTTCATTAATAATGCATACCTCACTTCCTTTTGGATGCGAGACTTCAGAAAACCCTTAGAACTCGTGGGAGTGAAGCAATCTAGTTTTTGTCTAAGCTGATATCTTTCCTAACTTCCCAAGATAAAAACATTTGACACAGGAGAAGGATGTGAAGCAACTCCCTCTTCTAGGTCACTCTGCTGGGTCATGGCCTAGTTCTGTCTTGATCTCAAGTTGGGACATAAGCCTAAAGTACCTCATAATCCCTGGGTTTGTTGATTTACTTATTCTCTCTCCTGCCTTTTCCAGGTTTATCATTGTTCTCCAGGACTCGCCCTCTTCTTTTTATGGGCGTGCAATGAGAACTTTTTTTTCTGTGATGTGGCTGCTCTTCTCTTTCTTGTCTCCATAGCCCCCTCTCACTCCCAGCCTCAAGATTAGAACTAAACAAGGAAATGGAAGTCCGTGTTGTTAAGTGTAAATGTTTGAATGGGGAAGTATGAATGGTAATCTTTTTGTTATTTAAACTAAGATGTATAGAATACTAACAGTAGTAGTTGCAGTTATTTTTTCTTCCATGTTCCAATTATTGTGTCATGAGCTTGCAAAAGATCCTAAACCTTACAACATTCCTATGTGTTATTTCTTTTTATAAATGAGGACACTGAAATGTCTGGTGGTAAGAAAGCTATCAAATGTCACACAGCTAGTAAATGACAAACGTCTAAGTCTGTGTGGCCAGTCTTCTCAAGCAGTGTATTATGTTTCAGGAAAGAGAGAGCTGGAATCGAGTTTTAGAAAATCAAGTGCTATTATATAAATAAATATGTTATGGACTTAAGTTTTTATATTATATTTGAATGTATATGAACCCATGGGAGCCATTGTTAATGGCACGTGTAGCCTTGCCCAATTTCCACAGTTTTCATTTACTTGTTCTAGTGAACACTCATAAAGATTTTACAGTGCTAGGTGCAGTATAGGACAGTAAACAAGGCAAATGTAAGCTTTTATGGTAGAGTGAGGAAAGCAGGAAACAAAATAAATTCGTCCCCTGTCACATGAAAAAGTACTCTAAAATTAAAGTACCAGAGGGGTGAAGGGCTGGGATGATATGTTTTGAGATAGGACAGTTGTCAGGGAAGATCTGTCACCCACTAAGAAGAGTAAAATCACTGTGAATGTTTTGTTTTGTCTCCGGTACATTACGCATAGTCACAGAATGTTTTTACATAAGACAGAGATTTGCTAGATGTTCTTTTTTTTATGATACCACAAGTGAGGTTTTTGAAATAGTAGCTGAACCTTCTTTTGGATAAAGGGTCTTGCTCTGTAGTCCAGCCTGGCCTCAAACTTGTAGTTCTTCCTCAGCTTCCTAAATGCTGTAATTCATCTAGATTTGAACAGTGTTTTTATTTTATTTTGAACTTTTTTTTTTCTTTTTTAACTTCCTAATCTGTTCCAACTCAGTCTTTGCAGTCTGACTTTCACTCCCATTGTTGACTTGATACTGCTTTCTGGTATGACTTGTGATTTCCTAATTTTCCTAATCTCAAGGTTTCTGGTTTTCTGGTATTCATGATTAGTTTACTGGTGCACTTTGATCTGATAGTTTTTTCTTGCTTTTTTCCCCACCTTCAAAGAACCTACCCCCCCCTCCTCTCTCTCTCTCTCTCTCTCTCTCTCTCTCTCTCTCTCTCTCTCTCTCTCTCTCTCTCTCTGTGTGTGTGTGTGTGTTTGCATGTAAAAATTGTGCATGGGATATTTGTGCCTGTCTTCATGAGAGTCTGCGGCGAGCCCTGACCAGCAGGGAATAACACCACGACTCGAGGATCCTTCTTCAATCACAGTTTATTGAAGCGCTGCTTGGTTGAGGGAGAGCTGAAGGTGAGGGGCCCAGACCACGGCAGGAGGTGTGCTTATATGCAGGGTGTAGGCGTGTCTAGCTGGCCTACTACACAAGGCTATACAGGATTGGACGGCTGGTGTTGCTAGGCAGATTAGCAGGCAAAAGAATGCAAAACAGCACAGAAGCGCTGATGTGAAAAACAACATAGGGCATCGCCCTGAGTGGAAGCCGGCGCCATCTTGTAATGGCGGACGGTCGTCACAGTTCCCCCTTTTTGTTTTTATAAAAAGAAGCAAAAAAGGACTTACTCCCGTTCTGGTCTCCGCCTCATGATGCGTGGACCGATCAAAGGAGGCCTTAGCCAGCCAACACTCCTTCTCCAGTGCAATGGGTGCAAACCCCTGAAGGTGCAAAGGCAGTGTAAGACTGACAGAGCAATAGCATGGTCCCTCTGGGTGCAATGGCGTTAACGCCCCCAGGTGCAAGGGCACCACACTATGCATCCTTAAGTACCGCTATCCAAGCTTGAGGGGAACTGCCTGCATCCAGCGCTGCTAGTGCCTTAGCAATTGCCATCTTTTCCACCTGTCGCCTTCGAGAGATCCGGCACAGCAAAAACAACGCCAGAACAACGCCTGCAGCAAGCAGAACACCAAACATGCCAACTCCCACCCACTCTTTGAAGTAGGAAATAGTCTGTAGCAACCAATCAGTGTATCCTTCCAGGGTAATCATCTCGGCTCGAGTTTGATTAAGGTCAAGGATGCTTAGGATAAGATTTCTCTGCAAACTTTCAAGCTGTCTAGACCAATTTCCTGCAAGCAATTGTCCTAATGCTTTTGACTCATTAGCTTTAGCTAAATATGGTGTAACACATACTGCGGGAGTCTTATCCACGCAACTCATACTGATAACATTAAACAAAGTATACAGATTATTTTTTAGCAAATCTACTCGCTTATTCAAAAGCAAAACGCCAGAGGCCAGATGTTTGTTAATTGTTACCTGTACCGTTAAAGCAGAGGACGTTCGTTGAACCACCTCGTTAATAGTTAGAACAGTTTGAACTTGATTGGCCATAGCAATATCAGCTGTAACAGCAGCTGCTGCAGAAGCTACAATTGCAGTCACTATTGCTGCAGTAATACCAAAATCACGCTTCTCTCTTAGCAAGGTTACGATAGGAAACTTATTAGGATCAGCAACTACTGGCACAGGCACAAAAATAGGAATTCTCATTATTAAGGCCTTCTGGGATCCTCCATCCCAACATTGGAATGCTGTATGTCATTAGAACATTCATCATTCTCGCCGTGAGTCTTTGGCGCGTCTTTTATCTTTCTTGTGAGTCTTTCTGACACCCAGATGGGATCCGGACGTTCCTGCGGGAAAACACAAATAGCTCCCCTGGATCTCATTATAACTGGATCCGGTCCATACCATTTGTTATCAAGCACATCACGCCACATCACTTGTTGCTGTTCAATAGAGGCCACAAAAGAATGACGGTCAGCGGCCGTCCTATTGTCTGCATCTCTAATTAAAAAATTTAAAGTAAATAAGGCATAAGCAATCCTTTCTTTAGGGGTTGCATGTTCTGCTATTCCCCCTTTTTGTTTTTGAAGCAATTCCTTGAGTGTGCGATTAGCACGCTCAATAATTCCTTGGCCCTGAGGGTTATAAGGCAATCCCGTTTTATGGGTTACTTGCAAACGAGTGCAGAAGCCTTGGAATCCCCGGGACGTATACGTTGGGCCATTGTCAGTTTTTAGAAGTTGTGGTTTTCCCCAAGCTGCCCAAGCGTCCAGGCAATGGGTTTTTACATGAATCACCTTTTCTCCAGCCAGTGGTGAGGCAAAAATGACCCCAGAATAAGTATCAATGGAAACATGTACATACTTGAGTTTTCCAAATTCAGGAATATGGGTTACATCCATTTGCCAGAGGGCAAGAGGTTTAAGACCTCTGGGATTAACCCCCACATGGGGGGGGTGCAGAAACTGAACACACCTAGTGCATTGCGCAACAATTGCACGCGCTTGTTCACGTGAAATTGAAAATTTTAAGCGCAGGGTGTTAGCAGGAACATGATAAAGACGATGAAACTCTGATGCCTGAGAAACAGAATCATTTAAACATAGAAATGTAAGGCGTGTCGCCTTATCAACTAAGTCATTCATTGCAGCCATAGGTCCAGGCAACAAGGAATGTGCTCTTATGTGGCCAATATAGAAGGAATAATTACGTTGCAAAATAACATTTCTAATCTGATTTAATATAGGAGCTGCCAAGCTATGCATTTGAACAATCGCAGCTGTTTCCAAATAAGCAACGGCATTAACTACATAATGCGAATCAGAAAAAATATTTATAGCACAGTTCGAAAAATCCTTGAAAACTTGTAGAATCACTAAACATTCCACCATTTGAGGTGTATCAGGTGCAAATTGGAATACTTGTGAATATTCATTAGTCAATTTTAATTGTATCTGTTGTTGAATATCTCTGTCCCATAGATTAATAGGAATCTGAACTACAAATGGTTGAAAGGTACCCTTCTGTTCTGGAGTCTGTCAATGTAGTGTTTTTGCACTAATTTCAGGCGTCTCTTGGTAACCCAGGCCCTGCAAAGATTGAGATGCCTCCTGGAGAGGCCAATACTTTGGCCATTCCTCCCGGCGCATAACACTCCTATCCGCACCTGTGCCAACAAGGCCTGAGAACTCTTTTCCTTCAATCTTCAAGGTTAGCATTGGCCTATTGCCCAGGTCCAAGGACAAACAGGCCAAGTCAACACCCGTTGAGCCAAAGCCTTGAAGTCCTCGTTGTTTAGACTTAGCTGAAAAGTTCCCATGCATGGAAGGGACTATCAACAATTGTGCAATGTGATCTCCAGGGGCAATCGATATGATTCCAAAAGGAGAGTGACACATGACCTTGATTACCCCTTGATAGTCTGGATCTATCATTCCCGGCAAGATTATCAAACCTCTCATAGTATTAGAAGATCTCCCTAAAACTATTCCTACGGTGTTATTTTGAAGAGGTCCTGTCATGTCTGTGTCAAGTATTTGTATTCCCATGCTTTGAGGTAGTACCAGTTAATCTCTTCAGCAACGTTAATGTATAATTTGCTGAATGGCCATATGTTTGGGCTGCTTGCACCAAATCTTTAAGCTGTTTATAGGAGATTGGTTCATGCCATCTATTATTTGTCTGAGGGTCTTCGAATACAGGGAAAGCAGAGGCCAGTCTTGACCAAGTAGATCCCCGAATGAAATGACATCCGGATCTCGATTCCTCATATGATGGCGGTTTCCGCCATCATATTAGATATCATATTAGATATCACATTAGATATATATGATATTATATTAATATGATACACATCATGATATACATGATATTATATTAACATAATAATATATATTAATATAATAATATGATACATATTATGATATATATGATATTATATTAATATGATACATATTACGATATATCTATCATATTAGACATCATATTAGAGCAAACTCATCTAATAGTGGGTAGAGCGGTGCACTCGGTTCTACCCTGGGTGTGTCGACATCTCTTTTCTCTTTGGACATGTCCTTTTGTGTTTGTTTTCCTCCTTTTTTCTTTTTTTCCTTTGTTCCCCTTTTTCCTCATCATCCTTGCTGTCCGTCCCTGAGAGACTGTCCTGATATGCCGTTAATGCCCTTCGGCCTGCCTTGAGTGCTTCCACATTCTGATCATCCTTCAAACAAGACCGCATCAGCTTCCAAAATGGAAAAGTTCCTGCTTTGAGTGTACCTTCTTCTCTAGCTCTCACGAGGTCTTTCCCTAGCTTGTCCCAACTGGGGACGTTTAAGTCTCCTGAGACCAGAAACCACGGAGCTGTGCGATCAATGTCCTGTAGGACTTTCTTAAGAGTACCCTCACTGATCTTTAAGTCTCTCTGGCATAAAATGGCTTGAGCTGAGTGTACAAAAGCCTCACAATGTGAGCTGTGCTTATTACCCATGACATTTAATTATCTACACAAGATTTATTCACAAGTACGCGCTGCCGTTTTATCTACAGCGGACTTATCTTCGCTTTAAGCACAGCAACAAAGGCACTCCCGCCCAGGCATATGGCAACGAAGCCAAAAACAACACATCATAACAAAATCACCATCAGAAGAAACAGCACAGCAAAGATAATAGGGTTGATTCCTGCAATCAACATACCTGGGGACTTACCGATATCGTCCGCTTCCCGTGTGAAGTTCTGAATCCTCTTTGACCCCTCACCGTGATGCCGCCACAGAGGGTCCCGGGGTTCGGCACCAGCTGCGGCGAGCCCTGACCAGCAGGGAATAACACCACGACTCGAGGATCCTTCTTCAATCACAGTTTATTGAAGCGCTGCTTGGTTGAGGGAGAGCTGAAGGTGAGGGGCCCAGACCACGGCAGGAGGTGTGCTTATATGCAGGGTGTAGGCGTGTCTAGCTGGCCTACTACACAAGGCTATACAGGATTGGACGGCTGGTGTTGCTAGGCAGATTAGCAGGCAAAAGAATGCAAAACAGCACAGAAGCGCTGATGTGAAAAACAACATAGGGCATCGCCCTGAGTGGAAGCCGGCGCCATCTTGTAATGGCGGACGGTCGTCACAAGAGTCTGTGTGTGTCGTGTGCCCACAGATGGTGTTGGATCCCCTGGACTTGGAGTTATAGGTGTATCTCTGATTTTGAGGCCAGCATATTCTACGGAGCTAGTTCCAGAATAGCCAGGGCAGTTGTCATGAGAAGTAACAATGGTATCTTTCACTGACTCTGATGGAGTAAACTTGAATGAGTGGTTGAGTGGATTAGGAAGTCATTTTATCTTGTTTTGACTAAAGGAATTCTAATAGATCTTTTTTTGTGTGTGTGTGAGAAGGAAAAATGTATCACATTTGCTTATGGTATGTGACTGACAGTAGTATTTAGCCAAGCAGATAATTTAGCAATGTCCTTTGTTTCTTTGTGTATTTTCCTTGTGTGTGTTGTGTGTGTATACATATAAAGATATATGCGCGGCATATATATGTATGTATATGTATTTGTGTGTGCATGTGTGCATATTCATGTGGAAGCCAGAGGGAACAGTCTTGGGTGTTGTTCCTCAGGTACCATCAGCCTTTGAGAATTTGAAGTGGTGTCTCTCACTGGTCTGGAACTCACCAAGTAGGCTAGGCTGACAGCTAGAGAGCCCAAGGTTTTCCCTGTCTTTATCACTCTGCACTGGGATTACAAGTGCACACTCCCATGCCTGTCTGTTTTCTTAATGCAGGTTTTTAGGTTCAAACTCAAAAAGTCTTCAGGTTTGCAAGGCAAGCACTTTACTGACTGAGCTCTATGCTCATAGTCCCTGCAGTCTTATTATTAATATATATTGTTAATTGGTTAGTTATGCTATAGCTAATTAACCATTTCCTTCTAAATTCAGAGTTTGTTTGCACTTTTTTACTTTTAAAAATGCTAGGATTATAATTGTTGAATTTACACTACTAGAGATTGAACCCAAGGTCTCCATGCATGGCAGTCAAGTACTGTACCACTTAATCATGTCCCCATGTGCTGGCTAATTTTCTGTAGGCTGTATACAAGCTAAGATTATCTGGGAAAAGGAAACCTCAATTTATAAAATACCTTTATCAGATTGGCCTGCAGGCAAACCTGTGGATCATTTTCTTGATTACTGATTAGTGTGGGAGGGCTCACCCCACTGGATCATCCTGGGTTGTATAAGAAAGCAACCTGATCAAGTCATGGGGAACAAGCCAGTAAGCAGCATTCCTCTAGAACCAGTTCCTGCCTCAGGTTCCTCAGTGATGGACTATGGTTGAGATGCGTGAGCTAAATAAATCCTTTCCTCCCCAAGTTGCTTTTGATCACAGTCTTTCACAGCAGTAGAAAGCAAAACAGAACACCTCCATCTTTTTCTTTTTGGACAGGGTTTGGTCTTGAACTCACTCTGTAGCATAGCCCCAAGAGTGAGGGACAGGAGAGAGGGGCTAAGGAAGTGTATAGCTCAAAGAAATAGTGGGGTTATAAGGGCATGGGAAGCCCATGAGCTGGAGACATTTAGGGTACGGGCAGGGTGAGAAGAGCCAGGATGTCAGGATGTCAGCATGGACTGTGAAGTGTGTAACAGGTACTTGTAACACTGAGGGAGCCTGGAGGCCAGCATGCCCTTTGGTTTGCTGACAGGTCACAGATAGCCATGTGTTCTGAATTTCTTTTGGACCTGACATCTGGTAGCTGAGATTAGAGGCCAATGTTGGAATTATTATTATTATTATTTTGGATTTTTTGAGACAGGGTTTCTCCGTAGCTTTTGGTTCCTGTCCTGGAACACTAGCTCTTGTAGACCAGGCTGGCCTCGAACTCACAGAGATCCACCTGCCTCTGCCTCCCGAGTGCTGGGATTAAAGGTGTGTGCCACCACCGCCCGGCTTGTTGGAATTATTTTTAAGCACATTTTCAAATGTGTATATATTTGGTTTTTTTTTCCTTGGGGTATGTAATCCTGAAATGAACCTTGAGCCTTTTACGTGAGAAAGAAGAGAAGATGGTGTGAGTGTTTTAGAAGAGGCAGCCTGCACAGCGTTCCAAAGGACAACTAGGCTTCTCTTTCTGGAAGAGTTTATTCACAGGAAACAAGGAGTGAGAATATACAAAAAGGAAGACAAGTCAATATTAGATTGTCAGTCTTGAGTACCACTTAATGAAATTTGAGATTTGCTTGGGCAGTAATAATTTTTAAAAGTTTTTGAGATGAAGTATAATATGATGAAAACTTAGTCGATTAATCCTAAAACTCTGCGCATAGTCATTTAGACTGGGAACAGAGAGACCAGTTAGGGTCCGTAGACTGCCAGGACGGGAGCTTCAGATTGCACAGTAAGGTATCACCTGTGATGAGTAGGAGAAAGAAATTAGTGTGTTTGCCTCATAGAGATGGAGTATGAATTAGAACAAAGTGTAATGGCACATACCTGTGAGCATGGTTTAGTGAAGCCTATATTTTATATGCTAACATAAGTTGTTTATAGCTGTATTTTATCTGCTCTAGTAAGATGTTTTGTGTAGCCGGGCAGTGGTGGCACACGCCTTTAATCCCAGCACTCGGGAGGCAGAGGCAGGCGGATCTCTGTGAGTTCGAGGCCAGCCTGGTCTACAAGAGCTAGTTCCAGGACAGGCTCCAAAACTACAGAGAAACCCTGTCTCGAAAAACCAAAAAAAAAAAAAAAAAGAAAAAAAAAAGAAAAGAAAAGAAGAAAAAAGATGTTTTGTGTAGATTCAAAATAGTAGGCAAGAGAAATAAAATGGACTTTTTCTGTTAGCTTATGTATAATAAGAAATTATATGGATAATTTAGAGTTGACTATAAATATTTTTGTAATACCTGTGCTTTCTCAAGGCAGTAACTACTACAATGTAGAAGGAACTAGTCTTTATATGCTATCTAAGTAATGTTCATAATAAATTGCAGCTGTCTCCTCATTCATCAGTTAGGGAATTCCAATTTCTATATGTGGTAAAATTCTTCTGCCATATAAACTTTGAAACCTTTTGATAGGTTTTTTTCATATTTGAAGTTATACAATAATGCCATCATGAGGTAGATTACAAACTGAGTAGTTTTTTTCCCCCTGGATACTTACATTTTGTACTAATTAATATTTTACAAATATGTAGTTTCCTTCCCTCAAACTTTTTCCTTGAAAATTATAAATCATATGAAAGAACAAAAGAATATGCAATACTCAATATATTTTACTTATTTTGTTTTCAAATTTTTGTCAGATTTGTTCTATTCAAATTTTTGCTCAATAATTTAAAAGTAAATTACAGACAGTGAAATATATTACTTTAAATTTTTCTTTATTCTATTATTCTAATGCTAAGCATAAAGACATTTCTGATATTTTCAGTACTACTAATACAACTAAGAAAATCAATGATTTCAAGATACCATCTAATGTCCAGTCCATATTAAAAGTTCCAAGGACATCTTAAAGCCACTTTATTAAAACAGGATTCAGTCAAGTATAACTGCTTTTAGCTGTTGCCTCTTTATTTAGTCTAGAATGACTTGTTAGACTTGTAAGTAAGCAGACCAGTCTTCCTATATAATTTCTTATGTTTTTGATTTGATTGTTTCCCCCTTATGAGGTTTACACATTACTCACCTGTTCCCGGTTTTCTTATAAACTGAAAGCTAGGTGTTTAGTAGTTGGACTGTAGCCACACCTTTAGAGATGTATGTTTTCTTACCAGTGTCTTCTTCCCTCCCTTCTCCCTCTTTTCCTCCCTTCTGCTTGATATGTAGACCAGGCTGGCCAGGAAGTCACAAGATCTGCCTGCTTCTGCCTCCTGAGTGCTGAGATTAAAAACATGTGTCCCAACGTAGGGTGTTAAGTGGTTGAGTGCTGAAATAGATGTTCTGGTAACCCTTAGAAATACAATTTTTAGCAAACTGGAAGCAAGCCTGCATGGATGAGCTATTTGCTGTGGCTCATAGTTTTGTATTTCTGTTTCTTATTTACAGCTCTTTAAAAAAGAAGATTTATTTTACATGCATAAGTGTTTTGCCTTCATGTATGTCTGTGTACTATGTGCAGTACCTGTAGAGGCCAGAAGAGGGTGTTGGGTCTTCTGGAATTGGAGTCACAGATAAACTGCCATGTGGCTACTGGGAAGTGAACCCAGGTCCTTTGCAAGTGCAGCCAGAACTCATAACCACAGAGCCATCTCTCCAGTCCCTATTTCCAATTCTTTTTCATTTGCTAGGTTTCCACCTTGTTTTTTTTTTTTTAATTTGTTATATAGCACATAATTTTGGGGGCCTTGTTAAATTTATCTCAAGTATAGGACAACTTTAATTAGATAATCTCTAAACATTTCAGAACAAAACAATCAAGTAGTACTTGTTATTTGACCCTGAGTTGCAATATTGTTTTATTTATAGTAGTATTTCCTAATGATTTTATGTTAATTACTGCATTTAGTATATAATATGAATATTATATAATTATAATAGCTAATCTGTGAACACTAATATTGAGATTGCATTAAACTTTACATGTATATATGCCCATAATTTTTCAGATCTATTTAAGATGTGGTCTTTTTCATCTATTTTATAGATGAGAAAAGGTACACACAGGTTAAAGAATTTCATATGGTTTTCCTCTTGGTGACTGAAGACAAGATCCAAACCCAGCAAAATGGATTTAAAACTTATACATTCTAGCCATTTTGGTAGTGTGTCATTATTGTAATCTTGTTGAAATGAATGGCATGTCTCATCTTTAATATTTTGGTTACAGATTATTAAATATTTGTACTTTTAATAAAAAATTAAGTAAGAATGCTCATCTGTGGGATTTTTTTTTCCAAACAAGGAAAAGTTTCTTAGAAAACTAAGTGTTCTGAACAACTTACTTAATTAGCCACAGATATTCAAATGTTTATACTTGAGGGCTTTTGAAAAAATGCTCCTGGTTTTGAAAGACTACTTGTGATGTGTATTATATCTATAGATAGATTTTGTTTGTATTGTTAATTATGATTTGTGTCTTATTTTAGTCGAGTGGTGGTTTTATGCAATGGCTTCAAGCCACAGATCTTCTCCAGTGCCTCAAGGAAGCAGCAGTGATGTTTTCTTTAAGAAAGAGGTAGATCCAGCAAAACACATTCGACCTGTGCAGTCACTGCCAGATGTGTGTCCTAAGGAACCCACAGGTAATTTTTCTGATGATTTGTGTTATCATTCACAGTGTAGTCATGTTTCATATACTTAACCTCAAATTTTATAATGCTAAAACCCAAGCTATATAGTAGATTGGAAAATTAGAATATAATTTTTCACTCATTCCCATTAAAGGAGTTAGCTGGAAAATTGTTGAAAATTGAGATGCACATTGAAAGCTATTTAGTTAAAATGTAGTATAACCATTATTTGATTTTATTCTTATTATTTGTAGGTCTCATTATTTGCAGATTCTGTATTTAAAAATATCCTTATTCCCTACAGTGTTTTAAACCCCAATATTAAATATTTGTTGTACTTTGGTGGTATTTGTAGATGTGTGCAGAGCAGTAAAAAGAACTGAGCTGCCTAACACAGGTGTTCCAGCTGTGAGTGCATCAAGTTCTTGTTTCTGCTCCTGGCATCAAATACTCTTTATGCAGCCTGCTTCATGTCAGTGCATTTTGCTTTTTTTGTTGGAGCTGTTGCTGTTTAAAATGACCTGTACATAGAACCTAGCTGCTTTCTAGTGTGACTAAACACTGTGCTTTACGGAGAAAACATGTAGAAAGCTTCGTGCAAGCACTGCTTATAATGTTGACAGTCATGAAATCTGTATTATAACGACCGGTGGATAGGAAATAATGTCTTTACACAGAAACAAAAGCAGATAGGTGTATATATTTACCGACTGATGAGAATGTTATGACCCCAGGAATAGTAATTTACGGTTTGCTAGTTAGGTGTTCACAGAACTTTATATAACAGATCTATAAATAATGAGAATTATTGTATATTGTATTTTCCTTTATAATTAACACTTTAGCCCCATTGTGTCACGTAATTAAAAGCCGAACAAAGGGCATTTAAATGATGAGTGCCTGCCATAATATAATAGGAAAAAAGGTTTATCTTTAAAAGAAAAGCTGAGGTATTTTTAGTTTTGGAAAAAAGAGAAATTGTAACTAAAGAAATTAATTAATGAAAGGATTTTGCTTATATGCTCCCATTTGGGAGTTTGTAACCCTCAAATTCTACATGTCTTTTATCCTATGCTTCTTACTCCTTTGATGATTGATGCTGGATGATGAGGGTTATTTAATTGACTTTTATTAATAATTTACCATGGAGAAAGAGTTTGGTTGCCTATAAGATAGACTATAAGCACTTTTATTTTTCTAGGATATGCTTGCAAGCTTAGAGCCAACTTTACAGAGGTCTCTTGTTTCCTTTTGCAGGTGATTCACAGAGTTTATGTGTTGCCCCGTCTCTAGTTACAGATCAGCATAGATGGACTGTATATCATTCCAAAGTAAATCTCCCAGCAGCATTAAATGATCCTACATTAGCAAAAAGAGAATCTGACTTCTTCACAAAAACATGGGGACTGGACTTTGTGGACACTGAAGTCATACCTTCATTCTACCTCCCACAGATCAGCAAGGAACATTTTATAGCATATCAGCAGGAAATCTCTCAGGTAACAGCTAATCTTGAATTTAGTAGTACTCAAATCAAAAGTAAAAGAAAGATTTTTAGTTTGATTCATGTAGATCTTTGAAGTCATAGTATTCTTTTTTAATGTTTTTTTTAAATGTATCCAAATTCTGTTGTCTGGGTTATGTTTCTTTAGATATATTTTAATAGATTTATTTTCCTTTCTTTTGTAGTGGTTTTTCAGAATTACAGATATTAGTGTTAAGATTCAGTGAGACCCTACCCTACCTGCCAAGGAGAAGTAGCTGTAAGAGTTTTATAAAGCTCAGATGATCTTTGAGATTTAGGGAATTAGTAGGTTAGGGTGCAAGGGGGAGAAGGCAAGCCAGGTGAGAGGAGAGGCAGGGCTCATGATGTCTGACACTAGAGGAGTAGGTATGAGTTAGAAAGTAAAACATGTCCTCTTAGTGGGCTTCATGGATAAGACTGTCTGCTATTCAGAAAATAGCCCTGGGCCTTTGGATTCCAACTAGTGCAGCAGTACCTATTCCTGCTTGTATAGGCCACAGCAGGGAACTGTGACTGACTTGTTGGAGAGAAGAACAGCATTGAGATAGAGATGCTATTCCTCCAAAGACTGTGAAACTCATCTTTGGCTGGCCAGGAACCAGTATTAAACAGACAAGTACATGGATTCATGTGGAGTGAATGCCTCTTATCAGTATTTTGCTTGTTCAGGTGTGCAAGGCCAAAGCCACAGTCTGTCAGAGTCTGACAAAGAGCATGCCACTGTTTAGAAGCTCTGAATTCCTCTGAGATTTGTGGGCAGAATCAGATGGAGAGGCCCTAAGATGGTTCATTCTCTCTGTAAAGCTCCTGAAACCAAAATTTCCTGTGACACAGAATTAAGAGGGAACTTTACTACTATCAAGATTTATACACATCTCAGGAATACGAGGCCATTGCAGCAGACAAGCATTTGAAACTGGGGGCAATTTGAGAAGATGAAGGGCTTTAAAGAGAATTCTCCATTCGTGCAGAACTCAGGGTCTAGTGGAAGCAGCCAGTCAGTGTGGAAAGATGAAGTGACAGAGCCAGGCAAAGCTGGAGAAGAAGTGTTGTGGAAAATTGTTTTATCATGAGGCAGGAGCTTCTTCCCTACATGTAATGGGTGATGCTGCTGTTGTAAGAACAAAAGGGGGGCCGGGCGGTGGTGGCGCACGCCTTTAATCCCAGCACTCGGGAGGCAGAGGCAGGTGGATCTCTGTGAGTTCGAGGCCAGCCAGGTCTTACAAGAGCTAGTTCCAAAACTACAGGGAAACCCTGTCTCAAAAAAAAGAACAAAAGGGGATCCTGAGATAAACCTAACAATGACATCTTCCTGAAGTCGAGCCCATACCAGTCCAGAGGCTTCTGTATTTGGAAATCCCCAGTTGTGACTTCAGTACCCAGTTGTCTGGTTTTCTGTTTTTAACATTCTAACAACTTCTGAATCCAAATTGTCGGCTCCACAGTCTACAGTTGGATAAGCTTTCAATAAGATGACTATGACCATGAGAACATTCTGTCTGAAGATTTGGCTGGGCTTGCCAAAGATGCTGTAACAATATCCTTGTGTAGAAATCTTTCCTGGGGTGGAGCTTGTATCTTGACACCTTGTGCTTCTATTTGTTGACTTTGGGGACAATAAAGATTGCCCACCTAAAGACCTCTGTTCTCTTGGGAATGAGTTCCTAAGCTTTCTGTTTCAAGCAATAGAGTCATCCTTTTAGGTGAATAATGTCTGTGAAGAGGGAGCTTTGGATGAGTTTGGCAGGCCCGTTGTGCTGATCATTGCCCCTGGTGTGGCCAGGACCTCTAGGTATGTCCAGACTGGAATCTAAGCTTAGGCAAAGATCTACTTATGTGATAGCAGTAACAGGAAGATACTCTATATTATGTTAGAATTAGTTAGTAAAAGATGTACAGTTGAACTTCCTGAGGACATTGAAGGCAATGAGACTGTCCTAGACATGTTCAAGGCACAGCCGCAGAAACTGATTCTTCTCTCTTGCCAACATGCTCATTGAGACAAAAAGAACTTCACATATGCTACCCTGCCTCAGCTTACTGCATCCTTTTCTGGTGATGATAGTCATGAAAGATGGTGACTCACTCTGAGATCTGAGCATTAATTGTTGGGTCTGCTTTGTTATGATTTGTTACAGGATTTGGTGCTAGAAGTGGGGAGTCTATACAGGAGGAGATTCCATTGTCCCTTACTATACACACATTTGGCTTCCTGTAGACCAAATCCATTTTCTCCTTCCATTGGCTTCTAGAGAATGTATGAGGCCAGGGAAACACACATCTTCCCTTTCACTCATCTGTCTCCTAGTGTTGAGTACTGTGTGGAACCCTCAGGCTTTTCAGTGGCGGGCTCCGACCATAAGAACATTATCACTGCTCTGTGTTTTTGAGGTTGGGATACTGTCAGGTTTAGGCATTGGAGGTGGTGATTGTACATGTCTGACTGACTTCATCAGTGACTGTAGTTACAGAAAGTATTGGTGGACTTCAAAGACCACAGTTGAGCTAGAAGAGAAAGACAAAAATCAACATAAATATATTAAAATTTGGGGAGGTGGAAAAAGAATATCACTTTCCATTTTCAATTAATTGCTGATGTTTTGCTTTTTGAGACAAGGTCTTATTCTAGCCCTAGCTGGCTTGGATCTCATTATGTAGACCAGACTGACCTCAAATCCAGAGATCTGCCGCTTTTGCCTCTGGGAGTGCATTACCATACTTGACAGGAGACAGGTTTGCAACAGTGTTCCAGATATTTCCTTATGAATTTTATTTTAAATACAAGTAGAAAAAGGAGAGAGACAACTCAGGAAATGTTGTAAATTGCTAGTATAGTCCCCCTTCCCCATCCCAGATGCTTGAGAGAAGAAGAACATGTACAGTTATGCTTAAATCACTTGGGAGATTGTTTGCTAATAAAGTTCCCAAGGAAAAAATATCCAGAGTAGAACTTTTCCCATGTCTCCAGTTTACTGCAACAGAGCATCCCACCTTCAGCAGACACCTTTATAATATCCATATAAATGTCCAATTCAGCCGTCTCCTTCTCCTCCTCCACTATTTCTATTTCTTTTGAGACAGGGTCTCACTCTGTAGCCCTGGCTGGCCTGGAACTTGCTATATAGATCAGGCTGGCCTCAAACTTTCAGAGCAAACTTACAGAACACTACCTGCCTGTATGCTCTGAGTACTGAGGTTGATCCACACCCATCTCAGTATACTTTAAATTGCTCTTTTAAAAAAGAAAGAATTGAACACAGAGTTTGAAATGGCCTATTACTCAATTTTAACTTAGCAAGTGACTATTATTAATATCCCAATTACCAGTTCAGTCTTTAAAAAAGTTAAATGACACAGTGGGAAATATGTATATACTAACAAAGGCTGACTCTACTTTGTGTGTGTGTGTGCATGTGTATGCTGAACTCTCACCTCACTGTGTTGTCCAACTGGCCTCAACTGGTCTTTCCACCTCAGCCTCTTTAGTAACTGGGATTATAGGTATGAGCTATTATTACCTAATTCAATATGTATTTATATTTTAATAATTGCTGCTTTTAATATTTTTAAACTTAATTTAAATATAACTGATTTTATGTCAGTTATTTACTTTGTTGATTTTGTGGAAATAGGATGAATATGACTATGTTACTGATATTTAATTTGTATAATGTCTCAAGTAATTTTATATACAACCTACAAATTGCAAGTTGAAATGAAGAAATGCTACTGTGTATTGTTAGTGTGACAGAAATCTAAATCACTGACAGAACCAGTGCTGGCACTGATGTGGAGCAATAGAAGCTCTCATTCACTGCTGGTGGGAATACAGAGTGGAATAGCCACTTTGCCAAACAATCTAAGTACCTGGCAGAATACTCCTAGAACTTTGAACACTATATGCTAAGTGTTTCCCTGTCTTCATGTTCTACTTGCCCATGTGTCTTTTTTAATGACATTCTTGAAAAGAAAAGAAAGTTTTATTATTTTGTTGCATGGGTAGAATCCAGTGCTTTACATAAGCTAGGCCACGTGCCTACTACTGAGCTGTATCTCTGTCCCTCCATAGTGGTATTTGGTTTGGTTTTTAATTTGTATTTAAGTTCAGAGGCCAGTGATTATATTAAGTTTCAGTGGTAATTTGGTATAATTATGTTATAAAACATGTTGATGTTTTGAATAATCATATTTCCACATAGCATTGCTTATTATTCATTGTATTTTAATTAGAGAGAGAAGATTCATGAGAGATGCAAGAATATTTGTCCTCCTAAAGATACCTTTGACAGGACTCTTTTACATATTCATGGTACGTATATACGCCACTCTAGATAATGAGCCCAGCTCAACTACTAAAGAACAATTGTTAATGTTGAAACTCTGTTTCCTATCATATGTACAGTTTTTCTTTTTAGTAAATTATTTGTGTATTTTTGTGGTACTGGGGATTAAAACCTGGGCCTTGTGTTTGCTAGGCTGTATTCCTAGCTTTTATTTCTAGTAAACAGTTTTACAGTTTAAAGCCATAGTCTTTTCTACAAAGTTCCTTAGAGCATGCGCATGACTGTGATAGTATAATCCTTCAGTTTGACAAATATGTAATTGCTTGGTGCTTGGTGCATTGCTTGTTGCTTAAAAATAAAAGAGTAAGAAATTGTCTTAGCTTTCAAGGAATTTAAGGAAATAAACCAATATTTGCAGAGCTATATGTTAGTCACTAGCTTTATAAAATTGCACACACATCCTTTCTTGCTAAGTTTAAGAAAGGGACCCATACTTGATGATTGTGACCTGTGTTTTAGATTAGCTAGTGTGAAACATTTATGTGTTTGGTAGGGCTTATGTATTTCCTAGGGATGAACATGAACAGTACATACAAAACCATAAAGTCAAGGGAGGACAAAGCATGTCGAGATTTGCAAGCCTCTCACATGTTGGTTCTATTGGGAATAAGAAATGAGGTGAAAGGAGAGGCAAGGGGTCAGGTCACAGAGATTTTTGTATGTCTTGCTCAGGAATTTTACTCTTTCTATAGGCAATATAGAACTATAAAATATTTTTAGCCAGACATGGTTAGATTTACAGTTGTACATTTCCTAATGAAAACAGTTAATAATAAGGTATTATATGATGGTAAGACTTTAGACAAGAAGATAATTGGAGGCTCTATGGTAATATAGGTAAGAAATGATGTGGCCCCAGTAACAGAGTGGAAATAGAGAAGAAATGAGAATAGAAAGCCAAGTAGCCTAGGCACAGGTCTTAATGGTCAGACAGTGTGGTAATGGAATAAGATGTCAGTGATAATTTGTATATTTCATGCTTGGGCAGCTGTCTACATGAGGAGTCCAATTCAGGGAGAGAGGCAGGAAGGACTCTGGAAGAGCTGAAGGCTAGTTTATCTGCCATTCTGCAGTGAAAGACACATCTGGTTGACCTAGAGCTCAGGAACGAGGAATATAGGTTGAAATGTTGGCATGGTGGTTGGTATCAGAGGAACTATAATAGGATCAACAGAGACTTCCACATTAGAAATGAAAAGCTAGGAAAGTGAGAATGATTAGTTTACAATGTCAGAAAGTTTATTGCATGCTGAGAAGTCTAGAATTTGACAGATTTTTAGAGTGAGCCTTTAGAGCAGAATAGTGGTTACAGACACCTCGATACTCCATAAGAAGGGGGTATATAGGCAAGAGATGCAGACTCAGTAGGGATGAACTTGAAGACGAGGTAAGGTACTGACTGAGTAAAGACCTCTGAGTGGATGAGGCAGGAGAGACATTTGCATAATGCCTAACACCAGTATTTTCCTTAAGTTTTGCCCCTGAGGTGGCTCCCTTGCTTCAAACCACTCCTGGTCCTAGATTTTGTTGTTTCAGTTTTGTAAATAGAAGAGAATTGAGCATATTTTTATGTAGAGTTGAAAACTTCATTTAAGGAAAGAATTTGAAGCTTATGGAGAGACAAAGTGATTGATAAAGCAGATTTACAGACGAGACATGCGGGGGTGAAGTCTAAGTGTTGAGGGACAATTTGAGAAAAGAGATACCTCATCAGACATTAGCTTGGCAGGATGAAGACAGAATTTATTGGACATAAAAGAAGATGTCAGAAAAGAAAATAAATATGCTATCAAAAGTCAGTCTTTGACCAAAAATCTGGGATAAAACAGTCGATATCTTTAATAAAAATAAAAGTAATATTTCTAATTGAGTTTGGTGATACACAATTATAACCCTAGAACTTGAGCAGCTGAGACAAGAGAATTCAGAGTTTGAGGAAAGTTTGGGCTACATAGGAAGTTCCAGGCCAACTTGGGCGATGAAGTAAAATCTTGTCTCAAAAACAAAAGTAATTAGCAGCAGCAATAACACCAACAAAAACCCATCTTACTATTTTAGAATTTAATATAGTTTCTAAAACCATATAGCATACCTCATTTTACAAAAACTTAATGAAAAGAGCATCAGAAAGATTGAAATGGACTTAGCTGTTTGTTACTAACTGGTAAGTTTACCTGCAGCGTTTGTCTTGTTCAGTGTGACCTACTATGGTGGAAATCATAGGTAGATTGAGGGACACTTTGAGGACAGAATTGATTTACCTACTTAGCCTAGTGTAATGATAAATTCTTCAAAATATATTTATGAATAAAAAATGAAAACAGATATGAAAATTTCTATTTCCCCTTTACTTTTTTTGATAGATAAATCCAGGACAGATCTGGAACAAGTACCTAAGGTAATGAAGCATAGACATAAGAATTCAGTTTAATTTTGCCTCTTAAGAATCTTTCAATTGACTGTTTTTGACCAGTGAGACTTTTCTGCTCTTCTGAGAATATATATCTATGTATATATATTTGTATATTATATATGTCTAATTTTATGTCATTTTTATTATTATACTTTAATTTAAAGATTTCTTCAGATAAATGATTTTTACCTCTTTATTTTTATGTAAAATATTTAATTAGCCTGCACAGTATTAGGATTCATTATGGCATTTTGAAACAAAATTTGCTTTTGTTTTTTCTCCCCTCCCTTGTTACCCCATTTCCCTGACACTCCCTTATACCTTCAGTTTCTTTTCTTGTGCTTATGACTGTTGGCCACCCACTTCCTTTGCACCTCTTCCCTCACACTCCGTCTCCTTTCTAGTTTCACAGTCTGTCCCCATACACCATTTACATATAAACAAGCAAGGGTCTGCATAGGAGAGAGAGTGTGTACTTTTTGTCAGAATTTCTGAGTTTTTGCTTAGTATACTTTCCAGGTCCATCCATTTTCCTGCAAATTCATTATTTCACTTTTCATTGTAGTTAAAATTCTCTTGTGTTTATATTATTTTATATCACATTTTCATTATTCCTTCATCTGTTGGTGGAATGCTGGTTCCATTTCCTTGCTATTTTGACTAATTCAGCACTAAACATGGATCTGCAGGTATCTCTAGGGCAGGCTGTTGAGTTCTTTGCATGAATGCCCAGGAATATTATAGCTAGGTCATATGACTAGTTCTATTTTTAATTTTTGAGAAACTGTCATACTGATTCCTTAATGACTGTGCCAGGTTACACATCTACCACATGAATAGGGCTTTCTCTTCCTATATCCCTGGCAGCATTTGCTATCTTTTTTCTTAATTCTGAATTGGGTGATGTACCACCTCAAAGTAGTTTTAATTTGCATTTTTCTGATGGCTAAAGATGTTGAACACTTCTTAAAGTACGGTTGGTCTACCGTCTGTCTTTTTTTCTCTCTTTCAAACCATTTATCAATTATTCTATATATTGATCAGCAGTTTTAGATTTGGGTATCTAATTTTTACTCTTCATATATTCTAATGTCAGTCTCCTGTCTAAAGTATAGCCAGCAAAAATTCTCGCTGTCTGTAGGCTCTCTCTTCATTCTACTGATAGTTTCCTTTGCTGTGTGGAAACTTTAAATTCTGTATTTGTTAATGCTTGGGAGTCATTTCCAGTACAATTGGAAGTTTGTTCAACAGAGTCTTTCCTATGGCTAAGATCTTGATGTATGTTCCCTGTTTACCCTCAACAGCTTCAGCATGTCAGGTTTTAAATTAATTGATGTGCTTTGAGTTTTGTTTAGTGTGAGCGATATGAACCTATTTTCATTCTTTTGCAGGTGAATATCCAGTTTCACCTGCATCATTTGTTGAATAGGTTGTCTTTTTTCCAGCGTACATTTTTGATGGCTTGGGTTTGTCATTTCGAAATTAGGTGGCCATAACTGTGTGGGTTTATTTCTTTGTCCTATATTCTTTTTCACTGGCCTAAATGTCCATTTCTGTGCCAATACTGTGCTGTCTATGCCACTATGGCTCTATAGTATAATTTGAGCTCAACTGTTTTGATACCTGCCGTAAGTGTTCTTTCTGCTAAGGATTACTTTGGCTGTGTGGGCTTTTTTGTGTTTCCATATGAATTTATTCTTCTCAGAACTAGAAGAAAAAATAAGTTCTGTGAAGAATGTGATTGGAATTTTGATGGGTATTATGTTGAATCTGAGATTGTTTGTAGTTGTATAACCGTTTCACAGTATTAATTCTGCCAGTCCAGGAACAAGGAAGGTCTTTTCTTCATATAGTATCTTTTAAATTTCTTTTTCAAATGCCTTAAAGTTTTCGTTGAAAAATCTTTGACTTCCTTGGTTAGATTTATTCCTAGGTACTTAATTTATCTTTTTGAGCTGTTGTGATTGGGTATATTTTCCTATTATTAATTTTTTTAATTTATTTTTTATTTTTTGTTTTCAGAGACAGATTTTTTTCTGTGTAACAGCCCTGGCTGTTCATTTGTAGACTGCTGGCCTTGAACTTATAAGATCCCCCTGCCTTTGCCTCCCAAGTGCTGGAATTAAAGGCGTATGCCAGCATGCCCAGCTAATTTTCCTAATTTGTTTCTCAGCAAGTTTGTTATTGATATTTATGAAAGCTACTGCTTTTGTTTGTTTCATTTTTGTATGTTGAAATTTTGTACTCTGTGTCTTCATTGAAAGTATTTCTTCTAAAAGTTTTCTGATAGCATCTGTAAGGACTTTTGAGTATAGAATTGTTATTAGAAAATAGAAATAACATTTTTCTTTCTTAGTTTTATCATCTTCTGTCTTTCTTTTGTCTTGGGGATTTAGCTAAGATTTTTGAGAGCTGTATTGAATAAGAGATAGTAGATACCCTGATCTGGTTCAGATCTTAGAGATGTTTCCAGAATTTCTGACATAGTATAATGTTGGCTGTAGGTTTGCTGTATATGCACTTTGTTCTTTTGAGGTATGGTCTGTCTGTGCGTACTTTTCCAGTACATTTATCATGAAAGTGTGTTAAACTTTGTCAGATGTCTTTTCTGCATTTATTCCAGAGGAACAGTGAGGTTGTTTTGTTTTCATTTTCATTTGTTTCTAGAAATTTTTAAATTTCTTCCCTGATTTCTTCAATGATCAGTGTTCTTCATAACTGTATTGTGTAGTCTCCAGGTTTTTTTTTTTTTTTTTTGGATTTTTAAGACAGGGTTTCTCCGTAGCTTTTGGTTCCTGTCCTGGAACTAGCTCTTGTAGACCAGGCTGGCCTTGAACTCACAGAGACCCGCCTGCCTCTGCCTCGCCTCCCGAGTGCTGGGATTAAAGGCCTGCGCCACCACCACCCGGCTAGTCTCCAGGTTTTTGTGGTCTTTTTGATGTTTCTGGTACTGCCGAATTCTGCTTTGATCCCACAGTGGGTAGTATACAAGGAATTCTCAGTGTATGCTCTTGTGCTTGTTGACTGTGATGTTACCAGTTTAGGTTCCATGTGCTGCTGAGAAGCATGTGCATTCCCTTTGTGTTGTTTGGACTATTCTGTGGTAAGTTGTTAAATTCAGTCAATCTATGGTGTGGCTTACATTTCTTTGCTGATTTTTAAGTTTGGGAGACCTGTGTAAGCATGAGAGTGAGGTATTGAACCTTGCCACTATAAATGGAGACTGTGTTATTGTTTCCTGGCCACCCAAACCTGACACATAAAACCTATATTAATTATAACACTGTTTGGCCAGTGGTTCAGGCATATTCATAGCTAGCTCTTACATCTTAAATTAATCCATTTTTAGTATTTTATATTTTACCACAAGGTTTGTGGTTTGTTATCTCACATCTTGCTCCTTGGGCAGCTACATGGCATCTGCCTGACTCTGTCTTCCTTCTCCCCGCATTCAGTTTAGTTTTCCTGCCTAGTTCTATTCTGTCCTGTCATAGGCCAAAGCAGCTTGTATATTAGCCAATGGTAATAAAATATATTCACAGCATACAGAGGGGAATCCCACATCATGCCACTGTTACTATGTCAGGACTTATGGGATCTTTATGTCTTTTAGTGTTTGTTTTATGTAACTAGGAGCACTCACATTTGGTGCATAAATGGTTGTAATTATTAGTTTTTCTTGGTGAATCATTCCCTTTATTCAGTGTCCTTTGTGTGTATGTGTGTTTATGTGAGTTTCTGTTGTGTGTTTGTGTATCCTGTGTGCAGGTGGCTGTGGAGGTCAGAGGAGGGCATCAGATTGCCTGGGACTGGAGTTGGAGGCAGTTGTGAGTTGCCTAATGTATGTGCTGGGAACTGAACCCAGGTCCTCTCTGTAAGAGCAGTAAGTGCTCTTAACTGCTGAACCATCTTTCCAGGCCCTTCAGTGTCCTCCTTTATCTCTTTTAGATTTTTTTTTTATTTGAAATAAAATAGCTTTGCCTTTTTGTTCACTGCCTCTGTTTGCTTGATAGGTTGATTGCATTCTTTGACATTCAGTTTTTAGGTATCTTTGCTAGGTGAGTGGATCTCAGTTTTTATTTATATTGAGTTTTTTTTTTTTTATCAACCCTGTTATTTCCTGTGATTTTATTGTGAGATCCTGACTGACTGGATTACAGCTATTTCTTTTCTTCCTCCCCTCTTAGTTTTGGGGGTTAGCTGGTGCACTGGGCTAGACCTGTTTCTCTTCCAGCTCTTTTTTGTTCATCTGTTCTTTCAGGTAATGATTTAGTAAGATGCTTTTAATGTAGGTTGTCAGCAGTAGGGTTCAGAGAAGGAATGAGGTACTTGGAAATAAAGTGAGGGACACCCAGGAGTATGAATGTGTGGGTTTCTCAGAGAGAGAGAGAGAGAGCTGTCTCATGGAAGTGGATTCTTTCATTATTTACCTTTCCCGTTAGAATTCCCTTAAGAATTTCCTTCTGTGCTGGCTTTGTTGTTACACATTGTCTTCATTTGTGTCTGCCTGAAATATCCTTACCTATGGATCAGTGTTGAAAGATAACGTTCCTGGGTATAGTGCTCTTGGTCTGCAGTTGTTTACTTCCTGTACTTAAAAAGACTCACTCAGGGTTTCCTGACTTTTGGGCTGCAGAAGTTACTATGATATTTCTCCCTTTGGGAGGTGACTTTTTTTTCCCTTGCAGCTTTTAGCATTGCTTTTTGTATCCCTGTTTTTAAAAAGATAATAAATTTACAAATGAAATTTATTTATGGTGTTTCTGCATTAGTAGTCTCTTCCTCATGGCTGTAACTTGTAGGTCTGTCTTCTTTTAAAATCATAACTACTGTGAATTTTACCACTCTTCAGATCACTGAGAGATATTCACATTTATATGAACTTTTTTCTTAGATTTAATAGTACACCTCAACCCCCTACCCCTAGAAGAGTGTCTGTTGTTTACATAGATTCTCAGGAGGGCAGTGACAGTGACCGGAGGATGAAGACAGGAAGAGGGAGAACTTTGAAAATGTTCCTGTCTCCTACAGAATGAAATTCAAGCTGTCCTTGAGCACTCGGAGTGGAACTTCTGCTGCTGCTCTTTTTCTTTTCAGCTTGAGCCACACTCATTTTTGCTGCTTACATGCTGTACTTACATTGTTTCTTCTACCTTGGAAGACCCCCATCCCCTCTTGTACTTAAATCCTTTATAATTTTCTTCTAAAAGGCAATTTTTTATGTGTTTTCTTCTTTTTTCCAACTGAACACAATTTACTCCCTTGTCAAAAAGGAGTCACTGGGGAACCTGCTCCCTAAGAAAATTGCTATTCGTAGGGACCCTCCTTCCCCAATACCAAAATGTGCCAGTGTCCCAGTCCCTTAAATACTGCATAAAATATGCATATATGTGTCTTTGTGTTCTGAGTACATGTCTAGCTTATTTACAATATCTAATAGTATGTAAGTGCTATGTCCATAGTTGTACCATATTGTTTAGGGTTACTCACAAGGAAGAGAAGCCTGTACATGCTTAATATAGAAGCTTTTTCTGAATAATTCAGTTCATGGTTGAATTAACTGAGTGGAACCCAGAGATACGCAGCATCAACTAATCAACTATATATATACTGTAATCATATTCCTTGGATTGATAATCCTTGAGATTAGAATGTGGGTTGTAATTTATCTTTACTTCCTCTTAATAGCTAACATAATGGACAGTTAATAGATATTTGTTGAACTAATTCTTTTGAGTATAATATTAAAGCATGATTAGAAAACTTATTCCTATCCCTAATTAGTTTTTTCCTTATCATGTTCCTACTATTTTTATATAGATGTATGAATTGGTAAGTAAAATAAAATATTAATAAATTAAGGTATGTTTTCAGCCCTTTGCTGTTAGGGAACACAGTGATTAATCAGTTTGGTTACTAATAAACTGTAAGAACATGTGATCTTCAGAGATGCATATTAAATAATTTTTGAAGTATGAAATCTATAATTAATTGTACATGGCATACTTGTCTTCAGAGGTAGAATGATTAGTGTCTGGATTATACATATTTACTCTTGACTGGGTCATGTTCTTCAGGAAAAGATAAGCAAGAAGGGGCATTTTAGGTCAAAGGATATCAAGCTAGTTAAGCCTAAGAGAGTATAGAAGATGGTTTGTACTAGAATGTACAAATGTGTATGTGAGGCAGTGATAACGGTGTAAAGAGGTGAGTGGAGACAACTGCCCTGCTCCCCCACCTCCCTGGTGAGTTTACATGCCCTGCAGAATTTGGACTGTAGTCATAGGTAAGAATCCACCAAGAGTTTTAAACAGGAAAGTTAATAGATTGTTAGAGAGACACAATGCAGAGTGTCTCTGTTAGACAAGGATATCAGTAAGTCAGAGATAAATGAGGAATTCAGTTTCTTAGTGCTGAGAAGATGAAGGCAGGAAATCACTGTTTAGGTGGGTGTGGAGAGTGGGGAAGGAAACGCTCATCATAACTGAATAGCTTAGTTTGTTTATTCTGACATTTCTGAAGGAATTTTTAGTAGGAGAAAGTAGAAATATAATTTGGGGAAACTGATACTTGACAGTTTTAAAACTGTCAGTGGGAAATATGCAGATTAGGATACGGCTGCTACTCTGTGTTATTGGCTAGGTGTGACGTATGATTGGAGTCACTGACGCAGGCTTACAGCGATCCACACTGGTAAAGACAAAAGCATTTCTTTTTCTTCAATTCAGTTGTTATTTATTTACTTTTATAGATAGGTGCCCAGTGTGTGGCCCAGGCTGCCTTTAAACTCACTGCAGACCACAGACTTGTGGCAGTCCTCCTGCCTCAGCTTCTTGATTATTGGAAGTACAAGCATCACTACCACTGCAGCTACGTTTTTCTACTTTTTGTTTTGTTGTGTTTTAGGTTTATTACTTAATTTGATATGTTTGTGCATTTTTCTTGTGTTATGTATGCGCACTACATGTGTACCTGATGCCTGTGGAGATCGGAAGATGGCATCTCACCCTGGGACTAGATGTACAAATGGTTGTTAACTTACATGTGTGTGCTGGGAACCAAACCCAGGGTCTCTGCAAGAGCAGCAAGTGCTCTTTAACTGCTAAGTCATCTCCCTAGCCCCATTTTTCTACCTTTAATGAGCATTTTAACTTGGTGAGAAATAATTTTTGTGATTGAGATTTTTGCTTTTGCTTCTCATATTTAAGATCCAAGTTAAGTTTGTTTAATAGTATTCTAATGTAATTATAATGTAAGAGATAATGAATATAGAGAAGATATTTAACTAATTGGGGACAATGCATTCTTTTCATAGATTTTTATGAAACCAGATTTTGCCTTGGACGATTCTTTAACTTTTAATTCAGTTTTACCATGGTCTCATTTTAATACTGCTGGTGGGAAAGGAAATCGCGATGCAGCTTCTTCCAAGTTGCTTCAAGAAAAGGTAATTTAATTTCTCACTGACTTTTCCCATACAGAGAACTTTATTCTGGTTAGGTGGTACTGAATCTTAGATTTACTGATTAAGTTCTACTTTTTAAATGTTCTCTCCTACTCTCTCCCCTTTCCAGTCCTTTCCCTTCTTTCTCTTTCCTCTTCCCTTTCCTCTTCCTTTCTTTCCTGGTGTTGGGTTTGAACCTAGGGCTTCATCCATACTAGGTCAAGTGCTCTACCACCTCTCCTACCATTAAATTCATTTTTGTTGCCAGTCAAAATTATAACAACTGTGTTCTTAACTGATGGGTTAGGAAGTAGACTCTTAGTGGGGCAAAGTTATGACTGTGAAAAGAATTCTTCACTAAAATAGAGTGGTTGGAATTTTACTTTAAAAACCTTATTGCATGTGTGTGAGATATGTATGGTAGGATTGATAGACGCCACTGTGTAGGTGCAGAGGTCAGAGGACAGTTTTGTGGAGTCATTCTCTCCTTCCATTATGTGGGTTCTGGGCATTTAACTCAGATCCTTGGGCTTAGGAGCCATGTGATTTTGCCATCTCACTGGCCCTAAGTGATGACATTGTAGTGGAGAGAATATACTAGGTACAAATTGCTTTGTGTTTATCCTAAATATTTCAGTTACACATTAGCTGACTCCGTAACAGTGATCTAAAAGCTCAGTGAACCAACTTTGTGAAGTGATGTTTTCTTCACTTCAATATTGAAGATCATTATTTTGAAACAGAACATGTTTTAGTTAAAATAGAATAATCCTACTCCACTATTTTTGCTTTATAAAGCCTGGTCTTTTGTATTTCTTCGGTCAGCAATCTTTAAATTTTACTGTGTCACTATGTCTTAGAGTAGACATCTTGAAAGTTGTTTTTAATTCAGAACTCTGGCGTATCTAGAATCTTTCTACAGTTTGAGTGACAGTAAAGTCTTTAATCTCTGTTCTTTCTCAGCACTTGGCCTAGAGTCTCTAAAAGTCATGACTGATTCTTAAGGACATTTTATTTCACTCTTGTGACATTGCTTGACCTATGAAAGGCTCTTTCAAGTCTATAAAGAGGATCCAGTTTTCCGTAGGAACTGAAGAACAGACCAGGGGCCTGAGAAGACTTGTGGGCAAGAATCATGTGCATTCCTTTTCTCATTACTGTAAATGAGAATAAGATGATTATTTTTCCCTTAGAAACTTTCACTTGTGAAAAGCTTTTCCTTGAGTGAGAGTCCTTTTTATATTTTTACTGATTATAAACAGTGGCTTATGATATGTGTTACCTTATTTCCTGACTGCACTTCACGTTTAGAGTCTTTTTTTTTATTTTTTAGATTTATTTATTATGTATACAACATTCTGCCTCCATGTATGCCTGCAGGTTGGAAGAGGGCACCAGATCTCATTATAGATGGCTGCGAGCCACTATGTGGTTGCTGGGAATTGAACTCAGGACCTCTGGTAGAGCAGCCAGTGCTCTTAACCTCTGAGCCATCTCTCCAGCCCCCACGTTTAGAGTCTTATACTCTGGTAGAATAATACCTAAAAAAACAAAAACTCCACGTCATTAACTATACATATAGTTGTAGAAGTAATTTAAAAATGCAGTCCTTTATATCAGTTTAATAGGAAATAAATTATGAAAGTATTATGCTTTTGGAAAGAGTGGATTAATGGAATATTGATGAATTCCAAAAATCTTTAAAATTCAAAGGATATTCTTTTCTCATTCTGAATATTTAAAGTAACTAAAGTGATGGAAATAAACAATTTTTTAAGTCCCAGAGTCAGGTTTGTGTATTTCCACTCTGGCTCTTTTTGTTCTGCTCTGTTAGAATAGGAATGAAAGCATTAGGCTAGCTCTTTCAAACTCCTGATGTAGTGGGGCAGTTAGTCCCCTGCTAACTGTCAAGCAACATTGTTTCCTGCTCTGTGAAACAGGTGCTGCTCTGTGATGTGAGTGCATCTGAATTCAAATCTTTGCTCTGTGTTTTCATTAAGAAAGGCTTTTTCTGGGTGAGATGACCCAGGGGGCAAAGATGGGACTCCAAGCCTGATGACCTGAATTCTGAACTGCAGCACCGAGATCCACACAGCAGAAAGAGAGAAATGACTCACAGTTTTTCTTTTGATGTCTACATTAGGCTGTGACATGTGCCCCTCCCCCCACAAAATAAAGCAAGTGCTTTTTTTGTTTTAAGGCTTTCCTTTAAAAAAGGGGTGGGGGCAGGACTAGATCTGTAACTTGGTGGTAGTGAGCCTCTCATGTCGGAGAGCCTGGGTTTGATCTTAAGCACTTCAGGGGCTGAGGGGAAGTAACTGTGCATAGGAACAAAGTTGTTTACTTTCTTGCCCTTTTTTTGTTTGCTTTATTTTCTTTTTGTTTTAGTTTATTTTTAAAATCACAAATGTGTTAAACCAGTCCAGAGATTGGCAGCATCATGTAAGGCATAGGTGAAGGTTATCCATTCATCAGATGCCGTTCTGACAGTTGGCTCCACTTGAACATATAATCGATTTATCTGTGTTTGTATTCATGTTGCTTTTTCAGTAAGTGTGCTGTATTGAAGAGGAGAAGAAAAAGGGTATGAGCTCAAGAAAATTAAATTATAAAATTTCTTTGTAACCCATTTAGATTAAATAAAAAATATTATTAAGTAAATGACCACTGTTGAAAATAATACCTTCTAATTCTTTAAATCATAGAGACTGAAAAGTTCATTAATCCTGTAGCACTTTGTGATTCAGAAATAGTGCCTAGGTTACAAAATCTGAAAGTAACAACCAAGAGAAATGGAGATACTATAGTAATAAAAAGAAGCATATTCTTTTAGAAAAAGAAAGGAAAAGGTAGCCCTGTGGGTCAGTAGATGTGCATGGGGCTGAGAGTCACAGAGTTCCAGATTATACAACAGTAAGAATTAAGCATGGTAGTATTATAATATACATGAGCTAATTATCACTCTCTTAAGAGTATAAGACATCAGAGTAAAAATTATAAATGGCTAAAAGAATAATTTTGAAATATAAAATAAGCAGCCTTGAAAAAAGACCATCAAAATGAATGGTAATGTAATATGTGACCGAACCAACCAACAGACTGTCTGCTCTCAGTTTGAAATAGTGCGGTCTAGTATGCAGAGTGAGTCTGACAGACATGGGTTTTATATGTAATTTTGGCACTGGCTAACCACATGACTGTATTCAAGTTATTTAATGTGTTTTCTCATTTGTAAAATGAGAATGCTAATTATAGCTTTTTGTTAAAATTAGAAAACATACATGCATGTGAAACAGATGTGATAGTACATAGAAGAAAAAGCCACCTACTTAGATAAATGACATACGACATAAGATGTTGATGTGGGCCAAGGAGATAATTTTCTCTGAAATCTTAGAACTCAGACTACCAGTAAGCCCTGAGCTCATTGTGAGACAGAGGTAGTATTTAAAGGGTAGCAGTGCCTGGAAAGGAAGAAGTAGGCAAATAAGCTTGTATTCTTTGATCTCACATTTATCTGGTTGGGGGCTGCACTTTTTGATACCCATTTTGTGTGTCAGAATCCAAGGATCCCATGATCCAACAAGTCACGCAATAGAATTTAGTACTTGTCGAAACATTTTACCATTTCCAGAAAGTTATTTGGATAGTCAAGAATGATACTCTTAAAATATATCTGATTTTTTTTTCTTCCCTCTGAAGCTGAGCCATTATCTGGATATTGTGGAAGTAAACATTGCTCACCAGATCTCTCTACGTTCAGAAGCATTTTTTCATGCAATGACCTCTCAACACGAATTGCAGGACTACCTCAAGAAAACTTCCCAGGCTGTAAAAATGCTTCGAGATAAAATTGCACAGATTGATAAAGTTATGTGTGAAGGATCACTACATATTTTAAGACTGGCACTTAGCAGAAACAATTGTGTTAAAGTATACAATAAACTGAAGTTAATGGCCACTGTACACCAAACTCAGCCTACAGTGCAGGTGTTATTATCTACTTCTGAATTTGTTGGAGCATTGGACTTAATAGCAACAACTCAAGAGGTTCTGCAGCAGGAGCTTCAGGGCATTCACAGCTTCCGGTATGTCTGTCCAGTAAACCATTCCAAGTAATGTCAAGGAACTTTCAGGGATAAATATGTGTATGCAGTGTTAAAAGTGTAGGTATATTCAGAGTGAAATGTATAGTTTTCTTCCAGATTGGTTTGCTTAGTAATGTTATGATTATGTTATTTATATTAGCAAAACAGATAAAAACTAAGTATTAGTAGTGTTATTTCAATAGAGAAACTAACTTAAAATTTCTAATAGATGAAATAAATACAAAACTAGTTAGAATTTTGAAACTAACACTTTGAAAATGTTCAAATGACTTTGTGTCTAAATGGTAAGTCTGACAACTCTGGTCTGTAAATACCGTAGTGCTTTAAACTGTTTAGAGTGATGATTGTAGGCTCATCAGATGGCTACATGTTGGTCATGGGGTCCACGTGTGTTCTCATGGCATATACAGGCACGAGTACAAACAAAATAAACATAAAAATCTTTCTAATAGGATTTAAACTGAATTTTTCAAGATTCATTTCTAATTTTTAGTTTGTGTCTCAAGTTTCAAAATTCCAGATAATGATTGGGGGAAAAAAAAAACCCTGTTCTTCCTGAGTTCTTACTTTGAGAATACCTTTACAAAACCAAACCAAAACAAATGGGAGATAACTCAATTAGAGAACTGCTTACCAAGGAACTATGAGAACCCAAATTAGATCTCTAGAATACACACTTTAAGAATTTGGTCATGGTAATAGACACAGAACCTGGAAGATCCTTAGGACTCATTGACCAGCCAGCCAAGTATACTCAGCAAGTTCCAGAGTGCCTGAGGAGTGACACCTTTGCCTGACTTTTGGCACACATGCACACACTGATAAGGGGTGGGTGGTAGTGACTACAGGTGTTTGTTGTTCATAACGCACTTGCTTTACCTATGAATTTTATTTTATCTTTGATACCACTAACACAAAAACAAAGCTAACTTGACTTTGAAATTACATATAAAATACCTTTAAGAGTGTAGCTATGGATATTTTATGTGAATTTTAGACCAGTTGCAGCCATTACAATGTCATTACACTAAGAAGGTGTTGGTTTTTTTATGGATGGAAGTTCTTGTCTTCTGGCAGACTCATTAAGAACTTGCAACAAGAGGTTCATTGCATTTTTACAGATGTGCTCTGTAAGTTAATAGAGATGTAATATAGTCTAGGAGAGTTAGAATCAAAATAAACTCATTTTGGTTGAATTACAAGTTCTCATTAATTAAGATTATGTGTATGGACTGATTAGATAGCACTTTAGAACTTGTACAAAATTGAAGAATGACAGTGAGCACTTAGGAATGACAGGCTGACTGAGTTTTAAGTCATGACAGTTTCTGCTGTGTTTTGTTAGGAGGAGGAGTTAATCACATGGCTTGGCAGTTAGGGTACATCAGCACAGTGTGATGGTGTGCAGATGGATGTGGAACTCTAACGCTAGGAGCATAGTCCAGATCTCGATGGTTGTAGAAATGGTTACAGGCTAAGCCACAAATCTTTTGAAAGGCTTTAAAAGCTCTTGTAGAAAATTCTCTCCTTAAAATTATACCTGTACATAAAATTTTGGGTAATTCATAGGCCTTTGAAGTCTACTATGTGTTTCCCTACATGGACCCCCCAAGTGACTAAATGATTTCTAATTTTTTTCACCTCTGAATTTTAAATTTTTTTCAATTTGTGTGATATTTTTAATGCATAGTTGATTTTTATCATTGCTTTACAAAAATAGACTTAAATAACAGAAGCTCTGAGTTTCACTTTCTGTTTATCACCCGATAAAGTCATAAAATAGGCATCAGTATTGTCTGATCAGCACAGAACCGAGAACTAGAATTAAAGATTGAATGCCTGCTTGCTGAATTCAGATTCTAAACCGGTTCTATTTTTACTGCAAAGGTCATACAGTTTTATTTGATACATCTGTTTGTTTTTAATCGATAATATTGATGAAGACTGTAGTTAGCCAAAGGTGTCTGGAAAAATTCTAAGACTAGAGTTGGATGTTATCAGTGATTTATGATTTATTGTACTACAGAATTCAAGCTTGCATCTATTTATGTATTTACGTAGCTTGTTCTTGGGGGTCAAACTCATAGCTTTGTCATACTGGATAGTGACCCACCAACAACCCTAACTTGGATGTAGCTCTTGTCTCATTTTGCTGAGATGTCTGTTGTTATTTTCTTTAGAATCTATACATGTGAAGGATATTTATTTATCTGTAAACATTTTTGTAAAGTTACTATCACCTGTCAGTTCTCGTATGGTTATAACTGTGTAAAAGTTTGGTATCAGAATTGAGTTTAATTTATACTTCACATAAGCATCTTTATATGCAAGTTATTTCAAAAATGAAAGAACCCTAAAAGAAAATATCTTTTTTTTTTTTTTTCGAGACAGGGTTTCTTTGTGGCTTTGGAGCCTGTCCTGGAACTAGCTCTGTAGACCAGGCTGGTCTCGAACTCACAGAGATCTGCCTGCCTCTGCCTCCCGAGTGCTGGGATTAAAGGCGTGCACCACCATCGCCTGGCAAAAGAAAATATCTTAATCCTGATTCATACTTGAAGTCATTTGAGACTGAGTTTGGTAGTTGAGGAATTTTACTTTGTGTTTTAAATTTCTGGCAGATTCTATTTGATGGATTTATAGTCCTTTTACTATGAGATTGTTAAATGTCAATGTTATTTTCTTGTAAGCTTCATTGATACTTTAATGCCACTTAATTTTATTTGAAAATATAATTCATTTTAGATTCTTAATTTTTTTTGTCTAATCAATTAGGGAAATGTATGCTCCAGGTTTCTTTCTTTCTTTCTTTCTTTCTTTCTTTCTTTCTTTCTTTCTTTCTTTCTTTCTTTTTCTATAAGGTTTGTTGGTATAAACTGTGTTCTTTTTAAATCGAAGAACTTTCTATTTGAATTTCACCTGTTTCCCAACCTCCCATACCTTGGTCCATGTTTTAGTCATTTTCTTATGGGACATGTCTTAGACAAGCCCTTAATCTCTTAGTAGAAGAACCAAAGATCACTGTTGGGTTAAGTTGTTGATAGTCTTCTGTTCTTATAAGTTAGTCTAAGCTTTATGTTTGCCTGTAATCTTTGTCTTATATTTTAAGGGGATTTTTATTTCAAACTTCCAATAGTCATATTACCAAAAATATATAATTTTTTAAAAAAAGAATTTAAATTTTGTTATTTGAGTGTCATTTTCTGTATTTTTTTTCTGGTCAGTGATAGAAAATAATACTTATATGTGTTTTCTTTTATCTTTTTGACCTGAAACATTTCTGTATAAACTTTTCTTTCTGACTTGTAGATCTCAGAATACTTCCTTTATTTCCTCTAATGACATCTTACTGCAATTTACTGTGCTTTATTGTCTTTTGTGGCTTTTAAAGTCTTTCTGTTAGGCTTTCAATGTCTTGTGCAAGAGCTGTGTTACACACATCTTAATACACATTTGTGAGACCTATGTATTATATAACATAGTACCAAAAAAAGTACATTTTTTTTGTTCTTGGTATATTCTTTTTCTGTCTTTTTAACATTTTGTAATCATTGTATGTATTTAAAATTAATTGTTCATACCTATTTGTAGTAGATATATGCCTGTGTTCTCAATCCTGACTGCTTACTAGGCTCCCAGAAGAGCTTTAAAGATAGGTATGCCACACCCCATTGAAACCAATTTAGTTACACTTCTAGAAGGTAAGACTCTGTTTTCAAAGCTCTCTGAGAATTTCTACTGTGGCCAGAATTGAGATGCACTCTCTAAACTTTAGATATTCTGATTAAAGTGCTCACATCTTCCTATGTGCATTTCTTTTTACCACAAAGAAGTACTGTGTATCTGATAAAAGCTACCAAGCCTGATTCCTATTCTGAGCCTAAAGAGTAATTTATTCAGGTGGAAATTTTGACTCATGCCTAATTCCTACAATGATTATTTTGTATGTTTATTGGTTTTTGTAATTAAAAAATAATGGTTTTTACTGTTTTAAGTTATTATGATACTGGACAATTTTAATTATAATACAACGTATTGCTCAGTTCCCTTGCCGGAGCCTCCTGACTGCTGGGGAGATAGGTGTGCCACCACGCCTGACTTCCACTTCCTTAGCTACAGCAGTGCCCCAGTCTGCCTGGAGAATGCCTGCATGTCTCTGTGTGTGTATGATTAGTACTTTGAACTTTTGCCAGCACAGTTGTGATTCCAGTTCTAAAATGTTGTTGAGTAAGTACTGTCAGCCAGAAAAGCTTCGTCTGTTCTCCTGAAAGTGGAGTGAATTTATGGCTTTAAGTGATATATTGTGTGTGTATATATATATAAAATGTTTTTCTCTTCTTTTGATAGGCATTTGGGGTCACAGCTTTGTGAATTAGAAAAGCTGATTGATAAAATGATGATTGCAGAATTTTCTACTTACTCTCATAGTGACTTAAATAGACCACTGGATGGTGAATGTCACGTTTTAGAAGAGGTATGTGTCTGAACTGTGCAATCCAATTGTCCTTGCTTCCTTCACAGCTTCAGCTTATAACACATTCCATTTGTCTAGGTGACAGTGAGCAAAGTTACCTCAGATTTCCATGTCCGTCAGGCTTTTGAGGCCCTGTGCTAGCCGTGTGTCTTTCATAAATGCTTAGTATCCTGTGAAGGGGAGAGTGGAATAGTGTCATGGTCGACTTAGAAAAAGGAGTTGAAATGAGGTCTTTAAAGGTTACAAACCAAGTTCAAAGTAGAGATACAGGATGAATGGCTTAATTTATATTCTGTGGGCATGTATTCATTGGGGTTTATCTTCTGTAAAACGTGATGGTTATGTGATAATATGGTAATCATCCAAATTTACTGATCACCTATTTTGAACATGTTTGATTTGCATGTATTTGTACATATATCATACCCAGGCCTTACTCACTAGTAATTTGCAGTGCAGATCATTGCCTAGAACCATCAGGAAGGAGAAAGAATCTAAAGACCCTGACTCATAGTGACTGAAAGAGGTGTGTGTATTATTGGCTGGCGTCCCACTCAGAGTTCAGATTGTCACTCCAGTCTTGTGGAATGGTTATAAGTGTTTGTGGCTATTCTCTAACTGTAGAAATGAGGACAGAAGACCTGTTAGTATTGTTTGTCCTTCAGCCAGCTTCATTTCATCCATTGTGGTAGACTAGGGATTACCTGTTGAAGATCACGGACTCCAAAAATCTGATGGCAAGATTGCTGTGGGAGGGGGAGCCTCATCCTTCTGAGCACACCACACTGTGTGGGCAGAGAGCTGAGGCTCTGACACAACCCTTTCGATAAATGCTTTTATGTTTAAATTAAATTTCAAATGTAAAATTATGTATCTTTGTTTTATTTTAATAGGAAAGATTAGTATCTCTTGTATTTGGACTTTTGAAACAAAGGAAACTTAATTTTTTAGAAATCTATGGTGAAGAAATGATTATTACAGCAAAGAATATCATTAAAGAGGTATTGTACATATTTTATTTGACATATCAAACCCTGTGAAGTGTATTTTTATGTCACCTAGTAATGTGTAAGATATACAGTATAGTAGTAATATGTCATTATTTTCTTTAAAATTGTATACATGGAAAAACAAGAGAAGCATACCCTACCAGCCACGTTTTAACACTGCATTAAGGATTTTCTACGTATGAATATTCTGGTTTCTTACGATTTTGTACAGATGTTAGAACCACATAGTATTTGTTCACACTGTTCTGCAAACCTTCTGAGATTTCAGTTCTATGGTTCCGTAAATTGAACCGACATCTTGTTGGTCAGACCTGTTTTGTCTCTCTTTCAATGTGGAATATTTAAGGTTCGAATTTGATACTATAAATAAAACTGACAGACCTCTTGGGGATAAATTATCTTTAATATTTAAGTTTTGTTTGTTTGTTTTAAAGGGATTGAGAGGATGGTACAGCCAGAGAACCTACCTTGATCCTCAGAACCTTTTTGAAAATACTGCACACAAGTGTGCACTTGTAACCAAATTTCTGGGGAGACAGAGACAAAAAGAGCCTGGGGCTGCCTGGCCAGCCAGTCCATCCAATAGATGAGCTGCAGGCCAACGAGTGACCGTGTGTGAAAGGATAACAGCGGAGATGGTCTCAGTAGACACACCTAGATCACACGTGCACAGCGGAGATGGTCTCAGCAGACACACCTAGATCACACATGTGCACAGCGGAGATGGTCTCAGCAGACACACCTAGATCACACATGTGCACAGCGGAGATGGTCTCAGCAGACACACCTAGATCACACGTGCACAGCGGAGATGGTCTCAGCAGACACACCTAGATCACACACGTGCACAGCGGAGATGGTCTCAGTAGACACAGCTAGATCTCACACGTGCACAGCGGAGATGGTCTCAGCAGACACACCTAGATCACACGTGCGCAGCGGAGATGGTCTCAGCAGACACACCTAGATCTCACACGTGCACAGCGGAGATGGTCTCAGCAGACACACCTAGATCTCACACGTGCACAGCGGAAATGGTCTCAGCAGGCACACCTAGATCACACATGCACAGCGCAGATGGTCTCAGCAGACACACCTAGATCTCACATGTGCACAGCGGAGATGGTCTCAGCAGACACACCTAGATCACACATGTGCACAGCGGAGATGGTCTCAGCAGACACACCTAGATCACACATGTGCACAGCGGAGATGGTCTCATCAGACACACCTAGATCACACGTCACAGCGGAGATGGTCTCAGCAGACACACCTAGATCACACATGTGCACAGTGGAGATGGTCTCAGCAGACACACCTAGATCTCACATGTGCACAGCGGAGATGGTCTCAGCAGACACACCTAGATCTCACACGTGCACAGCGGAGATGGTCTCAGCAGACACACCTAGATCACACATGTGCACAGCGGAGATGGTCTCAGCAGACACACCTAGATCACACACGTGCACAGCGGAGATGGTCTCAGCAGACACACCTAGATCACACACGTGCACAGCGGAGATGGTCTCAGCAGACACACCTAGATCACACATGTGCACAGCGGAAATGGTCTCAGCAGACACACCTAGATCACACATGTGCACAGTGGAGATGGTCTCAGCAGACACACCTAGATCACACATGTGCACAGCGGAGATGGTCTCAGCAGACACACCTAGATCTCACACGTGCACAGCGGAGATGGTCTCAGCAGACACACCTAGATCACACACGTGCACAGTGGAGATGGTCTCAGCAGACACACCTAGATCACACGTGCACAGCGGAGATGGTCTCAGTAGACACACCTAGATCACACGTGCACAGCGGAGATGGTCTCAGCAGACACACCTAGATCACACATGTGCACAGCGGAGATGGTCTCAGAAGACACACCTAGATCACACATGTGCACAGTGGAGATGGTCTCAGCAGACACACCTAGATCACACACGTGCACAGCGGAGATGGTCTCAGCAGACACACCTAGATCACACATGTGCACAGCGGAGATGGTCTCAGCAGACACACCTAGATCTCACACGTGCACAGCGGAGATGGTCTCAGCAGGCACACCTAGATCACACATGCACAGCGGAGATGGTCTCAGCAGACACACCTAGATCACACATGTGCACAGCGGAAATGGTCTCAGCAGACACACCTAGATCACACATGTGCACAGCGGAGATGGTCTCAGCAGACACACCTAGATCACACATGTGCACAGCGTAGATGGTCTCAGCAGACACACCTAGATCACACATGTGCACAGTGGAGATGGTCTCAGCAGACACACCTAGATCACACGTGCACAGCGGAGATGGTCTCAGCAGACACACCTAGATCTCACACGTGCACAGCGGAGATGGTCTCAGCAGACACACCTAGATCACACACGTGCACAGCGGAGATGGTCTCAGCAGACACACCTAGATCTCACATGTGCACAGCGGAGATGGTCTCAGCAGACACACCTAGATCACACATGTGCACAGCGGAGATGGTCTCAGCAGACACACCTAGATCACACATGTGCACAGCGGAGATGGTCTCAGCAGACACACCTAGATCACACATGTGCACAGTGGAGATGGTCTCAGCAGACACACCTAGATCACACATGTGCACAGCGGAGATGGTCTCAGCAGGCACACCTAGATCACACGTGCACAGCGGAGATGGTCTCAGCAGACACACCTAGATCACACACGTGCACAGCGGAGATGGTCTCAGCAGACACACCTAGATCACACATGTGCACAGTGGAGATGGTCTCAGCAGACACACCTAGATCACACGTGCACAGCGGAGATGGTCTCAGCAGACACACCTAGATCACACATGTGCACAGCGGAGATGGTCTCAGCAGACACACCTAGATCACACGTGCACAGCGGAGATGGTCTCAGCAGACACACCTAGATCACACACGTGCACAGCGGAGATGGTCTCAGCAGACACACCTAGATCACACATGTGCACAGCGGAGATGGTCTCAGCAGACACACCTAGATCTCACACGTGCACAGCGGAGATGGTCTCAGCAGACACGCCTAGATCACACAAATACACTCAGACATGCACACAGACAGAAACAACAAAAAGGTGCTTTTCTTAGGCTGATGTCTGAAAGCAGAATTGCTGGTAGAGAGGGAAGAATACTTTTTAAGTTGTTTAATACATAAAACTGCATTGTTGTTGAAAACATTTTACTAATTTATAGTCCCCACTCTAAGTGTTTAAGTGTTATCTTCCTTTTGCCCTGCTTAGAAAGTAACAGTCTAAAATCTTTTAGATTTTACCCCTTTTGTTGGGGATTGAATCCAGGCTTTATGTTGGACATGTTAGGCAAATACTCTTCTACAGATCTGAAATCCCTACTCTACCATGTATAGTTTCCCCACTCTTTGTTTTGATTGTTTTAACTTAATTTTACATGTGTTTATTAGGCTTAATCACCATTAGGTTGAATGTACATATATAAGTTTTCAGTGTTTATGTAAAATACACAAAACCTGTAATTGCTTTTTCTTTTACTTAAACACTGGATGAAACACTTTTTCTAAATGGTCTAACCATCGTGGAAAATTGTTGGCAGTGTTTATTAATGATAACTATATATACATTACAAAACAGAATTCTGTTCTTAAGTATTCACCTAACAGAACACTGAGGTCAATTCATTCAAACACAGTACAATAGAATGTATATGGCAGCACCATTTGCCGATGTAGATAAAGGAACATTCTAAATTGTTTCTTCAGAAATAGAACTGATAAACAGAATTATGGCATATATACAATGAAATACTGTATTGTAATGCAACTGAATGAATTATTCATAGCTGCATAAATGAATGGTAAAGACATAATATACACTTCATGTATGATTCTGACACAGACAAAATGAATCACACTTTAGAAATCTATTAGTAGTAACTTTTCGTGTCTGGAGTGATCGCTTGGCAGTTAAGAGCATTGGCTGCAGGATCAGGGTTCAAGAACACCCTCTTGGTGGCCCACAACTGTATTTCACTTCAGTTTCAGTGGTTTTAGCACCCTCTTCTGGTCTCTGCAGGCACTACATGCATGTGACAGACATTTAGGAAAACATTGATATACATAAAATAAACATCAGCTTTTAAAGATAGTGACTTGGGAAGAGTATTAACTAGACACAGAATGGAATTCTAAGCTCTTTAAATGTTCAGTTTCTTTAAGTGAGTTCTAGTTCAACAGATAGCACTCTCTGTGTGAAAGTGTTGTACTTGCTGTAGAATTCGTATGAGTTTCCTTGGAGTGGGTATTTATTGTATTGAGGCCCTTAACACTATACTTACAAAAAAGACTATTGTAGTCAAGGAATTCTTTTGTTTTTGTTTATTAAAAATAAAAAATATTTATGTATAGGAATGCTTTGCTTGCCTGTATGTCTGTACATTATGCACATGTCTGGTGTCTGAGGAAGCCAGAAGAAGGTATTGGATCCCCTGGAACTGGTTATGAGCCTCCAAGTGGGTGCTAGGACTTGAACCTGGGTGAGGATCCAGTGCTTTTAACGACTGAGCCAACTCTACAGCACAGTTCTTTTGCTTTTAATTCACATGTATATGTGTGAGCATCTTCCATGCATGTGTGCGCACATGTGGAGGTCAGAGGACAACTTTGGCACCCTTAGGAGACATCCACCTTGTGTGCTGAGACCATCTCTTGTTAAACCTGGAGCCTGGCTGGCCAGTGAGCCCCAAGGCTCTGCCTGTTCCTGGCCCCCCAGCTTTTCAGTAGCAGGGTGTGCAGCCACAACCGGCTTTCTAACATGGATTCTGGGAATTAGACAAGCCCTTACTGACTGAGCTCCCCAACCCAGCGTGTTCTTTTTTAATGTACAGGTGAAACATGAAGTAGTTGGAATTCTAGAAACAATTGACCAAATTGCTCTTTTTTCTTAAATTGCAGCGTGTGATTAATAAAGTTTCACAAATAGAAGAAATAGACACAGATGTTGTTGTGAAGTAAGTATAAACACGTGTGTAGCTTTGTGTTTGTCATGGGGATGATGAGACATGCGAATTAGCGTTTTAAAAGGACTGAACTGATTGTTGGCTGAGGTTTGGGTCAGGGTGTAAGAAGTTATACATGATAATGAAGTACTTGTAAGAGAGAAATGAGCGGTTAACAAAATGCAGAGGAAAGATAGTGCTGTCCTTAACCAAAAGCTGCAGCCTTGGGTAGAGGAAACAGCACGTGAGGTGAATCTTGGGGTGGGAACGGGAGGGCTAGGTACAGCTCCTTGTCCTCAGGAGCTGCATTTAGAGCTCCTGTGTAGGCCTGTGACACAGGCAGGAGCCTCATCTATACTGTGTCTTTTCTTAGGTCTTTCTAGCCTTGCTGCACAGCACAGGCATTAGTCTGTCTGCAGATGTTCCTGCCCTGTCTTCTTTAGGTCCTTGCTCTCGCTTTGGACCTACTGTTAAGTAATAAAGGATACATGAAGAGAAGCACTGATACTTATATAGCTGCTCTGTTAGCTGAGATTGTGACACATTATTATTGGGCAGGTAGTATATGCAACATGAATACATTGAACAAAGGGATGAGTCTTAATTCACAGTGGGGAGGGGAGGAGCGATCAGCATACTACTCACAACGGTGATAAACTCCTGTATTTTGGGAATTTTCTATTTAGTATATTTCCATTTAGTATTACCTGTTTTGAATACGGGCAATATAACAAAAGCATAAAGCTGTAGATAAGAAGTGGACTGCTTTATCTTTGCTTTTTCTAGTCTTTATAAGACTTGTCATTGGCCAGTCCTTGCAGGTTGACTTTTCATGGCAGAGTTGAGTATAGAGGGGGAATAGAGGGTTGATACAAAAGTGGGAGATATTGAAAATCATGTATTATAGTGGGGGTAGCAAGTATTAAGTTTAAATCACTTAGCTCTATAGTCAAACTTATAGTAGGCTTTGAGGACTTTGGGTATTTAATTTTGGATTGCTTGTGTCCATACTTTTTTGCTTTTATTTTGAAATGCCTATCTTTTGAGGATAGTGATAAGTATTTTATGACTCAATTGCTCATTCATTTACGTATGTAAACCTTACCTGGTCAAAGATACAAATGCTGATATGGATGGTTTTTAAGGTTCTGGGTCAAACCAGAATAGAATAGAAATGTGGAGTGTTACAATTTGCATTTGCACACTATCCCTTGGCACATCTGTTTCAAAATTGGTTGGAGCACCTCTTGTCAAGGAGGAACTACTGGGAGACAAGTCATGGGCACTTTTAGAAAACTCAGGAAGCAGTGACTTGTTTTCTTGCTCTTGTGCAGGCTAGTTTTTTGCCGACTTGTTACAAGTTAGAATCATTTGGGGAAAGGGTCTCTCAGTTCCATAAGGTTGGCTTATTGGCAGTTCTGTAGTACATTTTCTTACATAGTGACTAATGTGAGAGGGCCCAGCTCACTGGGGATGCTGCCATCCCTGTGCCAGTTGGGATCCTGGTGCTTTAAGAAAGCAGACCTAGCAAACCACAGAGAACAAGCCTTTGAGCAGGACTCCTCCTTGGCTTCTGCATCATTTCCGGCCTCCAGGTCCCTGCCTGAGTTCCCCACCTAAGTTCTCTTAGCTATAGAGTGTGACCTGAGATTTGTAAGCTTAATAAATTCTTTTATTTTTTTATTTTATTTATTTATTTATTTATTTTTGGTTTTTCAAGACAGGGTTTCTCTATGGCTTTGGAACCTGTCCTGGAACTAGCTCTGTAGACCAGTCTGGTCTCGAACTCACAGAGATCCATCTGCCTCTGCCTCCTGAGTGCTGGGATTAAATACGTGTGCCACCACCACCTGGCTATTAAATTCTTTTCTTCTCTGAGTTTGTGGTAGTGGTGTTCTCTCACAGCAATAAAAACCGTAGTTGAGACACTCTGTAAGGAATTTTAGAATTTCTCAACTTAAATAGAGAGCTTTCTGGTGTCCAGTGCAGGGACCTTTTTTTTTTTTTTTGAATAAACTCATGGCTATAGCAGCATTTACTGGAATTACAGAGTAATAAGTTTGTTTAGTTCTATAAAATCTCATTAGGGGATTCTGTTTTGTATTAACCTGTTTCATATTGGAAGTTATTAATTGATAGCAACTATCAAAGTAATATTGGCTGACATCATTTCTTAAATGTACTCTATGTTGCTGATGGTATGTTCTATAAATGTCTTTAATGTTTATAATTGTATAAGATATATACTTTCTCTCCAGGTTAAAATGAAAACACAAAACAAAACTGTAGGCAGGGAAGGGCTCAGTCACTTGGCAGATCTCTGCAGCCAGCAGTTGCATTAAACAGCTGGGCTTCAAGCTCTTTCGATCCTGCCCAGAGTCCATGCCTTCAGGGTGCCCTACTTCTAACTGGTGCAAAAGTGCTTCTGTTATACTTCCTTCTGTCATTATTCCACAAGAGATCCTTACTTTTAGCTAATGTCAGTATGTAAGTTTATGATTTTTTTCTTCAGAGGTCACAACACATTCTCACATGGGATTGAGGTATGATAAGGACTAATTACCAGTGTACTTGATTGTACTAGTCCATCAGAATGGTGTTTAAACAGGCAGAGTTTGGTAATTGACCTCTTTAGCTCAGGAATCTATGATTTTAGTTAGGGCTCTAGATAAAAGACACTTTATTTTTATGTAATATTTAGTATCCTTCTCTTCATCTTATAGATGTTACCATATTGGTCCAGAGACATTTATTTCTGTTTAAATTTTTGTAGGCTTGCAGATCAAATGAGAATGTTGAATTTTCCCCAGTGGATTGATCTATTAAAGGATATTTTCTCTAAGTTTACAGTTTTCCTACAGAGAGTGAAGGTAAGCTTACATATCAGTTGCCTGGAATATCTCTGAAATTCAGTCATCTTTCCGGACAGAACTCGTAGAGCTGAAATGTGTTTGAATGCAGGTCAGCCTTTATGTACAGAATGATGTCATTACGCCTGGGTTTTAGTTTCTTGCATTTCCCTTAGTCTGTCTTTGATGTGTCCTCATGGTCACTGGAGTCACTAGGCCTCTGCTGATTTTGGAGAGTTGAACTTGGAGTCTGCTTCCTTAGAGTCATGTCTACCCCCAAAAAGAAATCAAATGCTTGAGAGAGGAACCAATATATAATGAGATCTGCAACCATGAATGTCAATGCCCCTTATTGTCTTAATAGTTTATGAAGACTCTAATTTATATAAACTTTTTCATTCACCTACCTTGCAGTGTCTATTGAGTATTTCCTCCATATCAAATACCATTGTTTAGGATAACAATATTGAGGTGGATCTGACAATGTAGTTGAAAGAGACCTAAGTAAATAAAGGATAATTTTAGATGATAATAAATGTTTTTAAACAAGCAAAACAAAACAAAAAACTTATAACAAAACAGCCACTGCTGCATAGTGAGATAAAGCTGTTGTAGAGAGTCAGGGAAAGTCTCTTTGAGGAAGCTGCCATTTGTGCCAGAACCCAAGTGATGGGAAGGGCAGTGTGCAAAGGTCATGGGGAGGAGCACTCTGTGTAGAGAACAAAATGTTGGTTGAGAACAGTCTTTCTGTTCAAACAGAAAGGAGATGGCTGTTAAAGTAGTCAACCAGCAAGGGAATGTTGATGTAAGAGATGGACAGGGCATGGGGTTATTGTTATTGTAACTTATTGTATACTTACCGATAAGTTTCTGGGAGAGGTTATATCTGGTACAGCATGTTCAAGAGGTAGTGAAATACATAGTGTGTTGTGGGGACATTTCTGTAAGAAATGAGTTAGACTGCACACTGCTTTCTGAGCTGCAGTGAACCACCCCTCCTGTGCAGTTGGTCTTCACAAACTACTGTTACTGTGCAACACAAGACTGACTAAAAACTGTAACATTTGTTATAGGACTTTGATTCATTAGTGGTCATAGATGTTCAGAATTGTGGCCACATAATTAACTCTTGTAAATCTTAGTTTTGTGATATTTAAATTTATCTTTCTAAAATGTGTCCTATTCTTTTTGTAGGCAACATTGAATATCATTCACAGTGTTGTTCTCTCGGTTCTTGACAAAAACCAAAGGACTAGAGAATTGGAGGAGATTGCCCAGCAGAGAAGCCCTGCAAAGGACAGTTCCTTGGACACAGAGGTGGCTTATTTGACCCACGAAGGCTTGTTCATAAGTGATGCTTTCGGTGAGGGTGAGCTAGCTCCTGCAACAGTTGACACTACCTCTCAGAGAAACACATCTCCAAATAGCGAGCCCTGCAGCAGTGATTCAGTGTCTGAACCAGAGTGTACTGATTCTTCATCCAGCAAGGAGCAGGCGTCAGCGTGTGCTACTCTGGGAGGCGTAGATATTATGTGAGTATCCTGGCTTTCATGAGAACGATGACTCTTTGAGCCATTTTATTAATGGCTTCAGTAAGATTGAGAATTTAGTTTTCGAATGTACTTTTGGTCTTGGAATTTGATAAACTATGTTAATTTATGAAACATATACTTTATATTGAAAATGTGAAGAAAGGTATGGAGGAGAACCTTGGAGATAATGGAGACATTGCAGGACTTTAGGACTGTTGAGGAACTTAAATTATTTAATAAGACGTCCTCATTTCAGTGCAATGGTAATTGATTCCCAGGAAGCTTAGGAGATTGATGTAAAGTACACAGCACTGTGTCTGGAACCACGTCCAGGACTGCACTGGTAATTTTTCTCTGCTCACTCTCTCTGTCCTGCTGCTTTCCTATTTTATACCAGTAAAGGTGCATTTAACATACACATTTGGTTTTCAAAGGCATGAGTCTCCTAGTAAATCACATTGTCTTTTAAACATCACTTGTAAAAATGTGTTTTGAAATTATTTCAGGTTTACAGAAAGTTTGCCATAATAGCATGAACACTCTAACATATCACTCGTCTAAAATGCCCAGTTCTCAACAGTGTACCATACGCTAAACTCTACTGTCTCCCTCTCTTTACTTCTTCACCCTCCTCTTTTCCTTTGTGTGAATAGTCAGACATGATGCCCCAGTAGCCCAGAAACTAGAGTGTGTAGTTGGTAAACCAGAACATTCTTTTAAATAATCCAGCTGTGGATTGTAACAGTAGAGGGAATAAATTATTCCAATCTAATCTGTAGACCACAGTCTTAATTTAAGTATTTCAGGTGTCCCTGTAATATATGGAATCAAAAAATACAAAACAAAACAAAACCTGTAAGTGCTTTAACTATTAAGAATAACAAGACTTAGTTAACACATAAATCAGCTGTGGTCCAGAGCTCACTGAGCTCACATTTTATTTGAGGTCAGTTTCTTACACTTTTCCTTCTGCCAAAACAGTAATTGAACTGCATTAGTAAATGGATATATATTTTTCTGTGTTCAGGCTAATATCCTTATATTTACTATTTATAATTACTGCTATTAAAGTCTGTATTAAAATTCTGTATCTTACTGGACATAATGATGCACCAGCACCTGGTGGGAGTGGGGCAGCAGAGGCAGGTGAATTTCTGTGAGTTCAAAGTCAGTCTGGTCCTCAAAGCAAGATACAGTGAGACTCTGTCTCAAAAAACAGCAACAAAAATTCTGTATCTTAAATAATAACATGATTTATTTATTTATTGAAACATTTCAAAGTTAGGAGATGTTTCCCTGCGAGCGAAGCTCTCCTGCCTCACTGTGGAGCTTTGTTTGCGTTCAGGTGCCTTCTGTTGCAACATTTATGATCTCGTCAGCACCCTGGCAGCAACAGGAGGAGCAGGCGGCTGGTTCTCCCTACTTCGTTTTGTTTCAGACTTTTACATTGGTGCACAGTGCACATGTGGGAAAGTAGGCAGATTATAAATTATAAATGTTGAGCTCAAATAGTTAGTCCAAAATGGAAGCATAGATCACCGGGTAGGTCAAGAAATGGAGCAGCATCTGCTGTCTGGAAAATGTACTTGCCCTTGCTCCTCCTCTAATCCATTTCCATCTTGAAACCATTAGTGATCTGTGTGTATGTATGTTGTGTGTGTGTGGTTGTTGCTTTAGTATATATATATATATACTAAAAACTTATATAAACTTTAGTATATATATATATACTATATATATATATTAGTATATATATATATATTAGAATCACATTTTTGTGTTTGTGTTTATCTGATTTCTTTTCCTTCAATATTATGTTTGGGATATTTACTTATAGTGGGAATCTATTTTTATTTGTGTATAAAATTGTATTTTATGACAGCATCACAAAGTAAAATTCATTCATTGAGGTTATTTCCATTTTTAGTGATAGTGACTGTCTCACCTTCGGTGGTTCCATGGATTGATACTGGGTCTTATGCATACCAAACAGAAACTCTTGCCACTGAGTTAAATACTTAGCTCTTAAACTCTTGTTGATATCTTTGATGTACATGCAACAAATATATATTGGAAAAACAATGTAGCCACATACATATATACACCCATATATGCATATATGCATACCAGCACACAGTTACTGAACACAATGGCCTCACATCATGGTAAGTGCACAGCCAAAAAATAAAACTAACACGTGAGTGAAGGAGAATTACTATTGCCTGTAGTCAGGAGAGCAGTTTCTCAAAATGGCTTTCTCCTAAATAAAGCAAAAAGGCTGAGGACTTTATTGGGAAAGCCTTTAGATACTCATGGGAAGACACTTCGGGCTGGCACATTTCTGAGCTAATTAAACACGATTTTAAAAATTCATACTTTTGATCATCCCATTGCATTATTTGAAAACTTGTTTTTATTTACTATTTTCTATGTTTTTGTGAGTTAGTAGCACATTGCCAAGAGGTCTAAATTCCTCAGTGACTCCATTACATGAAGTTTTAGCAGAAGATAAGACCTTATTTCAATAGTAAATTTTAACTTTTAAGTTTAAGTGAGTATTTTTGTTGGAGTTGGTATTAGTACCATACTGTCTATATAGAAATAATTGTTTTGAGTGTTGGAGAGATAATGTAGTCAGGTAAAAGGCACTTGAGTTTTATACCAGAACACAGGTAAAAAAGCTGGTTGTGGTAGTGTGTTCTTGAAATCCCAGAGCTGGGGAGGCAGAGACATGCAAGTCACTGGAGCTCCCTAGCCAGCCTGTCTAGCCTACTTGCTGAGCTTGTCTCATACACGAGGTCAGTGACTCCTGAGGAAGGACCAAAGCTTGCTCTCTGGCCCTATTTGCATCCACAGTATCTGTGTACTAGCCACCCCTCCCACCTCCACCGCCAAAAGTGATAGACCAGAGGAAGCTTAATGAAATAAAGACGACTTCTGGATTTTAGTCTTACTTTTGCAGCTGTGGGTAGGTAAACTACTGAGGTCCATCTGCCTCAGTGTAGCTGAGCAAGGCTGCTCTGAGAGCGCCTCAGTGCTATGACCCTGCATTGTTTAAGGCACTAGTAAATAGGGGTAGTGGTAGTATAGTTTTGAGGGGTACTAAATGATAATTTTCTTCAGTATCTAAACCCAGTTGGAGTAGTAAGTTGCTTCTAAGTAATATAAACAGAGCCTCTTAGTAGTATCTTTGGAAACTGTGTTATTGAGACAGAAGTGTTGTGAATGACACTGTACACTAACTTGGCTTATGATGACACCAAACTGAACTGTTGCCTTAAATTGTAGCCTTTATAATTTGCTTCTTTATTTAAAAAGAGGGAAATCTTGCTTTTTCCCTTCAAAATATAAATACAGCTGTTTAACACAGCTTCCTCAAGGGCAGCAGTCTATTTATCCTTACAGTGCTGAGCACTTCAGTTCAGTAAATATTCAGCCAATAAGTAAATTATAATCTTAGGAAGGAAGAATGCTGTGGGGCCCTGTAAAGATTTGTCACTCAAACTAGTTTAATAAAATGCTGATTGGCCAATAGTCAGGCAGGAAGTAGAGGCAGGTCGACCAGAACAGGAGAATTCTGGAAAGAGGAAAGGCTCAGCCTGCAGTCACTAGCCAGACACAGAGGAAGCAAGATGAAAATTCCTCACTGAATAAGGTACCAAGTCACATGGCTAAACAGAGATAAGAATAGGGGTTAATTTAAGTTTGAAGAGTTAGTTAATAAGCCTGACTAGTAGGCCAGCCAGTTTTTAATATAAGCCTCTGTGTGTTTCTTTGGACTGAACAGCTGTGGGACTGGACAGGGTAGCAACTTCCCTCTACAAAAGAACTCGCTTATTGTAGAATACCATCCCTTCCCCCCAGTCCTCCCCTGCACCCTCCTGCCACAGCTGCCCCCTCACATCTAAGCCAAAACAATGGCTTTTCTGCTCTAGTATCTGCATACTTTCCAGTCGGAGTGTGAGCTAAGCATTAGAGCTACCATAGCAAAGAAAGCTATTCTTAGGGAATGCTAGCTTGGGCGCCATTAGAACTTACTAAAAATTTGCTATAGTCCAGAATTTTTTTCCCCGTAAATGTGAGTTCTTTGTCGTCTTCTTTAATACACCACTTGTGGAGAATACGGTTTGCCATGTTGCCTGATTAAATCTCATTTTATCATTTTCAGAGTCAGTGAAGACATGAGATTAACTGACTTGGAGCTAGGAAAATTAGCAAGTAACATCCAGGAATTATTGTGTAGTGCTTCAGATATATGCCACGATCGAGCTGTCAAGTTTCTTATGTCGAGAGCAAAGGTATTTTTTCATAGTTTTGGAGATTTTCTGTTTACACAAAGTATGACTTTAAAGATCCAAGATAGTCTTTGCCTGTGGTCTGTCACAGTTACTAGCTTTAGCTCTTGAAAAGTTGATGGTATTATTGCTGTGGTCTTTTAGGGAACTACTGAAATGTCAAATAATTAAATAAAATAAATGGAAAACCACTAAACCATTCTTTTCAAAATAATGTTTTTTTAAATTTTATTTAAAAATATAACACCTTAATTTGAGTCTAATATGCTATTTTACATATATACAAAACAAAAAATAAGGTGTCAATAGAATTGAATTCCAAAATTGTAAAATGCATATAGGAAGCCAGGTGGTAGTGGTGCACGCCTTTAATCTAACACTCAGGCTGAGGCAGGCGGATCTCTGAGTTCAAGGCCAGGATAGGCTCCAAAGCTACAGAGAAACCCTGTCAAAAACAAAAAACAAACCAAAAAACCATGTAGGATAACATGAACTCATTTGAATTACTGTGTTATAAAGTGACAACCAACTTTAGACATCTTCAGCTTTTTATGTTCTAGTTTTCTAAAGTATTAGAAAATTTCTGTTAAAGTTAAATAATTGTATTTAATCATAAATCTAACTATTACGATATAAGTAGCATATTAGTAAAATAAAAATGACATCAAAGTTGTTAAGCTGTCAGTTTTATAGCTCTACACATTTTGTGTTATACTAACTCTTGTCATGATGTGATATTTTTAAAACTTAGGATGGTTTCCTTGAAAAGTTAAATTCCACGGAGTTCATAGCACTCTCGAGATTAATGGAGACATTCATTATGGACACTGAGCAGATCTGTGGGAGGAAGAGCACGTCATTGTTGGGGGCCCTTCAGAGCCAAGCCAATAAGTTTGTGAACAGGTTTCATGAAGAGAGGCGGACCAAGCTCAGGTAGCTGTGTCCATTCTGCTCTTCCTGCCCTTTACAGAACAGTTACATTTAAAAAGGGAAATGTGGCTGGTTGACAGGCAGAATTCCTCAGAGTGTAGAAGTGCGATCACATTTCTTGGCTTTCTTAGGGAGTTAAAATATTTATTTCTATCCAGCCTTAATACAAGGGGAGGTACTTAGTCTTACTGCAACTTGATATGCCATGCTTTATTGATACCCATGTGAGCTCTGCCCCGTTCTAAACAGAAACGGAGGAGTGGGTTGAGCATAGCAAGTAGACAGATGATGGGTGGAGGGAGTGGGAGGAGAGGAGGGAGGGGAAACTGGTCAGGATATAAAATAAATAAAATTTATTTTTATTGAAGTCTTTCTGTTGATTCTCCATTGATTTTGATTTCCCACTCAAATCAAGTTTGACTGAATTGTTTTCTTTGCTATTTTTGGCTAGGCTAAGAGACAGAAGATACTTTGGAAAGGTATTAGTTCTGTTAGTTAGTGGGTCCAGTTTATCATGACGTTCAGAATTGAGTACTGCCAACTTGCTGGATATCTTCTTACTTTCTTTTGACTAAAGAGAATGTCATTAAAGCTCACCTGCCTTTCTTTTTACTTTTGAACAGCCTCCTCCTAGACAATGAGCGCTGGAAGCAAGCTGATGTACCTGCAGAATTTCAGGATCTTGTTGATTCTATAGCAGATGGAAAGATTGCCTTACCCGAAAAAAAACCTGCGGGTATGTGTAGTCTTTCACACACTGCTCCTTATATTGATGACTAGGGCATACTGTCTGTCCCTAAACAGCTCATAGTCTCTCACTTCCACTTCACGTAAACAAAATGATTTTTCAAATAAAGTTATACATATAGATGCATTAGCAATTTTTTTGGGGGGGGTCTGGAAAGTGAAGGGTTTTGACTTCTTTGGAGGATCTTTTTCTTTTTTAAATTAATTAATTTATTATATATATACACTTGCCGAAAGAGGGCGCCAGATCTCATTACAGATGGTTGTGAGCCACCATGTGATTGCTAGGAATTGAACTCAGGGCCTCTGGAAGAGTAGCCAGTGCTCTTAACCTCTGAGCCATCTCTTAAGCCCTCTTTGGAAGTTCTTGTGGTAGGAGTTTTTATATACTTTGTTTCTGTCTCTGTTCCCCAGGCCGGCCTTGCTGACCATCAGTGTGTGCTGTTAGAACTTGGTTAGGGCTTGCTAGTCCTTATGACTAGGGATCCTGGGTTCTTATGCCTATATCCACTGTGCACTCACTGGCTTACTAGGTACTGACCACGGCCCCAGAGAAGGGAAGGTTAACTGATATCTAATACTGAGTGCCTGTCTGGTGCTAGGCATTGTTGTTTTAAGCAGTTTACCGGTACTATGTAATTGATGTTCTGTAAACGAGGCTGTTTACAAATGCAGAAGCTGGAGCACAGCAAGGTTATACATGTGGTTTAGAGTTAGAGAACTAGATGGGAGAGTAGGGACTCGGATCCAGGCAAACTGACAGTAGGACCTGTCTCTTATCTGCTCTGCTTGCGTGTGTGTGCAGAAGAGAGAGTTAATTAAGAAAGTACTTGCCACCACAAAACAAACAGACTTATGTTCAAGTTGAATTGATACTAGAACTTACTTTATTTGCATGAAAGAAAAGAGGAATTAAGTCTTAAGGTTTCAGAAACTTGAAACTTAGGAAAAGCATTAATTATATGCCTTTTTTAAGCTAATTATTTGGCTGCTCCAAGACAGTGATCTAATTTATTTTTCTTTTTACCTAAAAATGTCAAATTTTGTTTCAAGTGATAAAACATGACATGCTGAAAATTAATGTCTTGGTTGCGCTCTTTAAGGGCTAATGTTAATAATGAAAAGTAGCCATTGTAAAATGCTAGCTCTGCCTCTAACCTAATTCTAACTTCAAAGGATGACTTATTATCTACTGTGTACCAGGTCCCATGGAGAGGCAGTTTATAATCACTTCTCCTGTCATTCTAACGAGCCTAAGAGGCAGATAGTTTTGCTACAAAGAACTTAAGTCATTGGCCCAAAGTCATACAGCCAGTACTTGCAATAGTGGGACTCAAACTTAAGTCTGACTCTAAAGTAATGTACTCCCAAGATAGGAGTCTTTGTTTCAGAGATGAGATAGTTCTGGTTCTAAACAGGAACTACCATTTTCATTTTTTTCTAGTAATTTGTTTCATTTTGTCCCTTACCTTTCTTGTTTGCTTTGTTTTCTAGCTACGGAAGAAAGGAAGCCAGCTGAAGTCCTTGTTGTTGAAGGACACCAGTATGCTGTTGTTGGGTGAGTAGCACATTTCTCTTTGAAACCTGCCTTCTTGTTCTCCCTTGGAGTGAACTGCAAATTTTGAATAACAATGTTAAAAACTATAAAATATTTAAGGGAAATTTTATGATTTTTTTTTTATTTTCCATTGTTCTGTAGTATGCTTTACCCATCAAGGACTACACTGTTGTCACAGAAAGGCCCCGATTTTCTCATGTAACAGGAAATGTATGAGGCAGCCCAAGGCCCGTGTAGTAACTGCGTGGTACCATTCTTACCACTCACACGCTTGCTGCCTCTTTTTACTCTATAGCTTCTTTGTGTGTAACATAGCATAGTAGTTTTAGTGAAACACAAACAGTTCTATCAGAAAATGGTTGCTGTTCTGTGTATCATTTAGCACACCTCACCATTGTCATTGTAGACATTGGTCTTTTGCTCTTTTGTCAATAAATATATCTCTAATTGAAGTTAACTGGAAACATACTTATCATTTGTGCTGCATGCCTCTTATGAAATTTTAAACTCACCGTCGTCTTTAAAACAGTGAACAATTTGTGTTGTCTTTGCTTCTTGTCAGTGTTTCCTGAAGTAGCTGTTCCCTCTATAAAGAGAGTAGTATCTTGTCACAACAATGTATATAGTAGAATTCTCTCTCTGCAGAGGTGAGGGAGTTACCGACTTCCAGTTTTCAGTTCTCTTAGTACCATGGCAGCCGTACAAAGGATGCTTAAGCTGGAAGCTTCTTCCCAGTCACTTTCAGGTTGCTGAAGTATGTTTCACAGCGACACTCCTTCCTGCCCTCTGGAATCTTTGCTTGTCTCTGGGAGGCAAAGCTGTTTTCAACCCCTCCAGCTGAAGTGTCATTTCTGTCTACTGATTTGTTATCCAGTTACATTGCATGTGCTTGATGAAAATGGTCCCCCTTGTTGAGTTTCTTGGCTCTTTAGGAAAAGAAACTGTTGCCAAAAAGACTGAACTTCCTGGCTAAAGGGGACGATGGCATCTTCTAGGAAGATTATAAAGATCTGCAGTGGACTCATACCACACAGAGCAGACTCTAGGGCAGGCGTGAGACATACGTGGGCTCCCAGATGAGTTTAAAAGTCTAAATGCTTCTATTGAATTTTAGTTCTTAATAACTTTCAGGCTTATTTTTTTTAAAAAAAGGACTTATTTATTTATTATGCATGCAGTGTTCTATCTGCAGGCCAGAAGAGGGCACCAAATTTCATTCCAGATGGTTGTGAGCCACCATGTGGTTGCTGGGAATTGAACTCAGGACCTCTGGAAGATCAGTCAGTTCTCTTAACCTCTGAGTCATCTCTCCAGCCTAAACTTGCAGACTTTTATAAAGCATTATTTAACATGGCTTTCTCAATTCTGAATGAATTTAGATGTCTTACAGTAAGTCATTCTTCCTCACTGTGACCTGTCCTGCTATTAAACTGATAGTTTCTCATCTTTTTGTGACCACTCAGTAAACTTCCTAGGACATTATGTTCTCCTTAGAGCATTATAGATTCTTTTATATCACTGAGAAAATCCGAACTGTCCTCCCTTCGTTAATTCAAGAGCTATAATTGAGGACTGTTTACATGAGTGAGCAGAACCACTGACCAGTCTTTTTTTCAGTGTTTCTGATTTTCCCAGAAAAGGAATACTTGTGTATGGTAGAAACTTGCTTAAAATTGCTATCCAGAGGGACTGGCAAGATGGCTCAGTTATGAGCCCTTGTTATTCTTGCAGAGAACCCAAGTCTGGTTCCTGGCAACCAATGGTGTCTAGCAACTATCTTTAGCTCCAGTTAAACTCCAGGGGATCCAAAACCCTCCTCTGGTCTCAGTGAGTACTGCATGCATATGGTACACAGACATACGTGAAAGCAAAAATACTCATATATGTGTTATAAAAATAAATAAATCTTTAAAAAATGCCATACAGCATTTTCTACAGCACAAAGTTTGACGAGACATTCATTACCAGTGTCTTGTAGCTGACTCTGAAGTTATACAGCTGCCAAGTTTGGTATATTGCCATAGATGTTTTGAACTGGTTATTTGACTTTTTGATGAGTGTCTGTGGTTTATCTTTTTCTTCTAGAACTGTCTTGCTGTTAATTAGAATCATCCTTGAATATTGCCAGTGTGTGGATAACATTCCATCTGTTACCACTGACATGCTCACTCGTCTGACAGATTTGTTGAAGGTGTGTACAGCTTTTCCTATTTATTTGAAAAATAGTTGGAAGAGTTCATTTATTAGAGTGTAACTAATCTTTAACTTCTAAAACACCAAGTTATTTTTAGGGTAGGGTTTTGTGATACTGGCCATCTTTATATATCAATAAGGACAACGTGCTCTGTCTTCTCCATATTCATTGTGTGCGTGTGTGAGGTGGGCATGTGCTCATGTGTGCACTCACATGGCCTCACGTCCATAGTGCTGTTAATGATAAGAAAACTGAACACTACTCAACTCATTGAGATCAGAACCTAAACTGCTTTCTGGTACCTGGCAGGAGCTCACTGAAGCTTCGGCTCACTCAAGTCAGAGATTTTTTTTTTAACATTCTTCTGGAACCATTAATGTAATGAAATTTGATGATTTTAGCTATTTCATACTAATAAGTATTCTTATGTGCTAGTATAACAAAGGCTTTATTCTTTACTCTCACTTTATTTAAAATGGATGCTTTTTCTCACAGGTAATCTTCTGATTACCCTGTCCAGTTTCTTTACACCTCTTCCCATCTGGATTCGTTCCCTTTTTGCTTTCATTAGAAAAAAAAAACAGATTTCTAATAGATAACAACATATAACAAAATCAAGTATAAGATAAAACAAAATCAACACATTAAAGTTGGACAAGGCAAACCAACAGAGGAAAAAGAGCCCAAAAGAATCACAGAGACCTACCTTTGCACATGCTCAGAAGGCCCATAGAAACACTAAAGTAAAAGCTGTGATATGTACACAGAGGTCCTGGTGCAGACATGGGCAGGCCCTGTGCTTGCTATTTCAGTCTCTATGAGTTTGAATGTGCTTTTGCTCAGTTGATTCAGGGGGCCTTGTTCTCCTTGTGTCCTCCATCCCCTCTGGCTCTTACACTCTTTCCACTTCCTCTTCCAAGGATTCCCTGAGTCTGAGAGGATAGATTTGATGGAGACATCCTATTCAGAGCTGTGTGTTCCAGGGTTTCCCTTCATAATGTCTGGCTGTGAGTCTCTGTATTTGTTTCCATCCCATGCGAGAGGAACCTTCCCTGACAATGGCTGAATAAGGCACTGATTTATGATTGTAACAATGTGTTGTTTAGGAGTCATTCTAGCACACTTTGATTTTGTTTTATTAAGACCAGTAGTATTTGTTTTTGCCCTAGGTTTCTGGGCTATCTATTCTCTGTTTTTTGGCACCCAAGCAGTGTCAGGTATAGGTTCTATCTCATGGAGTGGCCTTAAGACCAATCAGACATTGGTTGGTTACTCCCACAAGCTTTGTGCCACCATTTCCCTAGCAGATTTTGCAAGCAAGACAGCATTGTAGATCAAAGGAATTGTGGTTGGATTGGCGTTTACTTTTTCTCTTTTAGTAGCCTGCAGAATATCTTCCTGTACCAAAGACACTAGAATGCAGGGGTGAAGGTTCTATGTATGCTCCAACGTGAGCTCTCCATGTTCAGTGAGTTGTGCAGGTGTTGTCTTCAGCAGTGGCGTCTTACTGTCAGTTTGTGGAGAGCAACCTATTGCTTTGATATCATCCTGGGTTGTTTGTGGATTTCCATGGCACCCCTTTGACATCTACCTTTCCAATTTGTATTCCCTTAATCACCTTCAGTAGTCTTCCTTACTGTATTAGCTAAGACTTCAAGTACTGTATTGAATATGTATGAAGAGAGTTGGAAGTTTCATCTTGTTTCTGATTTTAGTGGGATTGGTTTGAGTTTCTCTCCATTTAAGTTGATGATGACTGTGGGCTTGCTGTAGAAAGTACCTTTATTATGTAGAGGTTTTCCCCTTGTGTCCCTGTTCTCTCCAGGACTTTTATCCAGAAGGGGTGTTGGATTTTGTCAAAGACTTTTTCTGCATCTAATGAGAAGATCATGTGGTTTTATGTCTTTGAGTTTGTTTGTATGATGGATTATATTTATTTTTTTTTCTTTTTTTTTCTATGTAATTAAGTTTATTTATTTATTAAAGATTTTTGTCTCTTCCCCGCCACCGCCTCCCATTTCCCTCCCTCTCCCCAATTAAGTCCCCCACCCCCCAGCTCGAAAAGCAATCAGGGTTCCCTGTCCTGTGGGAAGTCCAAGGAACCCCCACCTCCATCCAGGTCTAGTAAGGTGAGCATCCAAACTGCCTAGGCTCCCACAAAGCCAGTGCGTGCAGTAGGATCAGAAACCCATTGCCATTGTTCTTGAGTTCTCAGTAGTCCTCATTGTCCGCTATGTTCAGAGAGTCCAGTTTTATCCCAGGCTTTTCCAGACTCAGGCCAGCTGGTCTTGGTGAGTTCCCAGTAGAACATCCCCATTGTCTCAGTGTGTGGGTGCACCCCTCGCGGTCCTGAGTTCCTTGCTTGTGCTCTTTCTCCTTCTGCTCCTGATTTGGACCTTGAGATTTCAGTCCTGTGCTCCAATGTGGGTCTCTGTCTCTGTCTCCTTTCATTGCTTGCTGAAGGTTAATATTCAGGAGGATGCCTATATGTTTTTCTTTGGGTTCTCCTTATTTAGCTTCTCTAGGATCACTAATTATATGCTCAATGTCCTTGGTTTATGGCTAGAAACCAAATATGAGTGAGTACATCCCATGTTCCTCTTTTTGGGTCTGGCTTACCTCACTCAGGATAGTGTTTTCTATTTCCATCCATTTGCATGCAAAATTCAAGAAGTCCTTCTTTATTATTGCTGAGTAGTACTCTAATATGTATAAATTCCATACTTTCTTCATCCATTCTTCCATTGAAGGGCATCTAGGTTGTTTCCAGGTTCTGGCTATCACAAACAATGCTGCTATGAACATCATAGAGCATATACTTTTGTTGTATGATAAGGCCTCTCTTGGGTATATTCCCAAGAGTGGTATTGCTGGGTCCAGGGGTAAGTTGATCCCGAATTTCCTGAGAAACCGCCATACTGCTTTCCAAAGTGGTTGCACAAGTTTGCATTCCCACCAGCAATGGATAAGTGTACCCCTTTCTCCACAACCTCTCCAAAAAAGGCTATCATTGGTGTTTTTTATTTTAGCCATTCTGACAGGTGTAAGATGGTATCTTAAAGTTGTCTTGATTTGCATTTCCCTGATCGGTAAGGAAGTTGAGCATGATCTTAAGTGTCTTTTGGCCATTTGAAGTTCTTCTGTTGAGAATTCTCTGTTCAGCTCAATGCCCCATTTTATAATTGGGTTGATTAGCCTTTTACGGTCTAGTTTCTTGAGTTCTTTATATATTTTGGAGATCAGACCTTTGTCAGTTGCGGGGTTGGTGAAGATCTTCTCCCAGTTAGTGGGTTGCCTTTGTGTCTTAGCGACAGTGTCCTTTGCTTTACAGAAGCTTCTCAGTCTCAGGAGGTCCCATTTATTCAATGAGGTCCTTAATGTCTGTGCTGCTGGGGTTATACGTAGGAAGTGGTCTCCTGTGCCCATGTGTTGTAGAGTACTTCCCACTTTCTCTTCTATCAGGTTCAGTGTGTTCGGGCTGATATTGAGGTCTTTAATCCATTTGGACTTGAGTTTTGTGCATGGTGATAGATATGGATCTATTTTCATTCTTCTACAGGTTGACATCCAGCTTTGCCAGCACAATTTGTTGAAGATGCTCTCTTTTTTCCATTGTATACTTTTAGCTCCTTTATTGAAAATCAGGTGTTCATAGGTTTGTGGGTTAATGTCAGGGTCTTCTATTCGATTCCATTGGTCTACTTCTCTGTTTTTATGCCAATACCAAGCTGTTTTCAATACTGTAGCTCTGTAGTAGAGTTTGAAGTCAGGGATGGTAATGCCTCCAGACGCTCCTTTGTTGTATAAGATTGTTTTGGCTATCCTGGGTTTTTTGTTTTTCCATATAAAGTTGATTATTGTCTTCTCCAGATCTGTGAAGAATTTTGATGGGATTTTGATGGGGATTGCATTGAACCTATAGATTGCTTTTGGTAGAATTGCCATTTTTACTATGTTGATCCTCCCAATCCAGGAGCAAGGAAGATCTTTCCATTTTCTGGTGTCCTCTTCAATTTCTTTCTTCAAAGACTTAAAGTTCTTGTCAAATAGATCTTTCACATCCTTGGTCAGAGTTATCCCAAGATATTTTATGCTATTTGTGGCTATCGTGAAAGGTGATGCTTCTCTAATTTCCCTCTCTGTTTCCTTATCCTTAGTGTATAGGAAGGCCACTGATTTTTTGGAGTTAATCTTGTATCCTGCCACATTAATAAAGGTGTTTATCAGCTGTAGGAGTTCTTTGGTAGAGTTTTTGGGGTCGCTTATGTATACTATCATATCATCTGCAAATAAAGAGAGCTTAACTTCTTCTTTTCCGATACGCATCCCCTTGATCCCTTTATGTTGTCTTATTGCTATTGCTAGAACTTCAAGCACTATATTGAAGAGGTATGGAGAGAGTGGACAGCCTTGTCGTGTTCCTGATTTTAGTGGGATGGCTTTGAATTTTTCTCCATTTAATTTAATGTTAGCTGACAGCTTGCTGTAAATAGCTTTTATTATATTTAGGTATGACCCTTGTATCCCTCATCTCTCCTAGACTTTTATCATAAAGGGGTGTTGAATTTTGTCAAATGCTTTTTCAGCATCTAATGAAATGATCATATGGTTTTTTTCTTTCAGTTTATTTATATGGTGGATTACATTGATAGATTTGCGTATGTTGAACCAGCCTTGCATCTCTGGGATGAAGCCTACTTGATCATAATGGATAATTTTTCTAATGTGTTCTTGGATTCGGTTTGCCAGTATTTTATTGAGAATTTTTGCGTCGATATTCATGAGTGAGATAGGCCTGTAATTTTCTTTCTTGGTTGGGTCTTTGTGTGGTTTTGGTATCAGGGTAACTGTAGCTTCATAAAAGGAATTTGGCAATGACTCTTCTGTTTCTATATTATGAAATACATTAAGGAGTATAGGTATTAGCTCTTCTTGGAAGTTCTGGTAGAATTCTGCATTGAAACCATCTGGTCCTGGGCTTTTTTTGGCAGGTAGATTTTTGATAACAGTTTCTAGCTCTTCCTGACTAACAGGTCTATTTAGATTGTTCACCTGGTCTTGGTTTAGCTTTGGTATGTGGTACTTATCTAAAAAAATGTCCATTTCATTTGCATTTCTTAGTTTTGTGGCATACAGGCTTTTGTAGTAAGATCTAATGAGTCTCTGAATTTCCTCTGTGTCTGTGGTTATGTCCCCCTTTTCATTTCTGATCTTATTTATTTGCGTGTTCTCTCTCTGTCATTTAATTAGTTTGGATAGGCTAGGTTTGTCGATCTTGTTGATTTTCTCCAAGAACCAACTTTTTGTTTCATTGATTCTTTGGACTGTTTCCTGCGTTTCTATTTTGTTGATTTCCGCCCTCAGTTTGATTATTTCCAGTCTTCTACTCCTCCTGGGCGTGTCTGCTTCTTTTTTTTTTCTAAAGCTTTCAGGTGTGCTGTTAAGTCTCTGATGTATGCTTTCTCTGTTTTCTTTAAGTGGGCACTTAGTGCTATGAACTTTCCTGTTAGCACTGCTTTCATAGTGTCCCATAGGTTTGAGTATGTTGTCTCTTTATTTTCATTAAATTCAAGGAAGACTTTAATTTCTTTCTTGATTTCTTCCTTGACCCAGGTGTGGTTCAGTAGTTGACTGTTCAGTTTCCATGAGTTTGTCGGCTTTCTGGAGGTAGGATTGTTGTTGAATTCTAACTTTAATCCATGGTGATCTGATAAGACACAGGTGGACACTGATATTTTTTTGTATCTGTGGAGGTTTCCTTTGTTTCCAAGTAAGTGGTCAATTTTCGATAAGGTTCCATGGGCTGCAGAGAAGAAGGTATATTCTTTCCTATTTGGGTGGAATGTTCTATAGATGTCTGTTAAGTCCATTTGCTTCATTACCTCCAGTAGTTCTCTTACTTCTCTATTAGGTTTCTGTCTGATTGACCTGTCCATTGCTGAGAGAGGTGTATTGAAGTCTCCTACTACTAGTGTGTGTGGTTTGATGTCTGCCTTGAGTTTTAGTAATATTTCTTTTACATACGTGGGTGCTTTTATATTAGGGGTGTAAATATTCAGGATTGAGACATCATCCTGACAAATTGTTCCTGTTATGAGTATAAAGTGTCCATCTCGATCTCTTCTGATTGATTTTAGTTTGAAGTCAGTTTTGTTAGAAATTAATATGGCCACACCTGCTTTTTTCTTAGGACCATTTACTTGAAAGACCTTTTCCCAGCCCTTTACTCTGAGTAGATGCCTGTCTTTGTGGTTGAGATGTGTTTCTTGCAAACAGCAGAATGTTGGATCCTGTTTTCGTATCCAATCTCTTAGCCTGTGCCTTTTTATAGGTGAATTGAGACCATTAATATTAAGTGATATTAATGACCAGTGGTTGTTTACGCCGGATATTCTTATTGTTTTTGGAAGTAGAATTTGTGTGTCTCCCTTCTTTGAGTTGTGCTAGTGAAGGGTCGCTAGATGCCTGAGTTATTGTAGGCAGTGTTAGCAATGTTGGATTCCTTGGGTTGCAGTTTTCTTTCTATTACTGGGCTGGATTTGTGGCTACGTATTGTTTAAATTTGTTCTTATCCTGGAATGTCTTGATTTCTCCATTTATAGTGAACGAAAGCTTGGCTGGGTATAGTAGTCTGGGCTTGCATCCATGGTCTCTTAGCTTCTGCAGTACTTCTATCCAGGACCTTCTGGCTTTCATTGTTTCCATAGAGAAATCAGGTGTAAGCCTGATCGGTTTACCTTTATAAGTTACTTGGCTTTTTTCCTTTGCAGCTCTTAGTATTCTTTCTTTAACCTGTATATTTTGTGTTTTGATTATTATATGGCGAGGGGATGTTTTCCTTTGATCCAGTCTGTTTGGTGTTCTGTATGCTTCTTGAATATTCAAAGGAATATCTTTCTTTATGTTGTGAAAGTTTTCTTCCATAATTTTGTTCAAAATATTTTCTGGGCCTTTGAGCTGTGACTCTTCTCCTTCTTCTATTCCTATTATTCTTAGATTTGGTCTTTTTATTGTGTCCCATAATTCCTGAATGTTTTGTCATGAGAATTTGTTGGCTTTGCAGTTTTCTTTGATCAGAGTGTTTATTTTCTCTATGGTGTCCTCAGAATCTGAGATTCTTTCTTCTATTTCTTGTATTCTATTGATTATGCTTGTTTCTGTAGGCTCTGCTCGTTGACCTAGATTTTCCATATCCAGCTGGTCCTCAGTTTGTGTTTTCTTCCTTGCTTCCATTTCAGTTTTCAATTCTTGAACTGTTTCCATTACCTGTTTGATCATTCTTTCTTGGTTTCCCAGGGTATTATGTACGTATTTACTCATTTCTTCAAATTTTTGGTTATACTTCTCATCCATTTCTATAAGGGCATTTTTCACATGTTGTTTAATGGATTCTACTGCTTTCATAAAGTCAATTTTTTCCACTTCTTCTGTGTTAGGGTGTTGGAGACCTTCTATTGTAAGATCGTTGGGTTCTGGTGTTTTCATGTTGTTTTTCAGATTATTGGGTGAATTCTTTCCTTGGCGCCTGCCCATCTCCTCCTATCGATGCTATCTAAGGGGTCTTTTAAAACTGGTTCAGGTTTCCCTGCTGGCCAGGGGCTCCTCTTACAAAATGCCCTTGCTCTGTTTCCTGGTTCCTGCCGGGGGGCCAAGATCCCTCTCACCCCTCAGAAGGGTCTTCAGGAATAGGACCCGGCTCCTCCTTTGCCAGGGACCTCCCCAACCGAAGGCCTACCTCTTTGCAGCAGCCTGTGTCCTCTGCTGCCGCTCCGGTCCCAGTCGGTCCCCGCCGGCTGCGCTGGGCGTCCTCCGGCCGCCTTCCGCCGCCAGGTGTCTATATTTATTGATTTTTGTATGTTGATTCATTCCTGCATCTCTGGATTGAAGCCTTACTTGATCATGTGGATAATCTTTATTTGTTCTTGGATTTGGTTTGGAAGTATTTTATTGAGACTTTTTCTATGTTCATAAGGGAAATTAGTCTGAAATTCTCTTTCTTCATTGAGTCTTTATGTGGTTTGGGTATCAGGGTGACTGTGGCCTCAGTTTATGAATTGGGCATTGTTCCTTCTGTTTCAATTTTGTGAAATAATTTGAGGAGTATTGGCATTGACTCTTTAAAAGTCTAGTGGAATTTTTATTCTAAAACCATCTGGCCCTGAGCTTTTTGTATGTGGGGAGAGATTTGGAGACTTCTAATAACTGCTTCTATTTCACTAGGGGTTATAAGTCTTTCTAAACTGCTTATTTGGTCTTGATTTAACTTTGATAGGTTGTATGTATTGAGAATTTGGTGGAGTATAGGATTTTAAAGTATATCCTTATAAGTCTCTGGATTTTCTCATTGTCTATTATGACCCCATCCCCTTTCCATTTCTGATTTTGTTAGTTTGGATATTCTCTTTCTGCCTTTTAGTTAACTTGTATAAGCATTTGTTGATCTTACTAATTTTTCTCCAAGAACCAACTTCTTTGTTACATTGATTCTTTGTATTGTTCTCTTTATTTCTATTTTATTGATTTCAGCCTTGAGTTTGATTATTTCTTACTGTCTACTTCTTTTGGGTGTGTTTGTTTCTTGGTGTTTTAGAGCTTTGAGGTGTGCAGTTAAGATGCTCATCTGAGATTTCCAATGTCTTTGAACTTGCCTTTTAGAACTGCTTTTCTTGTGTCTCATAAGTTTGGGTGTGCTGTGTAATCCATTTTCAGTCAATTATAGAAGGTCTTTCATTTCTTTCTTAATTTGTATCCTGGCCCATTTTTCATTCGGTAGAGAGTTGTTCAGTTTCCCAAGTTTGTAAACTTTTTCTTGTTTCTGTTGTTGATATTTGGCTTTAATCTATAGTGACCTGCTGGATGTAGGGAATTATTTCAGTTTTCTTATACCTGTTGAGACTTACTTTGTGACTGAGTATGTCACAAAGTATATGTGGTCAATTTTGCAGAATGTTCCTTGAGGTGCTAAGAAGAAAATGTATTCTTCTGTGTTTGGATGAACTGTTCTGTAGATACCTGCTAGGTCCATTTGGCTTATAACATCTGTTAGTTTCATTATTTCTCTGTTTAGTTTTTGTCTGGATGACCTTTCTGTTGGTGACAGTGGGGTCTAGAGTCTCCCACTATCAGTGTGTGGGGTCAATATGATTTAAGCTGCAGTAGTGTTTCTTTTATGAACTTGGTGCCCTTGTGTTTGGAGTATAGATGTTAAGAATTTAAATGTCATCTTGATGGAGTTTCCCTTTGATGTGTATGTAGTGTTCTTCTCTATCTCTTCTGGTTAGTTTTGATGTGTATGTAGTGTTCTTCTCTATCTCTTCTGGTTAGTTTTGATGTGTATGTAGTGTTCTTCTCTATCTCTTCTGGTTAGTTTTGGTTTGAAGTATATTTTGTTAGATATTAAAATGTTTACACCAGCTTTCTTCTTAAGTCTGTTTGCTTGGAATATCTTTCTCCATCCCTTTTCCCTGAGATACTGTCTATCTTTGATGTTGAGTTGTATTTCTTGGACGCAGCAGAAGGATGGTTCCTGTTTTCATGTCTATTCTGTTAGTCTGAGTCTTTTTATTGGGGGATTAAGTCTATTGCTATTGAAAGGTATCAATGACAAGTGATTATTGATTCCTGTTATTTTGTTGTTGTTGGTGGTGGTGGTGGTAGTGGTTTTGTGTATGTGTGTGTGTATGTGTTTCCCTTTTTATTTTGCCACTCTGAGATTATTTATTCCCTGTGTTTTATGGTTGTAGTTTACCTCCTTAGGTTGGAGTTTTCCTTCTAACACTTTCTGAAGGGCTGGATTTGTAGATAAATATTGCTTAAATTTGACTTTATCATAGACAACCTTATTTTTTCTATCCATGGGGATTGAAAATTTTGTTGGGTATAGTAGTCTGGGCTGGGCATCTGTGGTCTTTTAGAGTCTATAGCACATCTGTCCAACCCCTTCTGGCTTTTAGAGTCTCCATTGAGAAGTCAGGTATAATTCTAATAGTACTGTCTTTATATGTTATTTGGTGTTTGTCCCTTGCAGCTTTTAATATTCTTGTTTTGTTCTATACATTTAATGTTCTGATTATTATGTGCCAAGGAGGCTTTCTTTTCTGATCTAATCTATTTGGTATTCTGTATGCCTCTTGTACCTTATTGGCATGTCCTTCTTTAGGTTAGGGAAATTTTCTTTTATGAATTTGTAGAAAATACCTTCTGGACCTTTGAGCTAAATTACATTGTCCTTCTCTATTTCTATTATTGTTAGATCTGGTCTCTTCATAGTGTTCCAGATTTCCTGGATGTTTTGTACCAGGAATGTTTGAACATTGCCTTTGACTGATGTATCCATTCTTTCTGCTGTGTCTCAGTGCCTAAGATTTTATTTTCTCTTCCATAGTTCCTGCTTAAATTCTTAAACTTTTCATTTCCAGAATTCCCTCAGTTTGGGTTTTCTTTATTGATTCTATTTCCATTTTCAGATCTTGAACAGTTTTATTCGTTTCCTTCTGCTGTTTTTGTTGTCCTGGATATCCTTAAGGGATTTATTAATTTCCTCTTTAAGAACCTCTCATATCCATACATGTTGTTTTAAGGTCTTTCTCTTGTGTTTCAGCTCTGGAATATTCAGGACCTGCTGTGGGAGGGTTTCTGAGCTCTAGTAGACACATAATTGTTCTCCTTATTTGTTATTGACTGTGTTTTTACACTGGCATCTAGGAATCGAGGAGCAGAATGGTTATAGGTCTAGGTGCTGATATCTGGTCTTGTCTTTGTTGGGTGACTGTTTTGTTCCCTGGTTTCTGTTTCCTCTCTGGAGTTCAGGAGAGTGTGCTGGACCAGAGTTTGATTCCCTAGCACCAACAAAAACAGGGTGGTCCTGGAGGCACCAAACATGTGAACACACATGTTCAGAAAAATAAAGGACTTTCATGAAGAGTGAGAAACTGGAGTTAGAGAGTTGGCTCGGTGGTATTTGCTGTTCTTGAGGAAGATTCCAGAACCCATACTGTGGCTCACAACCATCTGTAATTCCAGTTCTAGGGGTTTCATTGCCTACTTCTGACTTATGTAGAGCCCAGGCATAGACATGGTACACATATATAATTGTGGCAAAACACTCACACACATAAAATATAGATCTTTAACAGAAAAGAGTGATTGAAACTTAACTGCTTTTGGAAGGCAGCTATGCTCACCACTATACCACCAACGCAAAACCTAACTGCTTTTGTAAGTGTAGATTAGAGATTAATTTCCAAAAACTGATTTTTAGATTTCTCATTTTTTTTTCTCCACCAGAAGTCAATAAGAGTCTACCTGTCCTGTCCCCTTTTCATTAATGTATAAATAGATTATAGTTACTTTTACCAGAAAATTCATCAAACCATTGTAGCGAGCCATTCCTCTTGGCACTTGGGAAGCTGAGGCAGGAGAATGTCCAGCATGGATTATGTAATGAGTTCAGATCAGTATGCACCACAGAGTGAAACCTGTCTCAAAATTTAAAGAAAAATTCAACTAAAACATAACTTCATGGTTTGTAGTGAGAAGAGGGTGAGCAGAGAAGGAGTATATTTGTGTCTCTGGGGCAGTTAGCACTTTAATGAACTGATCAGAATCTTTTCCTTCTTCCTTTGTTAGTACTTCAATTCAAGAAGTTGCCAGTTAGTTCTTGGAGCTGGTGCATTGCAAGTTGTTGGACTAAAAACAATAACTACAAAAAATTTGGGTATGAATTCTTCATTTAGTTCCCATACTGAGTTGTTAGAATGTCTCTTTTGTATCGTGTTTATGCCTGATGTTCATATGGCTTGGACGGGAGCCTGTGAAAGTGGCAAATGCCACATTAGCCTTCATGTGGTGTGTATGTGCTCTCTCGGAAGTTCCCATTGTTCCAGGCTGTATGGAAGATGTGTTGCTTTCTAAAATGTAATACTGTGTACAAAGTATTTCCGGAAATCTGCATTAGAAAGCACTTTGGGAAAAGAATCAGTTGTGCCAGTGTCCTCGGGCTGTTCACTGGCACAGTGGAAGAGTAGCGTGTTCATTGCCAAACTACTTCCTTGTGCAAATGAAATATATTGTTTTCATTTGTGAAATAAACTGGAATCTGTATAAGATTAGTGTGGATGTTTTTACTTAATTTGATAATTAAAATCAACTAATATCTTTGTTTTTCCATTCTTATTTACTCCCCAACTGCAGCCCTTTCTTCACGGTGTTTGCAGTTAATTGTGCACTACATCCCTGTGATCCGGGCTCATTTTGAAGCCCGACTGCCCCCTAAGCAATGGAGCATGCTTAGGCATTTTGATCATATCACCAAGGTACTTCTCACCTGTTTTCTATTGGAGTTTCACAAATGTCTTCTTTAATTGTTAAGTGTTTTGGAAATATGTCTTAGGAAATTTTAAAAACAGTGTTATTTCTCCTTACAGGATTACCATGACCATATAGCCGAAATATCAGCTAAGCTTGTAGCGATAATGGACAGCCTATTTGATAAGCTTTTGTCAAAGGTAATGATTCTTCTAAATGATTAAGCTTGGCATATGTCTAAGGCATTGTGATTTTCCATTTTGTAGAGAATTCTAGATACAGAGGGACATGGTAAAAGAATCTCAGTGTTTACGAGGTATTTACTGATTGGTCAAAATTTTCACTTTTTTTTCCCCAGGAAAATTTTATCATCTCTTAGGGCCCTTTAGTGGTCGGGCTTACAATTGCATTGCAAACCCTGTATATCAGTTTAGAGAAGAGTGCAATAGAATGTTCACATTTTGCATAGCTGATTCTCATCTTCCAAATGGCCTGGGGAGTAAGGGAGATAAAGACAGGGAGTCATATTGGTGCACTGACACTCTCTATCCATAAGAAGAGAATTTCCTGAGAAGCTTTTCAGTGTTCATATTTATTACCTATATTTGACAGATAGTGACATTTTGCTTTTTATTCAAATATGTTACAATAGATTTGAAGCAGGATGGTATTTTATCTCCCAGTACTCAGGTGCATGTACCATCCTGCTCCACATGCACTGTAACATATTTAATTCAGAAGGGTAGGGAGATCCCTCAGTCAGCAGTGCTTTCCTTGCACGTAGGACTGATGGTGTCTTTTTGTTTGTCTTTAAAAGAGGGAAGCATGGTGGCAAATGCTTGTGGTCCCTACTCAGGGGAGATGGAGACAGGCAAATGCCTGGGGTTTGCTGGCCAGCCAACTTAGCCATCTTGGTGACTTTCAGGCCAGTGAGAAATGTGTCTCATAATATAAGGTGGATGGCATTGGAGGAGTATCACACGGGTGTCCACTTGCAGTCACACATCGACATTTGGACATCCACCCTCTCACACAAATCAAATCTTAAAGGAACAGTCTTCCATAAGAACACTGCAGTTACCACACCTAAGGATGTTACCAGTAACTCCCGTGTCCTCTGCTGACACCTCACCTGTTTGGGACTTAGCCAGTGAGTCAGCTTACCTTTTATTACTGTGATTTCCTCTGTAAGTGTGATTCGTTCATTACATTTGCTGGTTGTGTCTCTCAAGTTCTTTGTTTTGTTTTGATAAACTAGAGCATTCCCCTCCACAGTTTGTTTTGTTGTGTTACTGCCCTGGAGGATGTGGCCAGGCCTTAGAGGTGTGTGCTCCTTTCATGGTAACTTTCCACCTGTCTGCCTGGCACCTTGCATTCCCATGTTAACAAGTCTGCCTTTGCTGCTCCCTGACTTGCTTGCCCAGAACTTTAATCTTTTTTAAAAATTCATACCAAAATAGAAGACAGGATTTGTTTGGGTTTGTCTTTTAGTTTTTAGCTTTTCGTTTTCTTGCCTGAAATTTTAATTTTGAAAATATATGCCACAATAATATAGTCTAGACTATCTTAAGACACTAATAAGGGTGCCATTTCTTGAATTGAATGAGTCTATCTCCAATTATACTGACAGCTAGACTAATTAGTATCTTACTCATTTATTCACTTATGCAAACCATTGTGCTGGGCAACAGGGCAACAGAGTAGATCAGTCTTCCATCTGGTTCTCAAATAGTAAAGATCTAGTAGGGAAAACTTAGAATAGCTTCAGCAACAAAGAAGCATATGTGAAACATTGTGAGTAAGGAATTGGTTCCACATGTTGGAGCTTTTACTGCTGTGGAAGACACGGTCGCCAGCTGGGAGAGAGGGGCTGGGAAAGCACTCCGGCTGTTGCATGCATGTGAAGTTTGCTTTTAAAGGGTGAGGTGAGGGCAATGAAATTAACATGCAAAAGTCTCTGAGATAACATGTTGGAAAGTGTAAGAAACCAATTCTGTGTCACAGTTAGAGAGGCACACCCAAATTAAGTCTCATGTTTGCTACAGACTAGCCAGTGAAGGACCATCAGTGACAGTCTCCACCTCCAGATGGGAAGAATAGGATGATCTCAGAGGATAGAGTGGGAGTTAGGGAGAGAATATATCTGTGTGTTGTGCACTTCGTTTTTTATTGTGTTTGACTGTAGCAAGTGTTAGTAAATTGTCAACTGCCAATATTCTGCTATTGTTACTAGTAACTCAGGTGAGCGCTGAAGTCTGCTAATGCACTGGGTTGCACACACAGGGATGAGCACACTGCAATAGTCTCCATTGCTATAAATCAATGTAATTCAGGTTTATTGAGGTATAGTTTATACTCAATAAAACTCACTCTTTCAAGTACACAATTTGGTGTCTTAAAATTCATATACACACACATATGTAATGAAATGTCCACATTCAAGATAAAGAAAATTATTGACAAACCTTCTCTTGGACACTTTAGTTTTGCTTCTCCCAGAAGTCCTTCATATGGAGTTACAGCCTGTTTTGCCAGACTCCTTATGTTCAGCATAATGCTTTTTGGAATCGATGGATGCAACCTTATTTTTTATATGCTAATAAAAATAACTTTTAGAAAAGGGGCAGTTATGGGACTTCTGTTGAAGCTTTGCTTGTTGGCGACTGAAGAAAAGGATGATGAAGAGGGCACCCCTGGGAAGGCGCAGTGCTGGAGAGTTTGTAGTGTGCTGACGTGAGATGCCACAGCCCGATGAGCAGAGGGAGCCAGGAAAGTTAGTGTTTGGGAGGTAGAAGAATGTAAGGACAGGTCTCTCGGGTGGAGCCAGTTACTGTTGTGTCCAGTTTAGGTGGCTGAAGGGTGCGGTAATGAAAGTGAGATCACCATTAGGAAAGCAGAGATGGAGAATGGTTGGGGGATGGGTTAGCCATTTTAGGGGTGACAAAGCAAATGACTCTAAATGAGATGACTTGAAACCTCAGTTCCGGTCTCAGTGAGTCTAGACCCTTTCTCTAGTGTGTGGTGCTTGCTGTGAGTCCATGACCTTCTTGGCCTTGTAATCCCCAGTGCCTACATTTGTCTTCATGTTATCTGAATTTCTTCTACCTCTAGGATATTTTGAAAACAACATCAAAACTCCAGATATAGTGATGTTTCGTGAGGAGGCAGAAAGCCTAGTCATTATATCTTGCCAGTGGTGTTATGAAATGGTGCAGCCACTTTGGAATATAGTTTGGTATTTCCCGATAAGTTAAACATGAAGTTCATATGACCCACTGACTTCTGCTACTTACATATCCTAAAGAGCTAAAATAATCCACACCAAAACCTTCACACTTGTTCATAACGGCATAATTCATAGCAGCTCCAAGTTCTACCAGCTGACAAGTGGTGGAGACTGTGGTCTGCTCATAGTGTAGCATATTCAGCCAGCAAAGGGATGGAGTACATGCACATGGACAGCAAGAATAATCAGGAAAGCATTACCTGAAAGAGCCAGCCACACAAGTCACGTTTCATGATTCTGTCTAAGAACTAGATAGGAATTGAAGGAGCTTTAAACCCAAATGGCATTTTTAAGGCTGGAAGCAGATTATGGTCTAGTAAAGTGTTTTACTTCCCATAAACTAGATGAAGTTATTGACCAAAAGTTTCTTAAGATTCGTATGGTAGTACAAACCTCAGCTGAAGACCTGAGCGCTATTGCCAGAATTAGAGGTATGGAGGCACAGAAAACCCAACTCAGGGAACGTCAGAGACACTGCATAGTCCAAAAGACTAAAGATAATTCTCATTCTTTTTCCCTTGCCAGTACGAGGTGAAAGCTCCTGTTCCTTCCCCTTGTTTCAGGAATATTTGTAAGCAAATGACAAAGATGCATGAAGCTATATTTGATCTTCTTCCCGAAGAACAAACACAGGTGAGTACTAACTCTAAAGACCTTTGCGATTTTAACCCTTTATGTTCATACCAGTAGGGGAGTTTGTATGTGCTTTAGATCCAGTTAAGTTTAAGTGTAGTTCATCTTTGCTGTCATCTTTTGGGTTGTTATATTGATTAGTGAGGCATGAATACAATGTTTTAATTTCAAATGTCTTTTGTTTTGGCAGTTGAGAACTAACCAGATCTTCTAGTCACCTGTTGTTACCCATTGTTAGAGTCAAAACTTCTATTACCACTCTTTACATTGTTAGTGTGGAAATCAGAGTTGGCGTCTATCAATAAATCTATGATGTTATAAATTGAGGTTATAGTAGATTAGAGGTGAGAGAAGTTAGCAGTGGAGTGCTAAGATTAGCATATACATAAGTCAGTCATTACTACTTATTAGACTAACATGAGTGGTCTGTGGTAAAAAGGGTGGGGAATTCCTCTCAACTGTGACCAAACATGGGAAGGGAATAAGAGGTATCTACCCTTCTGCTGTGTCCACCAGAAGTAGTACACATTTATTCTTTGGGATCTCTATGCCCCATGCCTCTTTCTCTGCCCTGAAACCTCCAAAGTCCAGAACTTCATCCTTTCCTCATTTTTATTCATCCAGTTAATTTCCTTAAACTGGATGCTGTCATTCAAGCCCAACTGTAGAATGGTGCAGTGTAAGAATGTAAACTAGTGTGTACCAGGGGGCTTAACTCCCAGTGGGTTGTTATCCAGAACTTTGTTCCTATGGCTTGTGTATGCATGAGATGGTATTGGGGCAGCCTCCTTAAAGCTCTGTGTGTTCTTGCATCTCCTGCTCTTTCTTGTGACCCTGTACTTCTGGACCAGCTGTTCGCATCCTTCATGCTTTCCTAGGTTTTCTTTAATAACATTAACCTCATAATTCAGCATCATCTAACTCCCTCAGGGCTTAGACTGAGGGGAAGACAGACATGACTACCCTTGTCATTTCTTGTTGGCCAGCCATCCTTCAGCTGTGTAGCGTCCCTGGGAGAGGCTAACAATGTCTGCTCATCCCAAGAAGGGCACCAGGAGCAGGCCAGTGGAATAGTCGAGTCTATTAGTATTATTTACAGGGCAGAAGTGACTCACTGAAAAGCCACCCAGGCATGGGTGACAGCTCAGAGCTGCATTCCTGGAGCTCCTTCAACAACCCTTAATGCCTGCAGGAAGTTCAGGAGTCTCCACAGTTGTTACTGCCTCTGCACCTGTGAGGAGGGGGAAGTACATGTAACCATGTGACTGAGCCTCCTGAGCCCGGGGAGCTGGGTAGGCCTCTTCCCACTCTAGGAGGGATGGTTCAGTTCTGAGGAGATGGCTACACACTTCCTCGGCCAAGTAAGATTCCCCCATCTCTGACTACATTTGCTGTCCGAGTTCTAACTCAAGGGCCTGCGAGCCACGCCAGGGAGCTTCTCTCTGCTAAGGTTCTGTAGGAGTTCCTGGCTTGTATGCTCCTTTTACCACTCAAATACCAGCAGCTGTCCAAACTTCCATAGGTGCCCGTATATATACATGTTGGTAAATAGATGGTTAAATTATTTCCATAGAGTAATCAGGTAAAAGTAGCTTTTACCTCTTACGTCTTATTCCCTCACCCCCACTAGGTTCCTAATTAAGATAAAACTCCCCACTACTTTGTGTTATTTTTACCTAGTTTTGACTCTTTATGTAGCCCTGAGGAATTCTCCTACTGTACATAAAGGGAGTTTTACTGCTAGAAGTACTGCTGAGTGGGGGGAAGAACTCTTGTCCAATGGCCGAGGAAACCACAGTGAATTAGCAGCTCAGTGCTTCCGAAGAACGTCCTAAAAGTCTATGTCAAAACAAAGATTTAAAAAAAAAAAAACCTTTTCCATTTATTGATTACGGATATTTATCTTCTATTTCAGAACTTTAAGAAACTTTTATTTCTTTTTCAGATGTTATTTTTAAGAATTAATGCAAGTTACAAACTCCACTTGAAAAAGCAGTTGTCACACTTAAATGTAATAAATGATGGAGGACCTCAAAATGGGTATGATTCTTAATCTCTCACCACCTGCTCTGTACTGTATGTTAGTCCTTGTCAGTGTTCATGGTCGGCTTCCCTGCTGCCATCATACTGAAGAAGAAAACCACCAAGTCAGCAACGTTGTTTTCTTCTCTTGTGGACACGGCCTCTTTGTATCTTCCCACTGTCTCTGTTAATAATGGCTGTCCGTGTTCGGCTCCATGCTGAACCTTAAAGACCCCTCTCAGTGAGGCAGTGCGGGCTAGTGGCTCATCTCTAGATGCTGAGCGGTATTGCTCTGTGCAGACAGGATTCAGAGCTCTACTCCAGGACCCTTGGACTAGGAGAGTGGCCTCATTTCTAAGATGATGAGGGTAAACTATGCCTTATTTTGGAGAGTTCTGAAAAATAATCTATTCTTAAAATAGTATTACATTTTAAAACCAATGGATTCGTATTTTACAAAGTTTGGGATAAACTCTAGCTCTGCCACCTACTAACTTATATCTCAAATTTTGAATAAGATAGTTACCTTATCTAGGCCTGAAATTTCTTAGACTTTTTGTTGTTGTTGTTTTGACTTTTAGGCAGGGACCAGCTCTCGCTATGTATACCAGACTGGCTTCCAATTCAAGAGATCCACCTTGCCTCTGCCTATAAGTACTAGGATTAAAGGTGTCCTAGAAATAATTAAAAAAAAACAAAACAAACTCTTTCTTCCTTTCACAAAGAGAATTGAAGATTAATCTGAGGCTGGGGATGTTGCTGAGTGGTAGAGCACTTGTCTTCCATCTGTGAGGTCCTGGCTTCATCCCTAGCTTGTGAAATGGGTGTGTTTGTGTGTGTATTAAGAAAAGAAAAAGCACCAACTACCTGTTAAACTTTGGAATGGTTTTCTTGGTGTGCCACATATTTATCTTTTTTTAAAAAATTGTATATATGGGTGTTTTGTCTGCATGTCTATTTATGTACCATGTGTGCACCCAGTGCCCTTGGAAGCCAGAAGACAGAGAACGTTGGATCCGTTGGAACTGGGGTTAAAGTTGTAAGCTGCCATGAGGGTGCTGGCAACTAACCCAGGTCCTCTCTAAGACAGCAAGTGCTCAGAGCTGCTAAGCCATCTCTCTGGTGCCTGAAAAACTACCCTATAAGTGATAAGAAATATTGGTCATAGGTAACCTAAATAAATGCAAGAGAAATATGCTATTTCTATTTTAGATGCCTAATAGCATCTTCTTGATTCAGAGCCAGTTTAGAAGCGGGAATGACATGAACAAAGTATTTGTTCACCTTCCTGCTGTTCCTTGTAATTCTACTCATTCATGCAGCTAGACAACAGCTGAAAAGCTTAGACCTCTGCTTAGTCACACTGGGTCCTAATTCCCCTCATATCAAGTTAATGTAGTACTTATCTCCAGGTGTGACTGGAAAGTTGGATGTTCTAAATGAAATCACAGAAACACCTAGCTGATAACTAAATGTTCATGATCCATTTTCTTGCTGTGAAGCCATTTACAAATTGACTGGTCAAGCATTATATAGATGAGGAAATTATGACCTTTTCTTCCAAATCTGGATTGTGAATCGTTTAGAGACACCATTCAAGATTAAAGGCTGGATAGAAAAGATTCCTAATGTAAACATTCCCAGCCCAGAATGATCTATAAAGTGTTATTCCCTTGTTGGCTACTTGGAGGGCCAGCTAGGGAGGGAAGAACCTGGTTTTTTTAGAGGGTAGGAGTTTCTCGCATCTCACCAGCATCTGTTGTGTGCCAGCAGAAGACCAAGCTGCTGTCAGCGACTGTACCTAAGCCACATGTGACTGTTAGCTAAGTAGTTCATACATACTGGTTCCATTCTACATTGGTAAGCTACTAAAGACTTGAAGTCAATCATAATGATATTTTATTTGCCCATTAATAGAGTTTCTCCTAAAAGAATTAAATTATACACATCACCCATACTGCACTACAAAAAAATTGCATAAAGGTTCTTAGGTGTTCCTCTGAGGCACTTTGTGGGTGGAGAGAAAAATCCTTGCTCAGCTGATGTTCCTTTTAAGATTAGTTCTTTTTACAATTTCAAATCTTCCATTTGGGTTGGGGAGTAACTCAGTGAGAGCGATTGCCTAGTAAGGCCTAGAGTTCAATCCCTATCACCCACTGCCCCCAGTGCATACACAATCTTGTTTTCTGTGCCTCTGTGTGTTAATGCTGTAACAATCCTTTTACAAACTTATCTGAACCCTGAAACATACCTGAATTGAAAAAAAGAATATGAACAAAACAATATCAGCAAAAAAGCATCTAAAACAAATTACACTTTAGTTTCTAAGAGTCCCCAGGCTAAGCAGCTCCTGCTTTTCAGTTCAGGATCTAAAGGAAATGTTTTGAGGTCGGTATGAGTCTGACAGGTTTGCACACCAAAGTGAGTCTTTAGTAATACAATTGTTACACTGTGTGTGCTTTGTGGGAGATGGAATCACAGCCTATTCATGCTAAGCAAGTACTCTACCGTTGAGCCGTCCGCCCAGCCTCAGCCCTCAGTGTCAAGTTTGATTCTCACTTGTGCTTGCATAAGAACCCCAGCTTTCATTTCGTCTCTAGGCACTGCCAGGAAACCTGAGCTTTGAGCTTCTCCTATTGTAGCCACACACACACACGTTTTAATGACAACTAACGGAAACGATTTCAGTTTCACTTGTTATTTTCTTAGTTTATGCTTTTTAAAAATAAACCTCATTTTATCAGGTGGAATTTGTCACGAAACTGACTATAAAAGGCACCGGTTTATTCCTTTTCCAAACATTACCAAATCAGTATTAAATGGCCCTTTAGATAGTGGGAATCTGCTAAGAAGTGTCAACATTTTTATCCCAAGTAATTCTGAATTTAAAACTATTCTAGCAGCTAAGCATCTGAATATTGCTCCTTTAATTATCTGAATAGAAGTGTTACATTTAAAAATACCTTTCTCCCACTCTTCAGGTTGGTCACAGCAGATGTAGCTTTTTACACTGGAAATCTTCAAGCCTTAAAAGGCCTTAAAGACCTGGATCTTAACATGGCTGAGATCTGGGAACAGAAGAGGTGATGGCAGACTAGAAACCTGGGTAGTTCATCTGACCACAGGACGTGTGTCTGAAGAAAATCTGGATGCCTGGTGTTTTAGGAACTGAACCTGGAACCCAAAGTGAACTGAGGTGGGGGACGGGAAGAAGGGTCAGTGTTGGGAGCTGGATTCAGTGGGATCTACAAGGATGCTATTTTTGTGCATCCTTTGGTAAGGAGTAATTGATCAGGTGTCTATAACATTTTCATTCTCTCTGGAAACAGACTCAGGTTTCTTTGGACCAAATCCAAAAGAACACATAGCTGTAACACAGCTGTAGTTGCCTAGAATGCTCTGTATACTTTATATTAAAAATGCTCTGCATTTCTTCCAGTGCAATGAAATTTATATGGTGTCCCACCTTATTTAATGATGGTACAATTGAAAATATTAAAATCTTAGTCAACCTCTGTAGAAAGTTTTCTCTATGAAAGTAAAACTGTTTGAAAAATTATTTTTTTACAGATCTTTATAAAAAATAAACATCTTTTGATTGCTTGGATTTAGGAATTCAGTTTTTGTTTTAGTGACTAATGTCAGTTTCAGGTTTTGTGTGTTGCATATTTAACCTTTCACTACCACTGTATGTCACTGAGTAGAGCCTCAAACCGCTAAATATATGGAAGACTAATTATAAGGAATAAAGAATATTTGCATTTACTTACACAACTACTAACTTAAATACTCTGCGGAAGTGATATACACAAAGCTATGGTTTAATAGCTGTATTTATAAAGTACCTATGAAGGGTTAGGGATTGGTTATATTTTTTTTCTTTGCTTTTTTATTTCTAGCAGAATACATAATTTATATAATACGCCTACTTACAAATTCTCATCTTAACATTTAGATAACATGAAATATGGCCCTCTTGGATTCTTTTAAGTTACTTTTGATATGTATATAAGAAAAGACCAGGGATAAACAGAACTTTTAAAATACAGGCTGCTATGTCGGGGCCAGAAATACAAGGTCAGTGAGTAAGCTTTTTTAGAACCGGTAACACTCCACAATGAAAGTGCCTGTGCCTCACCCTGTCAGAGTGCCTAATCTTGTGCTGATAATGTACAATGAAATAATCTTATTTTGTGGGTTTTTTGTTTTGTTTTGTTTTCTCAAGAGGATTTTTTTTAAAATCATTACAGAGGTATGTCATTGGTTCTTAAATTGTCAAAATAAAGATGTAAAAAATCATCAGACTTAAAAGGCAACTTTTTTCAATGGTGCTGAATACAGTATGCTTTAAACACAGCCTTTTCAAAACAAGTATGGAAGAACTGTAACATGACTTGACTAGAGAAAGGCATGTGTGAACTACCAGCAGACCTGATTTCAAAGGTTATCAGTATTTTTGAGTGAAAGCAAGTAAAAGAACTGAACCTTTAATGAAGGAGAACTAATTTCTAGAACAGGAGGCTGTGAAAAACAGGCTTTACTTCTGCTTGTTGTGCCCCTTCAGCTGGGAAAAACCTGTTCCCTTAAATGTGGAAAACATGGCAGGCATACTAGTGTTAAAACCAGGTAAGAACACGAAATACTTTCAAGTTTAGTCTCTGTGTTGTCATTAACAGTGTTTAATAGTCTTAGAAATGAAAAACAACCAACCAACCAGGATTGGCTAGCTAACCAGCTAGTCAAACATTCTAAGAAACCACCCTGGAGCAAGAGTACACTGCAGTCTCCTGCGGTTTCACAAAGTCAGCACTAGACAGCACAGGAAACAAGTGGATTGTTGTATCATTTTATTTTTTAAAATCAAAGGCAATTCAAAGTGACCATCACTCAAGCTTCTGTTAGAGATTGGCCGAGCTGGCCCAGTTCTAAGATTAAATAATATTGCACTTTAAGATGAACTACCTAGGCTCTTCATCAGAGAAGTAAAGTATTGCTCCATCTAGGCTTTCCTTAGGCTAAAAGCACACTGCAGAAAACTCTACTTTAAAAATCAACACTGCAGAGTACAGCGCAGTAAAAGTACCTGCTTCTTTGAGAATTGTAGAGAACATTTTATTGTGAGAAACTCTTTAGCCATAATTAGTATAAAGTATATCTGGCATCACTTATTTCAGTGGTCCAAGATTCGAAGATTTCCAGATACAATCTTGTTCTCTAACACTGCTCCAGGGGGGATGTCAATTCTGTCACCATGATTTGCAATAATGATAACTGTTCCCTAAGTGAAGAAAAAAAAAACGAAGATTTTACTTAAAACTGAAGCTAAAACATTCAACTGGTTATCTTAAAATCAAGCTCATGTTCAGCTCCTTTAACAATGTACTTGCTGGAAATGTAAGATTAGACATGAAAGGAGTACATAACGTGTCCTTCTATCACAGTCCTAGTTAGAGGTGGCACCACAAGTGAGACGCAGACATGAAGTGCCCTGTCTCAGGCTCATTTACAGGGTATTATTCAGTCTTAAGAAGACAAGGTGCCGACCTGTTATCTTTACAGAGTTGGTTTTGTCGTGTGTCTTTATCACTGCACCTGCAAATGTGGAGACCAGGGGACACCCTCAAGTGTTGTTCCTCGGGTGTCACATACCTCTTTTTGAGAGATCTCGCCCACCTCGCTGTGAGCAACATGGTGAGACAGCAGGCAAGGCTAACCACACATCTACTTCTGCAGTGCAGGTGCCGACAACTCCTGCACCGCTGTGCCTTCTTACATGGGCTTCACAGGTTTGTCTCCTTGGCCCCTACCCCTTCCTTTTTTTTATTTTTAAAGAACAGTTATTGGAAACATTTCTTATATCTTAATGAGACTTAATCTAAAGTAGTATGCATACATGAAGTTATGGTCATGTATTATTCATGTATAATGTTGTTTTAACACCTTTGTTGAAGCAAATGGCCCTAACACAAAAGAACACTTAAAATATCAATACAGGAACTTTATAAGATTATATACTTAGGAAAAGGCAAGCATATCTTCAGTTGTGAGCTTTAATTATCTACCCTCTTCATATTTCTCAACAGGAATAGATGAGTCACTATAAGTGATCACAATGCTAATAGGGGCTATTCTGAAGACTGTCCCACTTCACTACTATCTAATGTTTCCTTTCTCGTTGAGGGTTACATTCCAGAAAATTCCTGTATTGATCATGCTTGTATTTGAACTGATTATGTATCTGGATACAGTAGTACTAAATACAATGATAATCACCTGTCCTCACTAAGAATTACTCCTTAATGAAGGTAAATTTGGGACTAGAAAGTTAAACCTATTTTATAAGGCCATAATAAACATTACTTTCATAATACCAACCTTTAATGAAACATTTTTCCCAAATGTTACATCTCCTGAAACAGTGAGGTGGTCCAATTCCAGCATATCAGGTATACTTTCAAACCTTCTTAGGTAATCTTGAACCTTCAAGTAGAAGCATAACAAGCGTTTCAGACAACAGCACATGAAACCACTGGAGCCAGAGGAATCCGAGGACTTCACCTTTCAATACGCCATAAGGATTTTCTCTCATGTTTCCAGTTTTGACCTCTGCTCTTACATATATACCTTATGGTTGTTTTGCTTCTTTCTGTTCATACACTGCTCAGTTACATTTCAGAATTACCGTTTTCATTTCTCCATCTTAATTATACTTATGCAGTCTTTATTTAACTCTCTTTAGTTGCATCTCATACACTCTCCCTTATTTTTTCTTTTCTTTTTCTCATCCTTTCTGAGCACTTCTTTGTATTTTTAATCAAACCATCCATAGCTTTAAGAATCCCAGACAGTAGCTCAGCTTTCCCTCCTCGCTACTTCACCTCATTTTCTTTTCAAAGTCAACTCTACTGTGGTATTTGACATGAGAATTGTCCCCCATATGCTCTAGTATTTGAATACTTGGTCCCATTCTCAGTCCACAAATCCAGTCCTACAGAAGTTAGCTGAAAATAGGCAGTAGATAATCTCATACCAGCAAAACCCAAAGAAGGGAAACACACTATCATCAACAAAACCAAAAAATAACAGGAATTAACAATCACTGGTCATTAATATCAATGGACTCAATTCACCTATAAAAAGACACAGGATAACAGAATGGATACGAAAACAGGATCCATCGTGCTGCACACAGGAAACACCAACTTCAAAGACAGACATTACTTCAGAGTAAAAGGGTTGGGAAAAGATTTTTCCAATCAAATGGACCTAAGAAGCAAGCTGGTGTAGCTATCCTAATATTGAATAAAAATAGACTTCAAATTAAATTAACCAAAAAAGACAAAAGAGGACATTTCATATTCATCACAGGAAAAATGCATCAAGAAGAAGTCTCAATTCTGAATATTTATGCCCCCAAACAAGGGCACCCACATTTATAAAAGAAACAAAAACTTAAATCACACATTAAGCCCCATTCACTAATAGTGGGAGACTTCAACACCTAACTCTGACCACTGAACAGGACTGCCAGACAAAAACTTAACAGAGATATAAAAACTAACAGATGTCATGACTCAAATGGACTTAACAAACACCTATAGAACATTCCACTCAAACACAAGAATATGCCTTCTTCTCAGTACCTCATGAAACCTTCTCTAAAATTGACCATATACAAAAAATTGGAATAATGCCCTGTAACTTAACAGATCACCAGGGGTTAGTTAGAATTCAACAATACCACAAACTACAAAAAGCCTACAAACCCGTGGAAACGGATCAATGTTCAACTGAATCACCTCTGGGTCAAGGAAAAAAAATAAAGACTTCCTAGAATTCAATGAAAATGAAGGCACAACGTACTCAAACTTATGAGACACTAAGAAATCAGTGCTAAGAGGAAAGGTCATAGCACTAAATTTCTACATAAAATAATTTGGAGAAATCACACACTAGCAACTTAACAGCACATCTGAAAGCTCTAGAACAAAAAAGAAGCAAACACCCAGGAGGAGTAGATGGCAGGAAATAATCAAACTCGGGGCTAAAATCAACAAAACAGAAACAACAACACAAAGAATCGATGAAACAAGGAGTTGAATCTTTGAAAAGCAATCAGCAAGATAGACAAACCCTTATTCAAACTACCCAAAAGGCAGAGAAAATATCCAAATTAAAATCAGAAATGAAAGGGGGGATGTAACAGACTCCCAGGAAATACAGAGGATTATTAGGTCATACTTCAAAAACCTGTATCCCACAAAATTGGAAAATGGACAATTTTCTTGATAGGTATCACATACCAACATTAGATCAATGCCAGATAAGCAATTTAAATAGACCTATAAACCCTAAGGAAACAGAAGCAATCAGTTTTTTTTTAAAAAAAAAAAAAGGTTCTAAGCCAGATGGTTTCAGAGCAGAATTCTACCAGAACTTCAAAGAAGAGCTAATTCCTCAAATTGTTTCACACAATAGAAACAGAAGGAACATTGCCAAACTCTTTTTATGACGCTACAGCTACCCTGAGACCCAAATCACACAAAGACGTAACTAAGAAAAAGAATTACAGACCAATGTCCCTCATGAACACTGATGCGAAAATACTCAATAAAATACTGGTAAACCAAATACATGAACACATCTGAAAAATCATCCACCATGACCAAGTAGGCTTCATCCCAGAGATGCAGGGATGGTTCAACATATGAAAATCTGTCAATGTAATACACTATATAAACATATGGAAAGAAAAAAGCCACATGACCATTTCATTAGATGCTAAAAAAGCCTGTGACAAAATCCAGCATCCTTTCATGATAAAGGTCTTGGAAAGATCAAAAATACAAAGAACATTCCTAAACATAATAAAAGCAATTTACAACAAACCAATGGTAAACATCAAATTAAATGGAGAGAAACTCAAAGCAATTCCACTAAAATTAGGAACAAGACAAGGCTGTCCACTCTCCATCTATTCAATATAGAACTTGAAGTTCTGGCCAAGTTCTTCTATGGGAAGAACCTGTTAGTTTGCACTCATTATAGTCAAGCCCCTGTGAAGAAGAGACCAATAGAGAGATAGGGTAATGTTTCTAAAAACTCAAGCATTTTATAATCCTGTTGATCAGATGTTTTGTTTTCAAATGAGAAAACAAATAAGTAACCATCATATTAAGCCAGATGAGCAGTTCACACAGTCAGGATTTAGAAAAAGAGGAGAGACCACCAAGGCTTGAAATATTCTAGACTGCAGTTGGCCTTACAGGATGGGTAGGAGTCACAGGTGCAGCAGGGCTCAGGACAAGAAACAGCATAAAGTATAAGCAATCCTATATGCGTTTGCTTTCTATTTTGCTGAGAAAATAAGCCCGACTGGTTTTGGCCCTACTATGCCATTCTGCCTTCTTGTCTTTTCTCTACCGTTGTTCTAGTGCTGAAAAGACTCTATTCAGACATGAAGGCAACTTCTCCACTGTTAGAGCTTTCCTTAGGCTATTTAAGAATTTGTTCCAGGAGTCTGCTTCAATTGTATTCCCCTCCTGACTATATTAATTTCCAACAATATATAAGTAAATTCTCTCATATTTATGAAACAGAACCCCTTAAAATTTATGTCCTTTTTGGCCTACTACCCTAATTTCTGTTTTTCTTTGAGGCTTCAACTCTTAAAATAATTTCCAACTCCAATTCTCCCAGCCTTCCTTAAATCCATTCCAACTAGATTCCCAAACTTTACACTGGTAAGTTTAATGGTGAATTCTCATCTAGCTTGAATCAGCAACAGCATTTGACACCTAATTCCTTCCACCTTGAAACTTCTTTTGCATCTTTCGGGAAGCACATACTCATAGTTTACTATTCAATTCTTCATCTGCACTACAGACCAAATGGCACTAAACCATGTCTAGGACTAGACTAAACTTAGATGTCATAGCAGGCTCCCTGAGGCTTGCCACTAACTTGCCCTCTGGTATTAGGGTGTTTTCTAAGTCTAGTTATCACCCCTGCCTAGGTGAAGCTCTCTACCCTAATCCACAACACACTCAGCTTCTTCCTGAGGTTCTCTGTGATGCCATCAACTCCACCACACATTTCCAGCTCCACCCTTGCTTTATTTCTCTATAGTTTCTACCACCTGCTACACTAAATATTTGATGTACTGACTTCTGAGCTTCTCCCAATAGAATGCTAATTTTATGAAGATAGGGATTTTAGTTTGCTTTGTTTGCTGCTAAATCTCCACATCCAGAAACTGCCCAGGAGACCGTAGGAGCACGATACATACTGATTAAATGAGATTTAACCCTTTCTGACTGATGAAAGCAGCAGTCATGTCCCCACATTAAAGCATTTTTTCCTACTCTCCAGAGCAACTACAAAGACTACAGTCAATTCTTATAAATCACACCAAAGATGGAGGGATATAAAAGGTCAGTAGTAAAAATAATTCTCTGGTTATCTTTACAAATTACCTACCTTGGTGAAAGAACTTCCTAATTTAACCAAGGGTACTGTAGGAAATTCCCGCTTTTCACTCATGGTTAAAGATCCTGCATTAAGGCTATAGAGGTTTGACATCACAAGCAAGAGATCTGATGTGGTTTTCACAGGCAGAAATCGACTCCTTGGAACATTAATACCTAAAGAATTTTCAAAACTTTTAATTGCAGCTCCAACTGCAGTTTCTAACTGAATGACATTCAGGCCTCCATCCAAAGTCTATAAAAAAGTAAGAAGGAAAAAGGTTGGGTAAGAGTGGGAGACAAAGAGTTTGGGGCTTGTTTGTTTTTAGACAGAATCTCACATATCAAACTCACTATGTACTGAGGACAACCTTGAACTAACTCTACCTCCATTCCCAACTGCTAGAATTATGGGTGTATGCCACCACACCCAGGGAACACAGGTTTTATGCACCCAGCTGTGTTCCATGTGTGATGTTAGTACTTGGAAAGTGGCTTCATAGAATCAGAGAACAGACATTAATTAGCCAAGTATTTGTATTATGCTCCACATATGATTTTCTTTTTAAGTTTCTTTTTTTTAATTTGGAGTTTATTTATTTTTTTTAAATTTATTTATTTATTAAGGATTTCTGCCTCCTTCCCACAACCGCTTCCCATTTCCCTCCCTCTCCCCTATCAAGTCCCCCTCCCTCATCTGCTCGAAGAGCAATCAGAGTTCCATGACCTGTGGGAAGCCCAATGGGGATGTTCTATTGGGAACTCACCAAGGCCAGCTGGCCTGGGTCTGAAAAAGCATGGGATAAACCCGGACTTGCTGAACATAGCGGACAATGAGGAATACTGAGATCTCAAGAACAATCGCAGTGGGTTTTTTGATCCTACTGCATGTACTGGCTTTGTGGGAGCCTAGGCAGTTTGGATGCTCATCTTTTTAAGTTTCTTAACTTGAGTGAGCAACATGTCTATTTTTCAGTAAAGAACCAGAAGTTGAGAAAACTTATACAAGATTCCTAGAGATAGATGGCATAGGAGCATAGAAGATTGATTCCTACAGACGGCACATAATTATAGAAGATTCCTACAGACAGATGGCGTGTGTAGAAGATTCCTACAGACAGATGGCGTGTGTAGAAGATTCCTACAGACAGATGGCGTGTGTAGAAGATTCCTACAGACAGATGGCGTGTGTAGAAGATTCCTACAGACAGAGAGCATGTGTGTAGAAGATTCCTACAGACAGATGGCGTGTGTAGAAGATTCCTACAGACAGAGAGCATGTGTGTAGAAGATTCCTACAGACAGATGGCGTGTGTAGAAGATTCCTACAGACAGAGAGCATGTGTGTAGAAGATTCCTACAGACAGATGGCGTGTGTAGAAGATTCCTACAGACAGAGAGCATGTGTGTAGAAGATTCCTACAGACAGATGGCGTGTGTAGAAGATTCCTACAGACAGATGGCGTGTGTGTAGAAGATTCCTACAGACAGATGGCGTGTGTAGAAGATTCCTACAGACAGAGAGCATGTGTGTAGAAGATTCCTACAGACAGATGGCGTGTGTAGAAGATTCCTACAGACAGAGAGCATGTGTGTAGAAGATTCCTACAGACAGATGGCGTGTGTAGAAGATTCCTACAGACAGAGAGCATGTGTGTAGAAGATTCCTACAGACAGATGGCGTGTGTAGAAGATTCCTACAGACAGAGAGCATGTGTGTAGAAGATTCCTACAGACAGATGGCGTGTGTAGAAGATTCCTACAGACAGAGAGCATGTGTGTAGAAGATTCCTACAGACAGATGGCGTGTGTAGAAGATTCCTACAGACAGATGGCGTGTGTAGAAGATTCCTACAGACAGAGAGCATGTGTGTAGAAGATTCCTACAGACAGATGGCGTGTGTAGAAGATTCCTACAGACAGATGGCGTGTGTAGAAGATTCCTACAGACAGATGGCGTGTGTAGAAGATTCCTACAGACAGATGGCGTGTGTAGAAGATTCCTACAGAGAGCATGTGTGTAGAAGATTCCTACAGACAGATGGCGTGTGTAGAAGATTCCTACAGACAGAGAGCATGTGTGTAGAAGATTCCTACAGACAGATGACGTGTGTAGAAGATTCCTACAGACAGATGGCATGTGTGTAGAAGATTCCTACAGACAGATGGCATGTGTAGAAGATTCCTACAGACAGATGACGTGTGTAGAAGATTCCTACAGACAGAGAGCATGTGTGTAGAAGATTCCTACAGACAGATGGCGTGTGTAGAAGATTCCTACAGACAGATGGCGTGTGTAGAAGATTCCTACAGACAGATGACGTGTGTGTAGAAGATTCCTACAGACAGAGAGCATGTGTGTAGAAGATTCCTACAGACAGATGGCGTGTGTAGAAATTTCCTACAGACAGACGGCGTGTATGTATAAGATTCCTACAGAGAGATGGCATGTGTAGAAGATTCCTACAGACAAATGGCGTGTGTGTAGAAGATTCCTACAGACAAATGGCGTGTGTGTAGAAGATTCCTACAGACAGAGAGCATGTGTGTAGAAGATTCCTACAGACAGATGGAGTGTGTAGAAGATTCCTACAGACAGATGGCATGTGTGTAGAAGATTCCTACAGACAGAGAGCATGTGTGTAGAAGATTCCTACAGAGAGATGGCATCTGAGTATAGAAGAAGCAGTTACACTGCAGGAGATCCTTTCAGCTTGGGGTCAGGAGCCATCACTGGGGTGAGTGCAGAATTGGAGAACCTGACTAGACAAAACAGTCTGACTGATGGGACAGCCAAGCCAGAGGGAGCTGGCAGGGCTCTGCCTCTAGAAACCATGACCTTTACTTACCTTTGGATTCACAATAATTTCCATGTCAATGGCATTCTGTTCCTGCAGTCTTTTAACTGCTGCAAGAGAAATCCATAGGTTGTTTGTGTTAAATATTTTAAACTTTGACACAGACTTGAATTCATCAACATGTGCTTTTGGTACTTGAGCGATTTCCACCAGTCTCAGTTTGCCTTCATACTGAGTGAGTGTCCCACCCTAGAAAAGCAGAAAATCATGAGTGCTTCCAATTCTCTTGCAATCAGCCATACCACACTGATTATGAATTCTATAGAATTTCATAGAAGACACTGACTATATAATCTTCATAATTCAGATTGTTACTTTACCATAAACACTCACTGTCCTGTCCATAATTAAAGCCCTGGGAGTACTCAGAGTCCTCCTCCCCTTCCTAAGGTCTAGGATGGGGGGAGAAGGGAGACAGACGAGTGAATGAGAAGTAGATCAAGGCTGGAAATGTCCTTACAGCCATGAGACATCCCAGTGTGGGAGGAGGAGGAGGTACAGAATCCAGGGTAGCCAACGTGGTGTGCATCAGCTACAGCCATTTTATCACCACCAAATATGCCACGTTCGTTTATACTTTGTACTAAACAACTGCATTCATTATTCTTACACAACTACAAAGATAGCGCAGTGACAAAGTATGAAATACATACCCACATTTTATAGAAATAAATTTCCATGAAAAGGATAGCGTAATAAAATATGAAACTTGAAGAGTAGTAATGGCGTGAGAAATTTGCTGTGCGTTTTCACATAGTTCAGATTCGTTCCATAAAAATGTATGAAACTATTTTTAATTTAAATTATTGACATAGGTTTACACTCTTATTAATTCTGGGTTCATACACATTATTTTTTTAGAACTTAAGGTACCCCACAGAATAACATCACACTCTCTTAAAATGATGTTAAGTAAATAACAAATACGTAGTTCATAAAACAGAAACTTATCAATAAGAAAAGGTATTTTATCTATGTAATTTATCAACTGTAAAAACATGAATCTCCAAATTGATTCTTCAGTATTTACCTTTACGTCTGCTCGTGTTTTATTTGTGACTTCCATGACAAATTCACAGCGCTTCCCATTGGGTGGGTTCATTAGATGATTGAGAATATAAAGATCCACTGTGGCACCCAGGTTATCTATGTTAGACACAAAAATATACTCTTTGCCTTCTTCTAGAAAGGTGTCGAGCAAGCCAGAGTTGTAGAAACTAGCATAGATATCTCCATGCCCTGGAGGATACCAAGCTTCTGTACTTTCCCCTGAGTAAGATACATCCTTTGCTACAGGAAGTAAAGATTCCTTATTAATCCTCGGGTACCTTTAAAAACAAAATGAGAACATTACTTATTGTAGCACACCTAATCCTTCGAATAAAACAATACATTAAAATTAAATAAGGGCTGGAGAGATGGATCAATGGTTAAGCACATGTACGGTTCAGCTGCCAGCACCCATGTCAAACGGCTTACACGTTCCTGTAAATCCAGTCTCAGGGGACCTCAATGGGCACCTGCACTCATGTGCATATACCAACACAGATATACACACATATGCACACATAAAACAAAATCTTTTAAAATATTAAATAAAACATCCCTCCATTTCAGAGACTGTCAATAGTAAATTATAGGTGAATCGTTTTAGGAAAATCTGTCATTACTATTTTTTAAAAATCTATTTTCTAGATAGTTATTCAAAGGAAGTTTTCCAAAGCCATACAGAGAAAAAGGCCCTTCATATTTTTAAGATCGTTTTTACAATTCTCAAAGAAGATGGACTCAGTAAGTAAATGTTTTTAAACTTCACTGGTTCTTGTGCCTGAAAATCTGAGACCATCTGCCCAGTCAGTCTTAAACACATGCACCCAGGGTGGCTTTCCCTCCTTTAGCACCCAGGTGTCAGCACAAGGCTAAGAGTCGGCAACCAGTAAAGGAAAGCAGGAAGAGCGTGTGGACAGACTACTAGAAAACAGGAAACAAACACATTAGGATGGGAAAAGAAAAGTGATGTGAAAACAGATTTTAAAATGGTCCAACTTTAGACACTGTTTCCAGAAGCTCCTGCAGCCTGCTGTCCACCTCTAACAGAAGGCCTGTCCCCAGTCACCTCGCCTCCTTCTCCTCACTCTACTCCCTGAGTGGATGTGTTCTCGTAACCTTTATCTACTTAGATAAAGAAACCCCTGCCACAGGCAAGGTGTTCAGTGTCATGGCTTCAGGAATTCACCCACTGACTGGAGACTTTCTAGACTGCCTTTAAAGATCTGGGACATAGGATAAGATCTCAAGCAGATCCCCTGAGAAACTGGAAACGACAGAGCCAAAGTTTAAAACCATTACATATTTATCAACCTCTATATAAATTTTTTAATGTTTTTTTTTTTTTTTTTGAGACAGGGTTTCTCTGTAGCTTTGGAGTCTGTCCTGGAACTAGCTCTTGTAGACCAGGCTGGCCTTGAGATCCACCTGCCTCTGCCTCCCAAGTGCTGGGATTAAAGGTGTGTACCACCACCACCAGGCCCAACCTCTATATAATTTTAAAGTTATAAAGTTCTTGCAAGAATTGACCTTTGCTGCTATAAGGCTACTGTGCTGCAACAATGAAGAGAATTCCCAGGGGTCACAATTCCAATATCTAGCTATTTTTATTTCTTGTACCTGCTTTGATTGAAGGTGTAGATTTTCACGCGGCAATGATTGTACTTCTGAAGTATTTTTTTTGTGTCTTCATCCGTGTTAAAAGAGTTCATTAAAACAAGAGGGACGTCTGTATTGTAGGTTTTGTTCAAGTGCTGTAAGAGCAGAGTGACAATCAGATCATCCAAACTCATGTTCTTTGACTTGCAATCTAAAGTTGACTCTTCAACGGCTAATCACAAAATGTTTAAAGCTTGACTGATAGATCTCTCTGGATACACACACACACACACACACACACACACACACACACTTTACAAAAGTGACCATCTGGTGTAAGCCATATGGGTAAGCAATTCATCATGTGCTCATTCAATAAATCATGGCCCTCTAAAATAGAAGCTACTATCTGCATTTCATGGCTAACTCAGCTGAGGCCCAGATTTGGTGGCCTGGGACAGTCCCCACTGGAGCTGTGTGCACGTCAACAGTACTACGGCCTGAAGTCAGACAGGTGCTAACTAAGCATTTGCTCTGTATCCGAGCACTGTGGGGACGAGAACACAATTGCAACAAAGTCATGATTTCCTATTCTCAGATGAATTTCAAACTCATCAATCACACCTCAGCTGAAATCTTCTGTCTCTCAAGAGCTAAGAGGCAGCACAGATTTTTACACATCATACTATCTTGTAAGCCTTGTACTTAGAGCCCAACCTTATCTAGAAAATGGGAGTAACAGTACTTGTGAGTTGTTGAGAGGACAAAAGGAGTCATTTTGGAGAAGGTGCTTAGAATATCTGGTGTGTAGTAAATACTGGACAAACGTCACCTTAGCTGCTGCTGCTGCTAGTGTTATGACTGTAGTTGCTAGGACCAAACTACAGAAGGGAAACAGAGATGAAAAAGATAAAATCTATGGCCCATCAAGTTCGCAATTAATAACTTTGTCAAAGAAGGAAGCCAAGATTAGTACTGCATCTGCTACATCCAACCAGATGTGTGACATCCTCCCCAGCTTCCCAAGAGGGATCAAGCCAGAAAACTCTAGTGTCATGAAGGAAAAAGTAGTAGAGGGCACATTGAAGAGAATCTGAAGAGAACCAGAGCCTTCAGCAACCACAAATGCTATTTAACATCAAGCTTTTACGTCTTAAGGATATGTCCTTACACACACACACCCACACACTAATAGAGACAAAATAGCACCCCCTTTGACTAGCTCAACCTCACACCCACATTTACTAATAGAGCACTTATGTTAATGGAAACACTAAACCTACTTTAGTATGAGAACGGCCAAGTACTACTTACTTCAATTTGCTGAACAGTAAGATCCAAAAAGGTATTCTCATTTCTTACACCAATCAGACTTTTAGGGCCTTTGCAGCCCATGCTGGTTCCCAAACCACCATTGAGTTTCACCACCACCAGTTTGTTCAACACAGAAGATATATTATCAGGCAAGCCTCTGGCCTTTATCTTTTCATAGGGTTGAATCTGAAAGAAAATATAAAATTAGAGATGTCATTTGAGCAGCTTTATGAGACAGTAAAGACAATCAACCAAGATTATTTCCATGGTTCCTTAAAGTTTTGTTCTCTCAATGTAAAGTTCCAGCAAGGTCACATGGCAATTCTCCTTGCACAAGGACGTAGGCCAGCAGCATAATTAATTACAGTGGAGTGACAGTGTAAATATCTAAATCTTAATTATCTTAAGATGCTATTTCCAATCTTTATCAAAATATCAAATACCCGAATCTCATCAAGTCTAAACATTTAATGTTCAGAGTTGAAGTTGGATATAATGCACCTTATTAATCATTTACTATTTTTCCTATCACAGGAAGCAAAAAACCCAAAACACAACTGTTTTTGTTTCCTATTTCCCCATTTAGTTGTAAGATAACCCAGCAGAAGAAGGTGGTGCAGGCGCAGTCACAATTCTAGGTAGGCACAAGCACAGTTCCTCCTCAGAAATTTAACTCTAGGCTGTCACTTTCTAAAAACTTGTACTGGAAAATAAAATGTCCTTGACTAAGAAATGCCCTGGGAGGGAAGGAGAGAACAAAGGCTGGAGCTGTGGAAATCCCAGTCCCACCTCCTCTCTAGCATCCTAGCTAGCTCTCTGTGGGCACAGGGCCTTAAACTTGAATTTCTCGTGCAAGTACAGAAACAATTAACATTTATAGGAAATGTTGATGTCCAAAGAAGAGCAACAAATTTTACTTCTTATAACAAGAATGAAAGCATTTTAAAAAATCAAAATGCATTTCCTATCCATCTGTGACATTTTTGTTATTCTGCTTTAATAGGATAAGCCCTCAAATGGCCTCTTCCATCACAGTACAAGACAGATAACATGAGGAGACTGAAAACTTGAGCCAACAGTGGTTACTCTGTAAACGTCTGCTGTTATCTGTCCTGTGACCTGTAAACATGTCCTTGTCTGAAGGCATTTTGATTGGGACAGGAAGGAATTGATGGGCTCACCTCCTGTGATCTTGGCCTTGGAGACCAACATCTCCCTGTGTGTGATGGACCAACTTAATACATAATTCTTGTTCATAGATCTTTCTACAAAATACTCCTTTGTAACATAGTTCTTCTTAACTGCCAAGTGTGGATGAAGACTCTTCTACTCGAAAAGGTAGAAGGAAAGGAGGGGGGACTTGGGGAAACAGGAGGATCGGGATAAAGGAAGGTTGGATAGGGGAGCACGGAACCCCATTTCTTAGTTAAAGGACCCACTTTAGGATGGGCAGGAGACTTGACCCTAGAGGGGCTCCCAGGTGCCCAAGCTGAGGCCCCCAGTTAGTTCCTTGGGCAGCTGAGGATAGGGAACCTGAAATGTCCCTATCCTAGAGCAATACTGACGAATATCATGCATATCATCCTAGAACCTTCATCTGGCGATGGATGGAGATAGAGACAGAGACCCACACTGGAACACTGGATAGAGCTCCCAAGGTCCCAAGGAGGAGCAGAAGGAGGGAGAACATGAGCAAAGAAGTCGGGACCACGAGGGGTGCACCCACCCACTGAGACAGTGGAGCTGATATACTGGGAGCTCACCAAGGCCAGCTGGACTGTTACCAAAAAAAGCATGGGATAAAACTGGACTCTCTGAACATGACGAACAATGAGGGCTGATGAGACGCCAAGGACAATGGCACGCGGTTTTGATCCAACGCAATGTACTGGCTTGGTGGGAGCCTAGCCAGTCTGGATGTTCACCTTCCTCGATATGGACGGAGGGGGGAGGACCTAGGACTTACCACAGGGCAGGGAACCCTGACTGCTCTTTGGACTGGAGAGGGAGGGGGAGAAAAGTGGGGGGAAAGGGAGAGGGGTGGGAGGAGGGGGAGAAGAATGGGAGGAGGGGGAGGGAAATGGGAGGCTGGGAGGAGGTGGAAATTTGTTTTTTTTTTCTTTCTTTTCTTTATTCTCCTTTTATCAATAAAAAAGGAAAAAATAAAATATAGAATATGAAAAAAAAATAAAGTAGCTTGAAATTATAAAAAAAAAAAGACTCTTCTACTCGATGTAAACACTAAGAACACAAAGAGCTCTTCTTCCCACTGAGAACCCTTGCTATGCCCCATTCTGAATGACTTGTTAGTGTGGCAGGACTGTTGCTGTCCTTGTAAAGGTAGCTGAATTCCCATTCATGAGCCAAAAGAAAGGCTTGCGACAAAAGCACTGAAGAGGCTTACAGGCGCTCTAAAGAAGAAAAAGTCCCAAATTTAAGTGTTACACCATTAAAAAAGAAGACTAGATGACAGAGACAGGACCTTTGTGCCCTTATGTGACAGGGTAGTTTATAATCCTTTCAAATACAGCTGTTGAGATCAACCAGTAAGTAAGAGGATGCTACTATGACACAATGGCTTCAAGTAGTCTATTCTGTTAGGAGGTTATGTAACATATACACACATAATACACACACACACAAACACACACATATATATGCTCTAAAAAGTTAATTATTTTCCAATTATTTTGCAAAAGCCAGGAACTTCCATTTAGCAGGTACTTTCACTTCCCACATCAAGAACTTAGCTGAAAATCCACTTGTTACATTCACTTTAGGTAAAACTGATACCTCAGAAATATTACTTAATGCTCTGGACATGTATTTTAGAAAAATAGAATACATAAAAGCAATTTTCCCCCAACACAGTGAGTTAGGCCTGTTTTCCAATTCTACCTTAAAATTTTAATTGTGAAACATTATGTATGTAGCCTATAGATGAACAACTGGAAGAATGAAATGTAAAAAGCATACAGCAATAACTCGGGAACCTCCATGTCCCCAACGCTGACCACATTCTCCCTCCACCTTCCCCGTTAAGCATCGTATGAGCTCCTACTCTCTCACTGCAGTTTCACCATGGATAGCACTTATTTTTCTCTAAACTTATGAATATAGTTGAATCATACTATAAAATAGGTGCACCATCAGAACGAAACGTACTGTGATATGGTTTTCACATATCTGAACATTCTAATGCATAAAGACACAAATATCTAGATGTAAGGGACAGTAAAAAGATTCCATGTAATGAGCTGGAGCAATGGCTCAGCAAGTGGTCAAGAGTACTTCCTGCTCCTCCAAAGGGCATGCATTCAATTCTCAAATTCTTAGCACCCATATCAAGTGGCTCACAACTACCTGTAACTCCAACTTCAGAGGATCCAATACTCTCTTCTGGCCTCACTGGGCAGCAACATACACACAGGCATACAAAGGCACACACACAGAAAATCACGGTTGAAGTAGAATGTTTAAAAGGAAAAAAAATTACAGTTAATGATTTCATGTACAATAATGTTTTCAAATATTTAAGTTAAACTTGGAAGCAGAATAAAACAAAAATTCAATGTATAAACAAGTAAGATGTCGTTAAGAAAATATAATTTATACTTTTAGCTGATAGCTCTTGAAATGCAGTTAATAATAATGCCAGGAAGGATAACAGAATTTGGATCACATCTTAATTCTATATGCTAAGGAATTTTTTGGTACATCAACATTCCTATCAAATAAAAAATTTAATTCCCCTAAGGTCCATTTTCTTCAAGAATGGATGCTAAAGGAATTTTATTTATAATGAAATTTGAAAGATGGAACCAAACACCAATCTCACTGACAATTTTTCCAGGAGGAAAAACAAAAACAAAACGAAAAACCACAACTTCAAAATTATGATGTTCATGACAAATAATCTCTGTTCCATATGTCATCAAGTTTGTGAATTAAAATATTTAGAGATAAGCGTTGCCGATATTCTTTACAGTAATTAAACTTGAAAATGCTACACGGGGTGCAGCACTGCACTTCTGTAACCCCAGCACTCAGCAGGCAGGAGGACTGCAAGGGGCAGCACCAGAGTGAGGCTAGTAGAATGTTCGGAAGACGGAACTAGGGCACAAGGGGTTAAACGGGTAGGAAGTGCAGGGGGAGAGGGCAGAGAAGGGAGTGTGGGTAATCAAACCAGATATGAAAAGGCACTAAAGAAATCAGATACATGGGAGACTAATTTATAAAAAAAAGTTTTAAGCTCGGGGGCATGGGAACTCAAAACTCAAGGCAAAAAAAGGAAAAAAAAGTTAATATTCACCGCCTGGGGTTTTCTATGAAGGGTTATGTACTAAATTAGTATCAGTGATACCTAGCTGTCTTAGGAAATCTGACTCTTAAAGAAGAAAAGGTCCTACCGAGGAATCTGTTTATAAAGGAAAGAATCTGAGAAGAGCCATTAAACAGCAAGGAAGAAGAAATTCAAACAGCGATGAATTGGGAAGAAACGCCAGGAGCGTTTGAAGTTATTCTGCTGCTGGAAACCACCAATGGAGGTGGTCTGTGAGTTAGCTTCATGATTTACCCCACCCTAAACTCCTTACCCCACAGAGACACACAGCACACTGACACACAGGACACAGACAAGGGGGGGGTGCTATGCAACCAACCCAAAGACAGATGAATCTAGTAACTATTTGATTCCAAGAAGCCAGGATATTTTTGTCTAGAGTTTATTGCCGGTTTTAAGTTATTCGTTTATTAGGGAGTAAGCAGAGATTCATGTCATATAAATCATCCTGTACACAACAAAAGTGCCCTGTCCATGAGTGTCCACACCCTCCACCACAGGACCTCACCAAGCAACCCCACAGAGCTTAGTTTAGTTCAACAAGCCAGGGGTGTGGAGGTGGAGGTGGTGGAGGTGGTGTTGGTGTCAGTGCTGGAACACTGCTCAGCAGCAGCTGGTCACACACTGGACACACCCAGTCATAGCACCATTTTTAGACCCTTGACATCTAAATTCCTCAGTAGGATCCTTTTCAGATTCACTAAGATGGGTTGGTATCACTGACAGTACCATATAAAGAGTGCTGGCTCCTGGACATCTGCAGAAGGTAGGCGGAGTCTATATAACTTAGGACACAGAACTTCACAGAACATGGTCTCCTGTGCTTCCTCGAGAAAATACACACATATACTGAGATACAATGGGTGGTCTCAGGATACAACAGCCGAAATGTGATTCACACTGAATTCCTGGTGTCAAGGACTAAGAGTGACCAGGTTTGAGCTTTCAGTCCTAATTGTTAGGTCTCACTCAGTACCTGTGGAAGTAGTTACAGAAGAGATTTTTGTCCCTTATCATCAACAAAAGGCTGGAATGTAAGGCCTCAAACCCAGGACAAATCTCACTCGATACCTGTGGCTCCTCCCAGCACTCCTCACCAGGCTCTTACCCTAAACCTCTCTCCCCCAGGCGCTGGGCTCCCACCCCATCCCAACTCCCCAGGTCTGATCCCTGTATCACTCAGTCATTTTGGTTACACTGGTCTCTTAGCCCGGGCCGCCTTTCTTGGTTAATGGCTCTTCTCTTGTTCTCCTCTCATAGCCATGTTCAGCCTGGACTCTTCCCTCTACCTGCTTTCTCCCCTCTATCTACAATAAAAAAAATCTTCTCCATGTCCTTTTATTTCCTTTGAGCATTCACTCACTGATCACTCTGCTTCCCTGTTTTCCCCCAGACAGAACAGAATTCAGTGCTCTAAGATCTCTACTGCAGCTAAGCACATGATGGAGGGAATGTTCGGGAACGGCCAGGCCACGCATAGTCTCATCTTTCTGTTCAAACACCTTCCTTAAAAGCAGCTAGCAATCCCCTACATAACGTGATTTTAAGAACATTTGCAGGGCAGTGGTGGCACATGCCTTTAATCCCAGCACTGGGGAGGCAGAGGTAGGTGGATCTCTGGGAGTTTGAGGCCAGCCTGGACTGTAAGAGCTAGTTCCAAGACAGGCTCTAAAGCAACACAGAGAAACCCTGTCTCAAAAAACAAACAAGCAAAAAGAACATTTGCCTTCTAGGATGTCAACCTAGTCATTTTACAGAAATGGAAAGATCTTTTTAAAACTGTTTGCCATGATCTGTATCTTGCCAACTCTGCTCACAACTTAGTTTCCAGTTAGAAGAAAAGCCAAATTCAGCACACAGTCATGGACACACTGTTCCTGTTCGAAAAAGTGTAACCCAGTTCTGGATAGCGTGTTCCATTTCTAACGTAAGTGCCAAATGCGCAAAGCAAGGCAGCACTACCCACTGTTATGGTTCACAAGGGGATGATTATTGCAAAGTGAGCCACTTTTTTTTTTTTGAGAAAAAGAATTTGCTGGAGAGAAAATGGTGTAAAAAGTCAAACAAATCAGGATGTTCCACATAAAGAGCACGCATTTTAAGAACTTTCACTGAGTCCTCCTCATGCAGTGTTTTGTGGCAAGTTCCATGATAGTCACTTTCATATACTGTCTTTTCATTTCATACCTCTGAAGGGAAAGGCCAGAATCATCTGGGCTATTTTCTGTAGCAAGTAAAAAAAAAATCATACATAGATGATTTTTTTTTGTGGAAAATCTGCTAAATCTTGTACTTTCCCTATTATTACAGTTATTAACTAACTTTCAAGTTCATTAACACTGTCGGCCACCCTAATGAACTCAACTCTAGTTCACAGAGCAAATAAGTCACTGACTTCCTGCTGCCACATCCTGCACATCATCTCCAAGACTCCATTTCATCCTCAGTCTCCCCATCGCTTCCTCCCGTCTCTGGGTGTGACTCTACAAACACCTCTACTTTCTCTAGTCTTTCTCAACTCCGGTTTTCTCCTTTAGCACAGCACTGCCTGCTCTTAACACGAATGAAGCCAGTAACATCTTAATTGCTAGGTCTTATCAATAACACCAAACACTATCAGGTGCATTTGACACAACTGATTACTCCCTAAGTCCTAAAATGCCCACTTCCGGTTGGCTTCTGAAACACTATACTATCTTTTCCTTGCCATTCTGCTTGCTCCTTACCAAGATCATTCTAAGTAGACCTCCTCTTCCTACACCGTTGGCTTCAAAGCCACAGCTATCATTCCCGTCCTTATCCATCAAGACACCCAGTTGCTCAATGGGTCTATTCAGCCTCATCACCTCTGACCTGTGTTGCCAGTGCTATAGTGGTCTCCTTAACTCCATATAATCCATTTTTCATTTCTCAATTTTTTTTGTTTTGTTTTTTGAGACAGGGTTTTGTTTCTCTGTAGCTTTGGAGCCTGTCCTGGAACTAGCTCTTGTAGACCAGGCTGGCCTCGAACTCACAGAGATCCTCTGCCTTCCAAGATGCCTCTGCCTTCCAAGATGCCTCTGCCTTCCAAGTGCTGGGATTAAAGGCGTGCACCACCACCGCCCAGTCCTCTCAATTAATTTTTAAAAAAATTTCAGCATGTGTCCTCGCTAGTATTTATGTCAACTCGACACAAGCAGAAGTCATTTGAGAGGAGGGAACCTCAATTAAGAAAATGTCTCTGTAAGATCTGGCTGTAGGCAAGCCTGTAGGGCACTTTCCTAATGATTGATGGGGAGGACCTGGTCCATTGTGGGTGGTGCCATCCCTGGGCTGGTGGTCCTGGGTTCTATAAGAAAGCAGGCTGCATAAGCCATGTGGGACAAAACAAACGGTGCCACTCCAATTCCTTTCTATCAGTTCCTGCCTCCAGGTTCCTGCCTTGTGTTCTGCCAACTTCTTTTCATGAAGAACTCTGATAACTGTGATATCGAAAGTGTAATTAAAAGCCAGGCAGTGGTGGCACATGCCTTTAATCCCAGCACTCATTGCAGCATTAACCAATGACAGCATTAGTATGGCATGCAAGATCATTAGCTGTCAAGTTCAATATCATTCTTTCCTTTTCCCTTTATCATTCAAACTTTTTACTGGGCACTCATTCTGTTACCCAGAGTAAGAGTGTATTTCCCAACCTCCCTTGCAGCTGCTTATGCCAAAGTTCAGGTCAAATGATGAACTTGAAATGAACTGGCAGCTGTTTTAGGAAAGAACAGGGGGCACTGCCCACCCCCCTCCCTCCTTGCCTGCCTGTCACCTGGAATAGTGACATAACTGCAGCTCTTTCTTGTGACCACTTGGGACAATAAGGGCATATGCTACAGATGACAAGGCAGTAAGCTAGAGAAACCCAGGTTCCCAATACCACCAAGCTATACTACCTCTCCAGATTCATTGTTTTTGGTTCACATTACAAAATTCCAAACCAATCCTAATGGGAAGACAAAGACTGTAAGGTGCTTTAAGCCTCTCTTCTACTCCACCACCGTACTTTCCTCAAGGAGCATGAGCTCCGGGTTCTCTCACGTACTGTTACTGTCTTGTTTACATGCCTCTGCATTTACCCTTGGGTATCCTTTCTTCATTCTCGACATTCCATATTCAGACCCATAGTCTCTAGGTGTATGAACTAATCACACGTCCTTATGAAGACCAGAGGTTAATAGTCCCTATTTCAAAAAAGTTCACTCCCTACCAAACTAAAAACCCTTAGAATATATTGCAACACTAGAAATGATATTTCAAAACATAAAATAATCTTGTGGGATATCATTTTTTCCAGTAATAAATAACATACAACTCCTCCCCAAGGCCAAAAAGTCCAAACTTTAATTCCCACCAAACTAAACTTCAATGAGAAAGCTTTGTTGGGCTTGATGTGGACTGAAGTGACCATCAGCATGCCATTTTTAGCTGCATTCCATCTGAATTTTCTTCTCAGTGACACACACTGAAGATCCAAGCTCTCTATGCTTCTGACAGCTTGTTCTATCTTGTGTTGAGAATACCAGAAAGTTTCAGTACCTTGAGAGCTGGATGCCTCATGTGTCTTCAAGTTAGATTCAGTCATCTTCAATTCAATGCAAGGCTCAGAGTCCACAGAGAATTTCTGGAACCCACTCCCTTAAGTCATCCTCTGACAGACACACAGATGCAGTGGCATACACACTCATTCACATACACACAAAATAAGTAAGTGTGGAACGACAGCAAGCATGTGTTGAGCCTTTATCAGAAGGCCTGTTATAAAAAAGCACCTGTACATGCACTGTTACTGAAAACAGACCCGAAGCAAGCAAACGAGCCACCTAATGTTACAAGGTAAGAACTAATGAAGTTAGGATTTAAATATTTAGAATCTGTTGTTTTTTTAATTTCACTGGCATTACTGCTGAACTAGAAAAAAAGTGTTGTATGTACTGAAGAGAAATCAGTTCAGTCTGTGTATGTAGACGGCCTGGTTAATGACAACATTTCAGTGATTATACTGAGCACGATGTAGTTTCTTAAATATACACTGACATACATGACTGCCTCATCCTGGCCCACTGGAAAGCAATTCTGTGAGTGGACTTCAATGCTTAGGTACTGCTTAGTAACTACTGAATAAATATCCGTTAAATTCATTTCTGGAAGCCCTAAAAAAATGGTTTTTAGCTTTAAGAGAAGAAGAGTGTACTCTACTCAAAGATAGAGAAATGAAGATAAAGCCATATGTTAAAGCATCTTCAAGCTACCCTCCAACACAGCAACTGGTGTTTGTCCTACGACATAGATAGTGGTTAAGAGTATAGAGGCTCTGGCAGATCGAGGCCTAATTTCTGGCTTACAAACTCAGGAAATCTAGGTGGTTATCAACCCCTCGCTACTTCTAAGCCTATCATATAAAGGGATAACAGGAAGCACATGTAAAAAGCTGAGAGCAACACTTATATTAATGTGAAGGTTCTGTTTGTGACTATAGTTATTACCATACTTGTTTATAAGCTCAGAGAGTACATCCCATAGTGTGCTCAGAGACGAAGGAAGGGCTTCTTTAATATTACCATAGGATGCCAAAGAATCAGACCTTTGGAGTCTGAAAACCTATTTAGTTTACAACTAGACTCTCTTTCCTAAGCAAATTATTCTGAACTTTAATTTCCTCTTTTGCAAGATAAGTATTTTTTTCTGAAGCAGGAGAGAAAAATGCAAGATTTAGAGGTCATAAGAAGTCACCTGCCTGTTATCTATTTTTCTTTTCCTGCTGAGTAAGTTAATCAAAGAACTTCAATTGATAAAGTTAAAATTGCCTACAGAGATAATCTGTATTTTCCTAAATATGTTTCAAACAAGGATATTAAAATCAATAAATGTACACCAAAAAAGCACAAGAAACTTTGTTTTACTTAGTGCCAAAATGTTTCTGACCTTGATTTGTACTTATTAGTACTCTTCTTATTCCTAAAACTAAACAATAAACTTCAGAAAACCATCTTAGTTTCATTCACAATAAGAAATCCTTTAAGCAAAATATGTAAGCCAATTCAAGTATTTTCACTTAAAAATTTAAGTTTTGCTTAATTTTAAAACCTTGTTGTAAATTACATTTATTAATAAATGTAACATGCAAGGTCTAAGTGTGGTGGTTTGAATAAGAATGGTCCCCACAGGCTCACATATTTGAATGTTTAGGCATCAGAGAATGACACTACTTGGGAGGGATTAGGTATGGCTTTATTGGAGTAGGTTTGGCCTTATTAGAGGAAGTGTGTCACTGGAGGTTGGCTTTGAGGCTTCAAAAACCCAAGCCAGGCCCAGTACCCCTCCCTCCCTACTGCCTGTGGATCCAGATGCAGAATTTTCAGTTTCTTTTCCAGGACCATGTCTCTCTGCATGTCATGCTCAGGAAACTATAAGCAAGCCACAATTAAATGGTTTTCTTTATGAGTTGCCATGGTCATGGTGTCCCTTCACAGCAACAGAACACTGACTAGGACAGTGGTCAGAAAGATCACAGAAGACCCTCAAATAATGAAAACCCTTGCTATTCCTTCGTGGTTGTCCAGCAGAACTAGATGGTAAGGCCCTACTGATGAAGACATCATCCATTTTGGCTGCATGAACCAGAACTGATCTTCCTCCTTGACAGCTAGCTTTCTCCGTGCCGAAGGTGCTGGGCAGAATGCTGGAGATCTTATCTGTTAACTCTGAACTGCGGTATCAACCTGCCAGGAGCAGCGTGACTGCTAAAGGGTGACCAAGACTCTGGTTCTACAGCAGGGAATCCATATCTGGTGCAGTAAAACTGCTAAAAACCTATAGCTAGGGAGGTCAGAGGGCACGGATGGGCTATGACTTAACTCTACTGTTTGGCTAAACTGAAATAACGTGGATCTTCTACATATACAATTACCTCTAAGTTTCAGTCAGAGAAACATCTCTTTCAGTCAACTGTGGTGCATGAACAAACTTATTGTTATAGAAGATCCCGAGAACAGTGATGGCTGAGTGTTCAGCCTTAAACAAGATGTTATACCATTTCTTCCAAGGTTCAGGGAATAACTAGAAGAGGAGATGGTGGAAAGAATCTAAGAACTGGAAGACAGAGTGAAGGGTTTCAAAATGCTCCTACTGGACAATACCCAGCCAGTTAAGTACAAACTTTTTTTTGTGTGTGTGGCTTTTCTGAGACAGGGTTTCTTATTATCTTTGGGTCGCAACACAAACCCAAAAGCTATGACTGTGGGAATGGGACAGGTGTATGTAGGATGTTGAAAGGAGTGACAGTACATGACCAGAATGCATTTTACACATGTGTAAAACTGTTAAAGAATGAAAGAAAGGAAGGAAGGAAGGAAGGAAGGAAGGAAGGAAGGAAGGAAGGAAGGAAGGAAGGAAGAAAGAAGGAGGAAAGAAAAAATGGAGGAATGTAGGTAATTTAGAAAGCCACAGGATACATACTGCCATTGTAAAGACACTTCGGTGCAACTCTTTCTCCAGAAACCCATCTTTATCTTGGGATTGTGTAATGTCCTTTTCCCACATGGGTCTGTCAAATACTTAATGAAATAACTTGACTTCATTCTGGTTCTTCCTGAAAGTAGCACAGTCAAGGATCTGATGGCTGTGTTAGGCTGTCTTCCGACTGCCTCTGAAGTTCTCTAGGTTAGTTTTTACATTAAATGATATCAGAAACACAAAAGACTCAGTACAATGCTTGACATAGAGCACAAATCACTAGCATAATCATTATCTATGGAACACAGAGCTTTGCATACAAATTAAACTTCTTAAATGAAAAACACTGGAGGTAGCTGAATAAGCTGAAAATGGAAGCCTTGGCTACTTGTGTAAGGCCCTGGTTTGAGCCCTACCAGGGCAAATAAGTAAACTGGAGACTAACATTTGGCTTAGCTGAAAATAAAAAACAAAACAAACACCTTTGAAATGGTATTTCATGCTCTCCTGATACAAGAGAACATGTCCTAATTCTCCAAGAGCTTTAGGGCTCTTGGTACCATGAAGACAACTGTCTTAAACAAGGCTTTTTGTAATAATAACCCCATTCAGGGCCTGCTTCCACATTTAATCTAGTCACAAGGACCCTCTGACATAGCCATGTTTCTTCTTTTGATTTGTTCTCAACCTTGAAAAAGAATTCTGTCAGTACTTTTTCATCTTGTGCTCTTTGTGACTCAGAGGCCTTAAAAGGGAATACAGACAACAAAAATTAGCTTACATAGCTCAATTATCTTCCTAGTTAAAAACAAAGTGGGTCTTTAAAACTTTTCCCTAAGTCAAACTGTTCTAAAATTGATTATTTAAAAACACATTGTAGCCAGGTGATAGTGGCACACACATTTAATCCCTGTACTTCGGAGACAGAGGCAAATGGATCTCTGTGAGTTCAAGGCCAGCCTGGTCCACAGAGTGAGTTCCAGGTCAGCCAGGGATATATCACAAAAAGCAAAACCTGTTATACATTGCTCAATTCAGTTTTACACTACATTGAGTCCTACTGTCGACACCTTCCCAACTCTCACACCTACTGCCAGCCTATTAAAAATGGGAACAATTTCAAAATCCTGAAAAGATGTAAAATCCCTATATATTTTAAACCTAGTAAACTACAGATGAGATGATAAAAGAACTGGAAGAAAACCAGAATGACAAAACTAAAATTAAATAAAAAGCAACGCTTTACAGATGGCAAGGTCCTAGAAAGCAGAAAGGTAAACATGAAGGAAAACCCAATTCCCTATACCTTACTAACTCTCAAATTTGTATAGAAATTCTAAGGGATTAAAAGACTTCCAAATATTTTTAACTAGAAAACTTAACAGTTACACATACAGATGGTAAATAAAAATCATTTAAATATGGCGAACAGGTATATTCATCACCTTTTTATAGATGTCAAACAGAGCTAAGGTCATAAAATTAGTCAACTATGTGAGGCCTCTGGCTCATATCCTTACCAGGGAGGGTGGCTGTTTACAAAGAACATTCCTCTTGAGTATGAATTAGAAAAGACAAAGTCAGGCCATTAAGGAAGCTGGAAAGAGAATACCTGGAAGGACCACTTTCTTGAGTCAGAATCGACTAGCTCTTTACTAAAGTCACCTTGCCTCTCCCACCTCACACCAACCGTTAGCCTACCAGTGAAGAAGGGATTTAGAGTAACTATATGATCCTATAAATTCTCTGACAAAGTGGCACCTGAAACATGGCTCAGCTTACACTGTACATTACCTTTAAACTGAATTATTAAATAACAACTAACTAAAGCATGCAGGTTCACTGTCAATTTAATTATATAATTCACATCGTGGAAGCAGGCCTGAAAAAATACGGAGATGGAGCAAAAGGAAACAGAAAGAGCCTACAGAAAGAGTTCTATGGAAAACTAAGGGACAAATATGTGTACATGACCAACAGCTAAGACAGTGGTTCTCAACCCTTCTAATGCTGTGGCCCTTTACTACAGTCAGTTCTTCATGTTGTGGTAACTCCCAAGCATAAAATTATTTTCATTGCTATTTCATAACTAACTTTGCTACTGTTATGAATCATAATGTAAATGTCTGTGTTTTCTTATAGTTTTAGGCAACCCCTGTGAAAGGGTAGTACAATACCCACCCCAATGGGGCCATGACCCACAGTTGAGAACCACTGAGCTATTAAGAAAAGCCAAGTAATATAAAAGGGAGATTGGAGACTAGGGAAGCCAACCTATTCCCTAGGAACAGCCTGGATAAAGGAAAAAGTGCAAGATACAGTCGATGTAGCGTCTGTTCAAGAAGAGATAAAATTAGAACCAGAGGCCTATAGAAAATCTCATTTAAAAAGGACACAAAAGGGGCACACTCATCCATTGCTGGTGGGAATGCAAACTTGTGCAACCACTTTGGAAAGCAGTGTGGCAGTTTCTCAGGAAATTCGGGATCAACCTGCCCCAGGACCCAGCAATACCACTCTTGGGAATATACCCAAGAGATGCCCTATCATATTACAAAAGCATTTGTTCAACTATGTTCATAGCAGCATTATTTGTAATAGCCAGAACCTGGAAACAACCTAGATGTCCTTCAATGGAAGAATGGATGAAGAAAGTGTGGAATAAATACACATTAGAGTACTACTCAGCGGTTAAAAACAATGACTTCTCGAATTTTGCATGCAAATGGATGGAAATAGAAAACACTATCCTGAGTGAGGTGTCCCAGACCCAAAAAGATGAACATGGGATGTACTCACTCATAATTGGTTTCTAGCCATAAATAAACGACATTGAGTCTATAATTTGTGATCCTAAAGAAGCTAAATAAGAAGGTGAACCCAAAGAAAAACATATAGTTATCCTCCTGGATATGGGAAGTAGACAAGATTGCAGAGCAAAAATTGGGATCTTGGGGGTGGCGTGGGATAGGGGTAAGGGGAGATGGGGAGAGAAATGTGAGAAGGGGAGGATGGGGGGAACTTGGGAAATTGGGACGGTTGGGATAAATAAAGGAAGGATGGATATGGGAGCAGGGAAGCATATATCTTAATTAAGGGATCCAGCTTAGGGTGGGCAAGAGACCTGAACCTAGAGGGACTCCCAGGTGCCCAGGGGGATGTCCCCAGTTAGTGCCTTGGGCAGCTGAGGATAAGGAACCTGAAATGGCCCTATCCTATAACCACACTGATGAATATCTTGCATATCACCATAGAACCTTCATCGGGCAATGGATGAAGATAGAGACAGAGACCCATATTGGAGCACCGGAATAAGCTCCCAAGGTCCCAATGAGGAGCAGACGGAGGGAGAACATGAGCAAGGAAGTCAGGACCGGGAGGGGTGCACCCGCCCACTGAGACAGAGGGACTGATCTATTGGGAGCTCACCAAGGCCAGCTGGACTGGGACTGAAAAAGCATGGGATAAAACCGGACTCTCTGAACAATGAGGACTGATGAGAAGCCAAAGACAATGGCACTGGGGTTTGATCCTACTTCATGTTCTGGCTTTGTGGGAGCCTAGCCAGTTTGGATGCTCACCTTCCTAGACCTAGATGGAGGGGGGAGGACCTTGGACTTTCTACCTGACTGCTCTTCGGTCTGGAGAGGGAGGGGGAAAGGAGTGGGCAGGGGGAGTGGAGTGGGAGGAAGGGGAGGGAAATGGGAGGATGGAAGGAGGCGGATTTTTTTTTCCAAGAAAAAATAAAAAAAAAAAAAGGACACAAAGGAAATCTGACAGTGATAGAAAAATTTTACATTATTTATTATGTTGGTAAATAACTATTCATTTGTCAAAACCCATAAAACGTACACTAAAAAGGGAGAAACACAGTACTTAGAAGTTGTACCTTAATAAATCTAACATTTTCAAAAGCTCTAAACAGCTAAGATGCTGAAAAACCTTACAATGCTTGACCAAGTTGCCAAATCTAATATAACTAAGTGAAGTATACAAGGACACATGATGTTTAAACTTGTTTGATGTTCTACCATTCCTGTCTTTCTTAAATGGAAATTACAGTTTGTGACACACTCTGACTGAACAGGAATGACAATGGAGGGTCAAAGAAACTCAGTTTCTGGTTTTTTTCCTGACTCAAGACACAGAGCAATGGACACATCTGCTACGACATGTCCACAAGAAGAACACCGTGTGAGTAATCTTATGCCCTGCTTTTGGATTCTTACTTTCACAGCTTTTATTCTTTTTGATTAGCCGTTTACTCCCAGAGAAGGCTGCCTCAAAATCACCCAAGGAGACCAGAAAGTCTTTCTGATACTCGCGCCAGTTACCTGCTTCTACAGCACCCTCTGGATTTCTTGTTGTGTCAGCTCTGCACTCAAGTTCTCACAAACGGGAGGGAAAATGCCGGATAGAGATCGACATTTGTTTTCGTAGTTCTAGAATATAGGTAGTGATGGTCAAGGAGGAAGCACCTGATAATCACTGCTTGAATAACACCCTAAGATAGCAGTTCCGTTTGTTCTTTTTTGAGACAAGATTTTACTATGTAACCCTTGCCGACCCGGAACTCACTATATAGGCTAGAGAAGTCTTGAACTTGTATAATCTACTGCCTCTGCCTTCTAAAAGCTGGGATTAAAGGAGTGAGCCGCCAGGTCTTCAAGAGACCATGATTTCCTCTGATAATGAGATATGACCGTCTACTACGAAAAAATACATATAACTTCAAGTGTTATTAGGACTTTTGATTCCCACAAAGATCTCCCAAGTTGAGGTGCTTAGTGTAAACTTCTGTTTTTATCTTGACTATAAAATGGGGCAAGTGGATATTCATCTGTACAAAACTGAAGGAAGCCCACACTCCCAAAAAAGAATTAGTAAGATTTCCCCCAAGAAACTTCAGGTTGAAAGGGTAAGAGATAGGTATGGGTTGCTCACTTTGCTTCACACAAACATCCTCCCAGTGTCAGCGGAAATTCCCTCATCATCTATTAGAGATGCAGACACAGGACAGAAGAACTGCAGAGCCATTTTTAGTTTTCAATTGTCTGTTAAACACTTCCTACATGAGATATACAATTAGGTAGCTGGACATGCTCCTCTGGAGATGACAAGCAGAAGCTAACTAGCCCAAGTAGTGAAAAAACTAGAGAGCCTATCTTAACAAGGTGGAAGGTAAAGATGAAGGCTGATGCTGGAGGTTGTCCTCTCACCTGCACAAGCAGGTGATCAAGTGCTCTCTGCCTCTCCTCTCTTTTCTTCTCTCTGCCCCCCCCAAACACACACACACACACACACACACACACAGAGAGAGAGAGAGAGAGAGAGAGAGAGAGAGAGAGAGAGAGAGAGAGAGAGATGTTAGTAGCATAAAGGTTCTTGCCCTTACAAATAAGCACTAACTAAGGAAACCAAGACTGTTGAACATGTAGACTTGTCTTTTCAAAAGGAGAAATATATAACCTGTTTTTCCACAAAGGTGGCTGGTGGTTAATAACCTGGTGATTAATGCTATCTGTAGGGCTAGGCCATCCTAAGCTCTTATAAGCAAGACCATTATCTGTTTGGCCAGGAATTTCCCAAACCTCCCCCCAACTAGGATCTATGTTGGCTAAGAACCCAAATTACCAAGACCACACTAGATCCTCCCCCACGGGTTCTTAAGATAACACATGTACCCTACCTCTAGAACCCACGTTAATGGAAATGACATGTACTTTGAGAAGAACTTCAATGTAATTATGCCTCCTTGTGTTACACCAGAACATTTTTCCAAATTGTACTGTACCTAAATATATATACGATAAACTGCATGGCGTCAGACTCTACAAATCTGAACCAACACCAGCTACGTTGTGTTAAACTGATTTCCTTCTGGCTTCACATTTGCAGAGACAACCCCCCCCACACACACACACAACTGGTGACCAATCTGGGACACAACCCCCAGAGAAGGTTAAAACAAAACCTTTTTCTTTAAATAGAAAAAGGAGATAGGATTTCTAGACCTCTCATCCAAGGGGTTGCAACCATAAATAAAAGAGTAGAAAATTAATAATAGTAATAATAATAAAAGACAGAGGAAAGACACTATTTTTCTGCTGGATGTACTTTGGCAGGGCTTGGCAGAGTGAGAGGAATGGACTCCGTAACCCCTCCAGCTTCCTGGCTTTCCAGCCATCACCCAGTCCTGAATCAGTCCTGAATGTTCAGGGCTCGCCCCTGTGCCACCTGACCTGAACTCAGAGCTCTCAGTGTCTGACACGACACCTGAGTTCCAAAGAATGGTAGACAGAACTAACCTGCTTCAGCAAGAGCTAGGTTTTTGTTGTTTATTTTTTGTTTATTCATTTTCCCCCACAGCAGGAATAACTCAATAATGATTGATCAATATGGTCCCTTCATGGGAGAAAAGATCAAAGCAAGAGCAACCTCTAGTACAGGAACAATTGCAACTGGGACATAAAGTCCTTTATGCTGATGCTGATCAAACTTCCTGAAGTGCTGATCATTTAGTATATGGATGACATTCTCCTCTCCTGCTCATCTTACCAATAAGTAAGCGAATGCTTAACTTCTATAATAAATAAACCGAAAGAGCGAAACTTAAATTTTTGGGCCAAGTCAATTGAACACATTCTTATCTTGCCAATCACTACTGAAGATTTGATTCCACTCTTTAAGTTGCTTTCTTGAGACCCTCATTTAAATTCTGTAAGAAATGTAACATGGGAAGCAGGGCAGGCTGTTAGCTTATTACATAATGCTGCTGGTAAAGTGGTAGCTCACAGAATGAGTCTCTTGCCTCCTTACCAATTACTTACCTTTCCTCTTTAGTGTTTACTGGAATTATATGTCAACAAGGTATTATAAAAATGTATGTATGTCATAATTCTCCACAATAAACTCTAACTTATTTTCAAGAAATTGAAGACTAATGGTGGGAAGGACATTTTTTTTTTCCGAGACAGGGTTTCTCTGTGGTTTTGGAGCCTGTCCTGGAACTAGCTCTTGTAGAGCAGGCTGGTCTCGAACTCACAGAGATCCGCCTGCCTCTGCCTCCCAAGTGCTGGGATTAAAGGCGTGTGCCACCACCACCTGGCAAAGGTTTGTTCTTCCTTCCTTCCTTCCTTTCTTTCTTTCTTTCTTTTTTTTTGAAGGACATGTTTTAAACAACCTACTGGTAAAGAGCCTATAGAAATCATTGTGCCACTAAATAAAATGTAGGTTATTTGTTCCACACTGAGAATAATTGACAGATTGCATTATACTGTTACTTTGGGTCTATAAATAATCATTATCCAAAAGGTCCCCTTTTATGATATTTTTAAAAATACCTATGGGTATTGTTTAAAATTACATTTAAAATTCTATAAAGATTGCTTTCAATGCTTCTACAGATGGCTCTTCAAAGGGACAAGGTTTGTTATGTTTTATATACAAATTCCACATGCTTCACCCCTGGTTGTACAGCTTAATAGTCGGAACTTGCTGTAACCAATCAGCTTTTATTAGATGTTTCTCGGCCACTGAATATTTTAAGTATTACAGTAACCTATACTCCCTCCATTTTAACTATTCAACTGTGCAATTATAGCAAGACAGGAGCTACAGACAAAAGGTATGTTTCTGTTTCAATGAAATGTTATTTACAAACTACAGGGAGACTCCAAACTATGCACAAAAACAGATGCAAGCCTGTAAGATGGCTCAGTGGGCAGAGGTGCTTGCACACAGGTCCACCTGGGTTCAACCTCCTGATCCCACAAGGTGGCAGGAGAGAGCAAGATACTCAAGTCCATACAGCTGTGCACATCTGCACTCACACGTATACACAATCACACACATAATCACACACAACTCTGAAGCTAGCTTGACATTAACAATGTCATTCTAACTAGTGGTTTTCCCATGGTAATTTCTATTTGGCCAGGAATTATATTTTGAAAAGAAAACTGTGTCTCTTATAATCTCTAAGGCCCAAGAATAATTTATTGGGGGACAGGAGGCAGGGAAGGCTGGGTCAAGAACCAGGTAAAAGAATATTAGTCCATTAACTATTTGCAAAGATTGGTAGCAAAACTAAACGAGACAAAGAAGTGCAGATAATTTTTGCTTCTGCCATCCAGATCCTCGACATCACAGCGCATGCAATTACAAGTGCATATCAAGACCTGGGATATTTTTAAATGAAAACTTATACTTTCATAGACACGAAGACAAAAGAACACAAAAGGCATCTCTTATGCAGAATGATTTTTTTTTCTCTTTGTTCTTTTTTTTTTTCACATTAACTGTGCATTTTCATTAACAATTATGGCCTCCTGAAAGGAGTTAGCAGAATGCTGTTGGAAAGTGAGTGGTAAAAATCCCAGGATAGATCTCATTTCTTCTCCATCCTCCAACCATCACTTTAAGAACTTGCACTGTATATCACAATCTTTCAAAAAATAGATTTCTCCACTAGCAAAGCAGATTCTTGAACCTTAAAATGCAGGAAAAAAAATACATGTGCTTTCTTTCCTATTCAAAAGGTTAAGTTCATCTAGGATATAAAGAATTAAATTTTAAAAAAAAATCACAACTTTAGAACTAAATCTGTCCCCAACTAGATAGCTGAGGTTCTCTTTTCTTTTGAAATTACTTTGTGGAATCTTTTTGATAAAGGTAGGGACCTGTAAAACAAAATGAATATAAGGAAATGTTCTCTACTTTTGGCACAGAGAGGAGAGGTAAAGATGAGTTCTCAGAACGTTGCTAAGTTTACCTTATGCTCAGGAACACGTGATCCTTGGCTCACTGTGCACATATGAGACTACAGGACAAGCTGTACACCACCAGCTGATCCTGTCACTTTGTAAACCTCAGGCCTGACCGTCAGTCCGAAGGTTAGACTGTAAAGGGCACTGCCCCAGTGAGCTTCTAGAGCTGGTTCAGCCTCCAGCATTAACCCACGGACAGGTGTTCTAAACCCTAGCATGACACTGGGTGCCACTGCAAGGACCAGGATCTGCACATGGGCTGCTGCACAAGGGCTAGTGCTCTGCCCAAGACTGACGTCAGGCTCTGCAGCGGGGCTCCCAAGTCTGCTGCTGGAGCCTGCCACAGAGTGGTCAGCCTAGGTTATTCAGTTAGGAATAATTCTAAAGCAAAAAGTCTAAGAATTTAAAGTGACTTAATCTATCATTATGTTAAAGACACTGTTGTCAAATACTTTTAAAAGCTGGATGAATCTATGTTTAATTCTTTAAAAAAAAAAATCATACCTATCCAGAAGAATTCTCTCATTTTCTTTGGGAAAGAAAATATTAATTCTGCTAACTAACAGCAAACAAATAAATAAATCATAATAATTAGTGCACCAAGTAAAACAAAGACCTAAATTAGGGATGCCCCACCACCACCACCCAAAAAACCTTGCTAGCTAATTATAATTGACATTATAGAGAAATTTTTTAAATTGACTTTATTATTGTGTATGTGTGCACATATGTGTGTGCATGTGTGTACATGAACCACTACACATGTGTAGAGGTCAGAGGACAACTCTCAGGGTCATTCTTTCTTTCCACTGTGGTTCCAGGAACTTAATTCAGATCTTCAGACTTGCACGGCAAGCACTGTTCCTCCTCCTAATGATTTACCCCGCCAATTCAGCAAGAGAAATTTTAACTGCAGTGTTAAAAATGAAGGAATAGAATCCAGATGGCTAATAGAGATTTTGTTTGTTTTGTTTTCTCTTTTTTAACAAACATGCAATCTATAAATTTTAAATTTTTAAGAACTCTTCCACATGTGGGAATGAGTATTATTTCTAAGAAGGAAATTATTTATGATGTGCTCATTAGAAAAAAAAATATATAAGGTTGACTCTGTTAGCTTTAATTGCCATAGCTGGTTATATCTACATGAGTGAATCCAAGTCCCAGCAAAACTCGGTAAACACAGGCACTGGGCTCAGACTTCAGTAAGTTTGCTCTGAATCTCATTTTAAAACTGTTAGAATAACTAAGATTACAAATGCATAAGTAAACAATACCATACATGGTAAAAAAAATTAAAAACAAAAAACCAAGCTCTACAAAATGCTTCAAGGTAGATTCTACTTTATCTATATTCTCTTAACAAAGCTTCACAACAGCCTGTGAAGTAGACAAAGCACCTGGTGTTAGTCTCATTTTACATAAAACAAAGTAGTAGAGCTCATATTTAAGTATCTAATACTACCCTTTACCCCTCCTCAGTAGGGCTTTCTGCTAGGGACCAATGACAGATGCAGGCATCAATCAGTACTGTGCCTCCGAGAACACAGAAGATTTTGACAGGTCAGCAAATAGTATACGCAGAAATCTAGAGGCAGGGAGTGAAGTGAAGGGAATGCTAGGCTGGTTGGCAAAGGCAGACAGGGTTACAGAGGCGGGTTGAAAGAATGGAGAGAGCTTTAAAATCTGGGTAAGTGCCTGCACGCTGCTGTAGGCAGAAAGAAATCTAATGGTCTGGAAGGGAGAACATGAATTCTTACAGTATGCTCTGTACTAAAGTAGACTGTAAACTAATGACAGGGATTTAAAATGGGAAGTGCTGTGGCGAGATCAGACTTTGAAAAGTCCTCTGCAAGGCACTAACTGGTCTAAAACAAAGAAAAATAGTTGAAGGCTACCCTCACAGCCCAGCATGAAGATCACACATCACAGACTGAAAGCGATGCATTTGCCGATATGGCTCTTTTAAGTCCTCACAACTCTCCTACAGAGTTACGACAACATCCCACGTTATCTTGAATTTTCTTACACTTTATCTAAAACTTACCGAATCTTCTGGAGGTCTCTGGATTTTACCCCAGTCTACAGAAGGTCCCTTTTCTTGCAAAAATCTATGATATAGCTTCCGAAATCCATCAAGATCTTTTTTAGTGTGCTGTGAAAATGGAAACAATTGTTATAAACAGCCAAACATTTAATACATAGTAAACAAGATGCAGACTATACTTTAAAAATACCTTTAAGTGAAATTCTTACACTATTAGAACATAAAGTAGGACCAATTTTTAAGGCCTGTTTGAAACAGAAGTAGGAAAACTAAAAGGAATTCTATTTAAAGGATTCTTTAACATAAAAGCTAAACTTCTCCCTACACCCAGCCAGTCAGTTATCATGTAAGTAGACAGTACTTGGTTCCTATGAATTTCAACATGTTTCCTATTACATACCACTATTTTTTTCTACCTCTGAGTACAAATAAATTACACCAAAAGAACAAAAAAGGAATAAAACATAACTAACCTCAAAACATTAAAAAAAATGAAGTACAAACTGAAATTGAAAGATAAAAGATAATGTAAAGAAAAGTAAAGCTTCTCAGTCCTGGAGAACTCCTATGATAGCTGTCCCAGGAGCACAGTTCTGATAGGCTGGCTTTGGGAAACGGGCATGAAGAGTCCATGGTGACAGAGGAATTCCTCACAGATCCTACTAATCACAGTAGCCACTTCTCTACCCAATAATATTAAAACACAAAGTATAATTCTGTCCATACGCTTTGGTGACTTAGGAATTTCCTCAGCTTAAAAAAGAAAAGTAGTTTTACTGTTCAGCAAATGTTAAAGGTCCTTGGCTGTTTAACAAGGCTAACTTTCTGGTGTTATATCCCAAGCTTATTTCAGGCTGGAAAACCAACACTGGCATCAACTGAGTATGTGGACACACAAATCAAAAGACACTCAAGTCCTTACCTCAAACTCATGTGAGGTTGCTGTTGTGAGTATTTTTTCTAATTCTTTCTTCACAGATAATTCTAGTTCTTGGAGAATGACTTCTTGGAACTGAGAAGCACCATCTTGAGACATCGCTTTGCTAAGGTCTTAAATTAAAAAAAAAAGCCACTGATTAAAATCAGCCAGCAACAAGGAGACTTATGAATTGTGTTATTTCTAGATTAGTTAAGTTGAAGACTCGCTGGCCTTTGCTTTTTAACAAAATGGACGTATGCTAAACAAAGTGCAGTGACTGTTCTTGGCTGTCAACCCGACAACATCTGGCTTAACTAAAACCCAAATGGCTGGGGTACACTTGTGAGAGATTTTACTTAATTAAATCATCTGAAATGGGAAGACTCAATTATGATCTGTAGTTTCTGAGGTGGGAAGATCCGCCTTCAATCTGAACCACGCCTTCTGCTTACTGCCTAAAAGACATGGAAGAAGAAAGCTGTTGCTCTTTGCTTGTTTGCCATCACGCTTACTGGCAAATTCATTCTTTCACAGGCATTAGAACCTATTCCTTTGGGATTCTAGAGTATACTGAAGACCAGCTGAGAGTCATCCACTCCCACAGACTAAAAACAATGACAGGATTCTCAAACTCAACATGGGATACAGCCATGTTGAACTAGCTGGATCACAGCCTGTAAGCCATTCTAATACACACACACACACACACACACACACACACACACACACACACACACACACATATGTATGTATATATAATACATTTGAGTTATATATTGCATAAGACATAAACATCACATATATTATACAGTATATAGCATATATAATATAGAATTAAGGGACAATATATAATTTGCATGTTATATATTATAGGTAAATATATAGCTTTATTATATAATTAAATACATATAGCATTCATTCAATATATATTCACTCTATCAGTTCTGTTCCTATAGAGAACACAAATACAGAAAGATGCCTATAAAAGACTTATCAGTGAGTAAGTGGTAAAAAGATTATCAGTAAAAAAAATTACTATACTCTTAAAAAATTAGTCAAGGGGAAGGTTTTTAAAACTTTTTAAAAGACACATAAAAATCTACTATTTTATAAACTAAAAATAAATAAATGAATGATTTCTTTAGAGCATGGAATTTCCAGATGTCATAAAGGGTTTTTTTTTAATTAATTTATTTATTTATTAAGGATTTCTGCCTCCTCCCTGCCACCGCCTCCCATTTCCCTCCCCCTCCCCCATCAAGTCCCTCTCCCTCATCAGCTCAAAGAGCAATCAGGGTTCCCTGACCTGTGGGAAGTACAAGGACCGCCCACCTCCATCCGGGTTTAGTAAGGTGAGCATCTTAACTGCCTAGGCTCTCCCAAAGCCAGTACGTGCAGTAGGATCAAAAACCCATTGCCATTGTTCTTGAGTTCTCAGTAGTCCTCATTGTCCGCTATGTTCAGCAAGTCTGGTTTTATCCCAGGCCAGCTGGCCTTGGTGAGTTCCCAATAGAACATCCCCATTGTCTCAGTGTGTGGGTGCACCCCTCGCGGTCCTGAGTTCCTTGCTCGAGCTCCCTCTCCTTCTGTTCCTGATTTCGACCTTGAGATTTCTGTCCGGTGCTCCAATGTGGGTCTCTGTCTCTGTCTCCTTTCATCGCCTGATGAAGGTTAATATTCAGGAGGATGCCTATATGTTTGTCTTTGGATTCACCTTCTTATTTAGCTTCTCTAGGATCGCGAATTATAAGCTCAATGTCCTTTATTTATGGCTAGAAACCAAATATGAGTGAGTACATCCCATGTTCCTCTTTTTGGGTCTGGCTTACCTCACTCAGGATAGTGTTTTCTATTTCCATCCATTTGTATGCAAAATTCAAGAAGTCCTTGTTTTTTACTGCTGAGTAATACTCTAATATGTATATATTCCATACTTTCTTCATCCATTCTTCCATTGAAGGGCATCTAGGTTGTTTCCAGGTTCTGGCTATTACAAACAATGCTGCTATGAACATAGTTGAGCATATACTTTTGTTGTATGATAAGGCCTCTCTTGGGTATATTCCCAAGAGTGGTATTGCTGGGTCCAGGGGTAGGTTGATTCCGAATTTCCTGAGAAACCGCCACACTGCTTTCCAGAGTGGTTGCACAAGTTTGCATTCACACCAGCAATGGATGAGTGTACCCCTTTCTCCACAACCTCTCCAGCAAAGGCTATCATTGGTGTTTTTTATTTAGCCATTCTGACAGGTGTAAGATGGTATCTTAAAGTTGTCTTGATTTGCATTTCCCTGATAGCTAAGGAAGTTGAGCATGACCTTAAGTGTCTTTTGGCCATTTGAAATTCTTCTGTTGAGAGTTCTCTGTTCAGCTCAGTGCCCCATTTTATAATTGGGTTGATTAGCCTTTTGCGGTCTAGTATCAGGCGCAGAGCATCTTCCTATAAGTTGCTGGCCAAAGAGGTCTAAGCCCCCCAACCCCACCCAAGGAATACAGGCTACTGTCATTGTTCTTGATTGCTCCTCTCCCTCCCCCGCCCCAGAACTAGATGGTAAGACACTGTTGCTGAAGATACCACATAAGATTATTTATTACAGGACACCCAGAAATGAAGATAGAACTGATCTGAAAACTCTCTACCTATTGGGCAGTGTCCATGGTGCCAGAAGGTGTTATGCAGGCTGCTGGGGGAAATACATTAATAGTCTCACTCAGCAAGATAATGCGCACCACTAACTCATCAAGTAAGATGTATCCACTGGGACAACAGTGGTCTATAATCAACTGCTTTGTGATTGCATTTGAGGTCTGCCTCCAAGGGAGGGAGTACACACCTGACAGTGTAAACCTGGTCAGAAGCCTGGCCCCAACAAGAAAACACTAACTTTGTTTCCCTGTGTGAACATATTGTCAAACTGGCTTCTCAATAATTATGTTTATACTCACAGACACATGTAAGTCTCAGCCCTAGAAAATACAGCTCCTTTTTGTGGAAGATGATGGTTAGTGAAAAAAAAAAAAAGAAAAGAAAAGAAAAGAAAGAAAAAAACCTCTATCTAATTAAGGAGCTGGGACTAAGTGACTGATGTGCCCTCAGCACTAAATGAGATTCACATTCACACTTCCCCTCCCAAGGCCTACAGAACATCACAAAAGAGAGGGTGGAAAGAACTGAAGAGCCAGAGGATGGAGAGTGTCATGAAATGCTGCTATCTGGTATAGTATTACTGCTGCAACCATGAACACACACACATGCACAAGACCGGGCCCTCTAACTTCCTACCATGGACAGGGAGATGCCTGCTCTGAGAACCTAGTGACTATTAATGGTTACTGGGGGAGGGTAAGTCATTTCTCTAATACAACCACTGGGGAACTAGGTGGGAAAAAGGGGTTCTGAGGGAAATAGGGGAATACCAGAGGGTAATGGGGACTAAATATAATCACAATACATTGTATAAATGCATGAAATCATAAAAAAATTGGGGAGGAACTGGAGAGATGGCTCAATGACTAAAAACACTTACTGCTCATAAAGATGATCTGAGTTCAGTTCCCAACTCCCACATGGCAACTGCAACTGTTAACTCCAGTTCCAGGGGACCTGACACCCTCTTCTGACCTCTGCAAGCACCAGGCACACACAAGATGCACTTACACACATGCAAGTAAAACATTCATTCTTATAAGTTTAACCGCAATCGTCATTTCACAGGAGTTTAGTTGAAATTGTCACATATCATAGAAGATACAAATTTTATATGATTAACATACAGAGTTTAAGTCAGAGCAACATGATTATGCCAACTGATGCCCCCAGCAAGGGAAAGAGCCAGTAAAGTCACATGGGCATCTTGTTCAGCAAGAGCTATCTTTTGTAGCCTGTTCTTAGGGGTGTGACTCCCTTGGATTATTTAAAATAAAACTACACTGATAGTTATACATTGAGGATATGGTGAAATACAAAAGAATAACGTCAATAAAGAATCCAATTGTGAAATAGATTAAAAGGAAAACAGTATGAACACTGAGTAACAACAGAGTAAAAAGAAAAATAATGAAGAAAACTAAAATATGGAGTAAAGTTACAACTATTTATGATAGACTTACAAAAATATACCTAAAAGATTCATAAAAATAGAAGTTATCTTTGTGTTACAGCTAAAGTCAACGCTACCTGGCATGCTAGTAGCCCATACACAGGATTTAATGGGAAGGTCTATATAAGACCTGAACTACTGTCTCTTTTAATGTCTAGTTTTGTATTATTACCACTATTTTTTTTTGTTTCTACTTTTCCGTTGGGTATTTGTAAGCAAATGTAAATAGCCCCAAATTAACTTTTTCTTTTTCTACTGTTAAGACCACACAAGGATGAGGTCCACAGGGGTAACTTGGAACTTGGGAGGAGCCCTGGGCTCCTTTAATTTTCTTTATCTATGTTATTAGCTGCTATGGGTAAAGGTCTTGCTGACTGTGTGCTTTCTCTGGGAAGCACTGGACAAAGTTTCCTGTGTTGGCCTTCCTGTTCATAGAATGTAAACTGGATCAACAGAACAGATGGGTCACCAGAGCTGTAGGTCAGAGTGTCCATCATTCCATGGAACGCAGCTGCACGGGGGCAGGGGTTAAAATTCTGCCTGCCCCTTTAGTCTCTCTGTTTAGCATCAGTTTACAAGGACGCTTACTAAACAACACCCATAGGTCACTTACCAAGTGCTGAAAACAAACCTGGCTTTAAAATTTAGTTGTTACTTAGCAAAAACATAGTTTTCAAGTAAACCAGATTTAAGACTCTATTTATTTTCTCCCAAGACAGGGTTTCTCTGTGTAACAGTCCTGGCTGTCCCGGAACTTGATTTGTAGACCAGCCTGCCCTTGAACTCACTGAAATCCTCCTACCTCTGCCTCTCAAGTGCTGGGATTAAAACGTGTGCCACCACTGCCTGGCTAAGTCTCAATTTTTTAATTAGAAGCCTAGCATGATTAGTATAAACTATTAAATTTATTTTGAAAAAATAAATATATACATGATTTTAAATTTTTTCAAAAAAAATATATAAAACTTAAAGCTGAAAGCAGGTCAGTGGTGGCAAATGCCTTTAATTTCAGTACTTGGAGGCAGAGTCAAGTGTACCTCTGTGAGTTCGAGAATAGCCAAGGCTACAAGGAGAAACTTTGTCTCAGAACAACAACAACAAACAAACAAAGAGAAAGAAAGAAAACAACCTGAAAGAAAAGTGCTGAGTAATTTTCTCAATTTTAATTGAGGAATAACAGAGCCTTGAAGGTAACTGTCCAGACGAGGGCAACTGTCCATGAGGAGAAGTTAAACCTGGTACAGAAGCCTCATGCCCTAAAAGCTACTTTACTTTCCAGTAGTCTTTAGACTATTTACAGGACCAGAGCTGAGAGAGGGGACCAACCAAGTAACATTTCAACCCAGACAGTGTATCTGTCTTTTTGTTTTAAAATTTTACCTTATTAATTAAAATGAATATGGGCTAAGTTGACAGTTTTAATTAACATGACCACTTAATTATAAGCCAGTCTGGTATTATGTAAACATTATAAAATCACAGCACACGTAGACACACATATGCCCTAATAATCAGATATAGTTTTACAAACACCAAAGGTTTTTCATCATACTGCTGATCATATCATCTTTTATATCCATCCTTAATCTAAATCTGTACTTTTAAAGATATTACTCTTAATATAAATAAGGCATATATGTTTTTATTTCAAAGACATGAAGCCTAGCCTGATAAAGTCTTAAGTAGACTGAGCAGGAACCAACAGATTGGTTTCTGTACAGTTCTTTCTTCTTTCTTTAAAACTTAAATAAGAAACTTGAAAAGCCTGTTTTTGAAAGATGAGTCACAAGTAGATAGGCAATGGCTTTTGTCTTTTAATGTTATGTTAAAATTTACCTTAAAATATGATTTAGTTATTAAAATAAAAACATAGCCATTTTATCATACACAATGAGAATGAGTAAGCTTATCTAGGTATTTTGAAAACTATTGTTTGCTGGTATTATTTAAATGGCCTCAAGTATTTTACTCAATTACTGTGGGAAATTTTGAGGGTGGACTGAGTTTTATGTTGTCTTCACATAAAATGACATACAATTACGTGAAAACAAAGATAAAGACATACGGCAAAACATTAACAAACATAGAAGTTTCTGTCTCTGTCTTTAGAGTGAACAAATTTGACTTGGGAAATCTGTAAACGTGTCGCTTGTCACTCTGTCTTCAGTACCTTTAACCCTGAAAGGTCACGTGAGAGTGTGATTTCCAGCTCTGTCCTTTCACACTGAGAAGGCAGGGCTCAACAGCTGAGTCTTTGGAGCCTGAGGCTCTGTGTTATCCAAAGTTCTTAGGCTACTATAGTTATTTGGTTACATTTTAGGGATAATCTCTGGGCACTAAAAAAAGCAGTAAACCTAGAGTAAGGAAAAACTTTCCCCATTTGGGAAGGTAACAGGAAGGCCTGTTAGGACACAAGGAGAAAAATTAGGCTTTTTGGAAGTCCCCAAAAAACAAACAGAACCAAGTCAGAAAACGGACTTAAAATGTGTCCTACGTGTACCAGTTGATGGTGATGTCTGGGGGCTCCCAATAAAGCTTTCTAGTTTTCCTTGTGTTGTTAAGGGTCTTTGGTTGAAAAGGGAGAATGAATTTTAATTGCCCTAATAATTGAACATTGTTTCTAGGGGAGGGCTATAAGCAGAAGAATGGATAGATTGCAGGAAACTTTACTTCTAGAGTGTCCTATTGAGTTTAGTTTTCTTTCCATAACCTCCAATCTTGTTAGAGAGTGGTAGAGGCTGGTGCACTGGGCACATTAGAGAACCTCCTTTGATTTCTAGAAAATAGGTGTAGCTGTAGGATGGTATTTGCGGGTAATCTTTTATACTTCAGCCAAAATTTTCCTTCACCAAGTTTGTATTGGGGCCAGACAGTATATAGTAAATATTCATCTTTTTTAAAAATTAATGTTTTTTAATCTTTAATGTTGAATCATGGCACGTGTAATCCAAGAGATACGAAGTAGAGACAAGTACTGAGAAACATTCCTCTCCTCCATTCTCAGAGACCAGATCATCAGCGTATCCTCCCTCCAGTCTCCTGCCATCTATCCCAAAATGTTCAGAAACACTGGTTTGTATTCCAAAGTTTTGAGTTGTAATCATACTCAGCTGGGGTTGTACCTAACGGCCACACTGTGGCTTTCTATCAGGATAAAGTCACAAAAATATTGAAATGTTATTCCCTATTATGAGTATTTTTTAGCCATTTAAGGCAACTCAGGCCTCTTTCCTAAAAATCTGGGGGGTGGGGAGACTGAAGAAAGAGAAAGAAGAGAAGAGGGGAAAGACAGACAGACAAGACAGACGACAGACAAATACTGCGGTCAGAGAAGAGAGGTGCTTATATGAATAGTTTTGGCTTTTTTTGTTTCTATTCCTATGTGGGTGGGTGTAGGTCAGTGGTATAGTGTGTGCCTAGTATGTCTGAAGACCTGGGTTCAATCCTAAGTCTAAAACAAACAAATCCACCCACCCCACAAATTTTGCTGGAGATGGTGGTGTATTCCTTTAAGCCCGGCACTTAGGAGGCAGAAACAGATGGACCTGTGAGTTCAAGGCCAGGCTACTCTACTAGTAAAACTGTCTCAATTACCCTTTCTGTCCCCAAATTGCAGTTCAACTTAAAAATATAAATAGGCTTGGTGGGCCTTTGGAGCTAATCTTCAAAGGAAATCTTTTTACTTGAGGAATTAAACCCATGCTAGATAGGACTGTCTTTAGTAAATGAACAGGAAAAAGTTCAAAGCAGTTTTGGTTTGATGAACCAGAAAAACAAATAGATCATAGTGGCAAAAAACTGGGGAACAAATTAACTCTTTTGTTTTGTTGTTGTTTTGGTTTTGGTTTTTTAAGGCTTGGCATAAATTTTCTCCAAGAAAACACTTGAGAATCAAATTAACAAGGAGAAAGGACTGGGAACCTAGATCCTGAGTTACTTTAGCTAGCAGAGATTAAGTTTCCAGACAAAGGGTCAGAACCCACACCTTGCCTGAAAATCAGCAATAGTACACACTGCTCAGTTCTAAAGTTACTTTTGTTGGTGAAAACTAAAGCCCAGAAAATTTCTTGGGAATAAGGGTAGCATGTTCTCACAATCCCGGAGATAACTTTAGTCAGACAGGACTAAGTTTCTTGCCCGACAGGGTGTTCTTGTTTCATTTCTGCTGCTTTGATAAATCAGCTTGGCAAAAAGCAACCTCCAGGGGAGAAAGGGTTTATGTTAGTTTACAATTCCAGATTACAGTTCATTATTGCTGAGAAATCAAGGAGAAAAAACTTAAAGCAGCGGGTAATATGCACCCACAATCAAAAGCAAAGAGAAATAAGAAAATCTACCAAATTCAATTCTCACAACAGTTGACAAATAATTTAGAAGACTCTTAATACGAAGGAACAAAAAGGCATGTATTAAAAAAAAAAACCAAAAAAAAAAAAAACAGAAACTGTTTTGTTCTGTTCCACAAATCAGTTTGAACAGATCCTGAAATAAATATACAATAATTTTTTAAACAAAAAGAATTATCAGACTTAGAAGTTATTTATAGACTGCCATTTTCCCCTGAAATTAAATATGACAGTCACATCCCTAAAAAACAGTGAATGGAACATTTAACTTATGCTCTGGACAAATGCCAACTTGAGCTAAAGCTAAGTGTAAATGTGAAGCTCAAATATAACGAAGGGGCTACTTGAGATTTAGCTAAATGGAGGAAATTAAAACAACTTCAAAGGTTCCCTCTCTAGAAGAGACGACCAATTAACTTATAAGGCTTACAGTGAAAATAAGAAGAACAGATCATGTCAGTATCCTCCCTATTAAGCCAAGTAAAGGCTGGTTGAAAGATGTTACTAGATTTCTACCAACTTTAGTAGGTCCAACCTGCAGACATATCCTCAAAGAATATCAAACACAGATTCAAATTTGAGTTAAAGAGCACTCCTTTGTTAAGTACCAGATGCTCAGAGGGAATGATCTGTATTCTTTCTAACCTAGTTTCAATATAATCAGCTTCTACAAGGTAAGACCATGGTAACAAGCACATTACCCTCTTCTACCCCATCTGCTAGAGTTTCACTCCCCTGACAATGTGCTACTACTATAAAATTATATTTTTAATGATTAAAAAATAAGGATGGCTTTATGAAGTAAAGGATATACAGAATAGCTGGATATGGTGTCACACACCTGAAACCCAAATACTCAAAAGGCTAGGCAGGAAGAGTACAAGTTTGAAAACAGCTTGAATTTCATAGTGAGATCTTATTTAAAAATTAAAAGGATGGAAGGATGGTTGGTTCAGCAAGAGCAGTGATCTTTTATGCTTCACTGTAGACCATAAGGCACAGAGCTAAAACCCGTTTTTCTTTCCAGTTATTTATTCATCCCAAATTTTTAAAGGAAGGTCTGGAATTTCTGGAAGGTAAGGAACAGACTGCAGAATTTTTCTAGGACTTAACATTACCAAGTTACACTTCTAGCAATGACAACGTGTTTCTAAGGGAAGGTCAATGAAAGAATCCCTGGAATAATGCAAGATTCCCAACCTCATAAAGATGATTTCTTCTCTTCCCACTTCCTACCAAAGAGAATTGATCCTCTACTACTTCAGATAGAAAGTAAATTAGCAATCAAACATTTCATTACCACGCTCCTAAACCAAAATATTTTTAAAGATGAGCGAATGAGAGAACAATGAATCTACTCTTCTACTCTCCTCACTTTCTGGAGGAATCTGAGGTTGAAATAGTTTGATGCCTTCCGCAAGGTCACAGTGCAGGCAGATGCTGGGGCCTACAAAGCAAGGGTTTTTTGTTTTGCTTTTCTGTCCTGAGCTCCATCCCACTACAGTAAATCAATACATCCTATTCATTTTCCTCTAGTCAGGCTTTCTTTAAATTTTAGAATAAAAATTCTTAACTATCACCCTCCTCCAAAGTCTACATATCTAACCAACAGAATTGTTCCTCATCACACAAAACTGGGCGTACTAGAACTTACTAGAATTATTTGGCTGGTTTCATTATACTTTTAGTAAATGTCATACAGTCCAAGCAGTAATTGTTTTTCTCAGCCCCACTTCCTACTATAATCTAGTTCTTCCTTATTCACAAGAACTAAAATGTCAACATTATGAACTTTCCACTCTCCAGGTGCAGAAGGCAGGGGTGTGTGTGTGGAATATTCCTTTACACTGTGTGAATGTACGTTGTTGTGATTGGTTTAAGAAAGAAGATGACTGGCCAAAAGCTGGGCAGGAAGAGATTGTGTGTGAGACCCAGACTAGGAGGATGCTGGGAATAAGGGTGAAGTCTCAGGAGTCACAAGTGAGATGCAGAGGAAACAGGAGATAAACATGCCATGTTGAAACAAGGTACCACTATGTGGCAGAAGACAGATAAGAAATATGGGTTAAGTTGTAAGAGTTAGTTAGTGAAAAGTACAAGCTATCAGCCAAGCATTTATAATTAATATTAAGTCTCTGTGTCCATTATTTGGGAACTAGTGGGTGGAAAAAAGTCTGCCTAAAAATGGCGTTCCAGTGTAGTGCACAAACATCCACTAAGACATGAGAAAGCTTTAAAAAGGTTCTAAATACACACACACACACACACACACACACACACACACACGGAGCCACACACGGCTTCCTAGTCTCATGTCTCATGCTGCCAAGAGATGCATCTCTTGGCAGCTGCCAGCATGACATATTTCTGCAGTCTCTCACATGGGCTGTGGTACACAAAGACGTCTCTCAGTTGTTTCCTGACATGTGGGCTCTGCTGGTGCGCTGCACGGTGGGTTTGGGGTTTTGCTCATGCAGACAAAAAGGGTTACAGATGCTCAGTAAGACAGATCCAGATGGAAATAAATCTCTAAATGGGTAACAGTGTATTCAAAAATGTACAAAGGCTTAGGAGAGAAAAGAAAACAGGGTATAAGCAGTCATAAAATTACATAGTTTTAGAATCATGGTAAAGTATTTAATAAGGGAATAAAGTAATATAGAAGAAAAAAGTCATGTAACGATGGAAAATACGCAAAAGAAAGTCTGGATCCTGTATGTTATGTTGTCTTTAAATTTTTTGACTGCTAATGAACCAGTGATAACTGCTAAGAAACAGTGGATAATGGAAACTTCTAAGTTAAACGAACCTATATATTTTTAAAATTTTTTTACTTCAAAATGGAAGCAAAAAGGTATGTTACTTTGGGGAAGAGGTTATACTTTTATTTCCACAGGAGATGAGAGGCTATGGATTCGTTTCAGGTTGATATGGATCAGGTTTGATAGGGGAAGACCCCCTGAAGATCCTGACTACAAACATAAAGAAATAAACCTAGAAGAACTACAAGACACATGATGTATATTTTATCTGTTCAAATACAAAACAAAAATATCTTTGGTTGACTTGTGTACAATGCAGCCTATTTTTGTATTAATGTAGATATGCAGGTTACCTTTGAAAGCCTATGCATTTTTCAGAGTCAGGGGACCAGATGCCAATAAAAATGGATGGCTCAGGTGATCCAGCATCCAGAACAGCTTCTAGGATACTGGCTGAGATGATCCAGCCTCACAGAATACTTCAGCCAAGAATTAACAATATCCTGATTTTCTAAAGATTCCTCCAAAGACGTCAGTGCCCCCAGGCAACAGGTAGCAGTCTAGAAAAAAACAACACCCACATTCCCAAAAGATGGGTTATGGATGTTTCTTATCATTTAAGGGCGGTTAGTTACAAGCCGTTATTGGTCATAGTCAGGAAAAAAGGTACACAAAAGGTTAAATTCAAAGATCTCTTTCTAAAAGAAAAAATGGGGATGTGATATAGAAATTATAGAAAAAAGAATAGATTCTTGAATCTACTTTAATCCAAAAAAAACTATTAGTCTCAAAGTATTTTACAATGGTATGGATTTTGGTTTAGTAATACAAATTTAAAGTTAATTTTGTTGTACTGTAATGTATGTTTCTACTCTTGTTTGGAGTATTGTTTTTATGTAACTCAAAAATGCAATGTATAATTAAATACACATTAATAGTCATCCTGATAGTCATGTTAAGTGTGTTTTTAAGATCATAAACATATATTTAGATTGTCTTCAAACACTTCAAAGTTCTACAAAATATGGAATTTAAAATGTTTTAATAACATAAGCTTTTTCTTGACAGTGAGACACATCTGCTACCAGCAGCACCAATTTACTTCAGAGATGATGGGCATCAAAGAACCTCCATACGAAGTTTATTTTCTTTATGGCAAAAGTTAGCCATCTGAGCAAAGAAACTGCCCTTGCCTCAACTGCTGTCCAAACTGGACCAGCAGGATGCAAAAGAAAATGACTGATAAACTTAGCTAAGACAAGGTATGGCAGTTCCTTTAGAAATCTCCGCTTCTCAGAATGTCTGCCGGATATTCTACGCCTGTAGGTCAAAGGTAGATGACTCACTGTTACAAAAGACCTGAGGATGACTGTCCAGGCAACCAGATGTCCTTGTTGTTAGGTAACACTTCACACTTCTGGAGTCTCTGATGGAGTTAAAGACTAAATAATTAGACTGAAAGTTTTCCTCGGTTAAAAAGGTAAATTGGGTATAAAACTTTAGACTCACAAAGATAAGATAAATACTATTTTCTCTGTAATTCTTACTTAGTAATTGTTTTTGTTATATATAATTTTACTATGCTAAAGTTAAATAATTGGACAGAAAGGGAGAAATGTAAAACATTCCTTTACACCATATGAATATATGTTGCTGTGATTGGTTTAAGAAAGAAGATAACTGGCCAAAAGCTGGGCAGGAAAAAGATTATGTGAGAGACCCAGACTAGCAGGATACTGGGAAGAAGAAAGGTAGAGTCTTGGGAGTCACAACACGCTGTGTTGAAAGAAGGAACTGCCACGTGGCAGAGGGTAGATAAGAAATATGGGTTAATTTATGTTGTAAGAGCTAGTCAGTAATAAGCATAAGCTATTAGCCAAGCATTTATAATTAATATTACATCTCTGTGTTGGTTATTTGGGAACTAGCAGGTAGGGTGGGGATGACATAATGGGACATGCAGAAACCCAGCAGAAAGCATGAGCAAAAAAGGTGAAGATCCCCCAGTCTACCTCACCACTCATTTATTTAGTCTCCCATCTCATTAGTCTTCCTTGGAAGTCCACAGATACTGATAGCCCACAGTCTTTTTGTTTTCTTGGACAGGATCTCTACATAGCTATGGCTGTACTAGAACTCACTATGTAGAATAGGCTGGCCTCGAACTCAGAAACCTACCCACCTGTGCCTCCCAAGTATTCAAATTAAACAACAAAAATAAAATTCCAAGAAGGTAATCACAACTGGAAAAAATAATGCATTCATTGTTTTCACACTGAAATATATACTGATTACGTACACCAATTCAAGCTAACCAGGTTCTCCTGTCCTTCAAATTCTTTGGGCTCCACTACTCAGAAGTATCTGACATCCTGACTTACCTTTGTGTCATGTCTCAGTTTCCACAACTGGCTCCCCCTTTCTCCTACTGAGTTCCCTAAAGACTGTCTCCAAACCATTTTTTTCCTCTTTATGTAGTTCCTCACCAATCTCACTAATAGTAACAAATAGTTTCCATAAGAGGTCACATGCAGGCCGGGCAGTGGTGGCGCACGCCTTTAATCCCAGCACTCGGAGGCAGAGGCAGGCGGAGCTCTGTGAGTTCGAGGCCAGCCTGGACTACAAGAGCTAGTTCCAGGACAGGAACCAAAAGCTACGGAGAAACCTTGTCTCGAAAAATCAAAAAAAAAAAAAAAAGAGGTCACAAGCAGATGTTAGATGTCAGAAGACAATTTACAGAACATGGTTCTCTCCTTCTACTATACAGGTCCTCAAGCTCGGTGTCAAGCACCTTACCAAGCCATTGTCTCCTAGGCTCTTCTTATTGTTATGTCTCAAATATGTACCTCTCATCCAAATCACCAACTCTAGACTTGTCTTCTCTAACATTTCTAGATCTTTTATACCTCAATACTCAAATTACCTCAACTCACCTTTTTTTTTTTTGTCTAAAACTGAAATCATCAAGACTACACTTCCTGCCATTAAATCATCCAGACCAAAGCAGAAGTCACAAAGTTGGCTCCTCCGTCTGTTGCCTTCACACTACCATCAATCCAGTAACAAAACTACTTATTTGGATCACTACAATTCCATTCTCTATTTTCAATACTTCCTTAGTTTACCCTAGCATTTTCACTCTTCTGTTCAGGGGGACAATGACCTTCTAACCAGCCTGCCTACCACTCTACTCTTGTGATGCCAAGAGGTATGAACTGATTCCCTTCGCTGTACTGTCTTCCTTATTGGGTGGAATATTCCATGTCTACTGAAGTAAATACAAATTTATGATCCAGGAATTTCTTTTCTCTTACAATGTAAAGGAGATGTTTATTTATTTTATCTTTGTGTATGAGTGTCTTGACTGCATGTGTGTGTACAATGTACATGACTGGTGACTGCAGAGACCAGAAGAATGCTTCACAGTCCATGAGACGGGGTTGTAGATGGTTCTAAGCCATGTGAGTGCTGGGAACTAAGCATGGGTCCTTGAAGGAGCAACAAGTGCTCTTAACTCTCCGAGGTATATCTTTTTTTTTTAAATATTTATTTATTTATGATGTATACAATATTCTGTCTGTGTGTATGTCTGGAGGCCAGAAGAGGGCGCCAGACATCATTACAGATGGTTGTGAGCCACCATGTGGTTGCCGGGAATTGAACTCAGGACCTTTGGAAGAGCAGGCAATGCTCTTAACCACTGAGCTATCTCTCCAGCCCGAGGTATATCTTAAACCCAGACTGAGGTACTTTTTTGAATGGTCATAGCTAGTAAAAGTCACAAAGGTTGTGATTACCTACTCTGTGACTTCTAGATGAGTCCATCTAAAACTTTAATTTGCATATAAATAACCCGGAGAGCTAGTTAAAACACTGGTTCCTGGGCAAGCTCCCAGGCATGCTGACTCAACAGTTTGGCAGTAGGGAGCATATGCATTTCTAATGAGCAAACACTGCCAGTAATGCTCTGATAACATTTCATTTCTTTTGATGCTTATTGCAGTCCTGCTTCTAGTTCTTCTTGTCACCTCTTCTACACCTCAAGGGCATGTTTCTAAGATGGCACCAGACCCAGATTGGCCTAATTTCTTACAGATGATTAGTTTAAACATGAAATATTAATGTAATTTTGACTAGTGACACAATTGAATAAGTTGACAAAGGATTGTATAGAAATGTGTTCCTCGTTCAGAAAGCAGGAGAGAGAAAGAGAGAGGGGTTGAGAAAAGACCCATATGAATGTTTAATAACTGCCTGGGGTGAGACCCGTCAGAGATCTCTCCTAGGGCTTTGTTCCTCTTGGCAAGTGCTCTATTCTTGGGTGGCATTCCCAGCCAATAAATGACAAAAACACTACTATGAGAATACTTAGGAGTTCTGCTAATCATGCATTGTTCTCTTTATACAAAAACTGGTAAAATACATAAACTAAACTTCTCATTAAAATTAACCTTGTTTTCATATAATTGAGTCCACTTCTTTTGGTAGTACTAGTGACAGAATCCAGTGTTTCTTACATACTAAGCAACTGTTAACACTACAGAATGAACAACATCTCCAATCTAGAATAGTTCTTAAAATCTCAAAGAATAAACTATCACGTGTGGAAAACACTCAAAGTACCTTTGTTAAATAGAATCATTTCATTTTTAGAGTTAGTAGCTGAGAAGAAAGCCACACCAAGGGGAAGCAGTGTAACATAGTCATCAAGAGCCAAAAATTATCTGGCAGCCCTGTCCTATATATTGATATGTACACTTAGATGCACTTTTAAGCCAGGAAGAACCTTAACCCACCCCTTACCTCAAAGATAAAGAAATGAGCCCAGAGAAGATATTTCCCTAATGGTACCCACGTCCTGTTGTCTGGCAACCTGTCTGCTTCTCTTTTTAACTCATACATTTACAGTACATTTACATGGTCTATTAATTCAGGCCCACGGCACCAAATCAATATGAAATCCAGAAACCCAACTGTCTATCATATAATGAAATCAGGTGATAATAAATCTAAACATTCAAACATTCTCTTACTGCATCCTATGCTCCTCTACTTTTCCTTATTATTTGTTTCCTGAGCAATGGGAAAAAAATTAGGCAATCTATAGTTTATTACCAAGAATAATCAGTTGTATGAATTGGCCTAAAACAGTGTGACTGTTTTTCTTTATGGATGAAGCTTTATAATTCTAAGCAAAAATATAACATGAATAAAATATTGTATCAGCTTTTGCCAAGACAGCTTTTCAGGTTACTGTGGCCAAGGGAGAAAAAGAGCTGTTCTCAAAAAGCTGTTCCCTACAACAGTGTTTGTACAACTTGGTGACTAGCAAGTAAAAAGTAGACTAAGCATAACATGACTATTTCAAGTCCATGAATACAATGAATAGGTCTGCATTGTTTTTTTTAAGATACAAGTAAACACAAAGGAATAAAAAAACTCTTGATTTGCACAAGAAAAACAAAAATACCTAGGAATGTTGGGGAAAATAAAACATTTTGTTGTTTAAGCTAAGTAAGACAACAAATAGCTTATTTCTCAGTGGTTCTCAGAAACAATCCCTAATTGTCAAAATGGTTGGGGGGGGGGGGAACAACCAATTTCTTTTGGTCACGACTGAGAAAAATAAACAATGGGAACTATTGGCAGAAGCAGAATTGGAGCCTTAGACAATTACTTTACATCGAACTAAAGGAGATGCCTGGACCAATTAAGTTCACCATGAAACAGTTTTTAAATGCATCATTATTGTAGTTTTTTACATAAAAATTGTTCAACCAAATACCACAAAATTTAATTTTCTTGGAATGGTTTAGCAAGCCCAACTTCCAAAGAATTTTGTGAGCTATTAATAGAAAAATCTATGTCTGATAGACTCTTAGAGATCTAAGAAATATTGTTTCAATTAATAGTAACCATGCTGGGGACAATCTACTAAAAGACCTGAACTGCTCACAATTCAAACACTGTTTCTCCAAGTTCAAATTGAATATTTTAGAAAAGCAATTGCAGGTTGTTTTTAGAAGGGCCACGGTCTTTGGAAAACCTCCGGTTTCTAAAGAATCCCACACTATATCAAAGGGCTCCAATCAGCCATCCTTCACTCATTTAAATCTGAGTATCTCCATACAAATATGGTCTAACACTGTAGAATATATTCTAATAGTATACATGCAGAAGCAAAGTCATCATTTTCTTCACTGTACAAATAATATTGGGATGAATAGCATTATGGGAAGTGAATACATCTTTTATTCATTTTCACCAATAAAAAAGGTTAACTTCCAAGTATTTATTTCTATTAACTCCCCAGACATCTGAGAACTCACAACGCATGCATTTGTACAAAAAGTACCAAATAAAGCTTGGTGGAAAGTAGAAAGCTATAGCAGATTGCTCTTTCATATAAAACATTTTCATCAGGTCAGTTTATATTCCTACCACAAGTTCTCCCATTATTTGAAGTTGGCTACAATTCATCTCTGAAGAAACACATGCACATATACAACGGTTTCTGTGGAGGGCTACTGCAAGAAAAGCTCTCTTACAGAAACCTTTCGATGTATCTTCCAAGAAGTGTACCCATTAATATTTATCTCTCTAATATTCTTTATCAATTTTTTTCTCAATAGTCTTTTACACATGAAATCATCAATTTTACTTAGAAGAAAGGCTCAGTAAGGGAATTTAATCACAGAGATTATGAAGTACCAGAGTAAAGACAGCCAAACTTTGGGCCAATTCTTCATTTTGAATTCCCCAAATATTTACACAGAGGACTGAACTGAACTGAAGTCACACCCCACCCTTCAGCAGCGTCATAAACTAATCTACAGCTTTAAGGAATGTGCTTTAGTCATCCCAGGCTGTCACGCTCCTAACTTAATGCATACCACAGTCCTCCTGGGTAAACTATCTCAGTCATTTTAATGATAAGCAAGAGGATTCAAGGTCTGAGAAGAACCAGGCCAAAGCTTGACCTTGACGACCAACACACCCTTTCATCTGAGACCCCTGAGCTATAATTAGCTCAGTAATCTTTGTTGACCACCTGCCACCTACCCACAGGAATCACCAACAAATGGGGCCATGCATATTTTTTAAGCAATACAGATGTATTTATATGGATTTTCCTGAACTAGAATACTTCAAATTTTAAGACTAAAAGACATTTTTACATATCTTAGACAGACAATGGCATATTTATAGTTGTGAAAACACTTCTAGAATTACAGTATTAAGCATTTAACCTAGTCTTAGCTGGCTGGCTAAATAGCATCAGTCTCTCCGCCATTTCCAAACATTTAGGAATATGTTTTTTTAAAAGGAAAATTCCAAATGGCATCCAATGGCAAACCTAGCAATAGCCAACGACTGCTGATGATACCACCTCCAAATATGACAGGCAGGAAAGAGGCAGTGTCCACTTATTCAGGAAAGTGGAGGAGGCCCTTCAATAATCTGAGCAACAGAGAAAACCAGCAACAAGCAATGTCACAGGTAGGCAAGAGAATATGATAGCTTGAGATATGACGTATGAGAAAGTACCACTTGACTCCTGAAGAATACAGACTTAGGGACATATGCGAAGAAACTGAGGCCTTTATTTGTCCAGTAATTACATATGGAGACCTCACCTCTCTAATTGTAGTAAATGTTTTTATTAACTGAAAATGTCCCACTAACTCTTTTTTTTTTTTTTTTTGGTTTTTCGAGACAGGGTTTCTCTGTGGCTTTGGTTCCTGTTCTGGAACTAGCTCTGTAGACCAGACTGGTCTCGAGCTCCCAGAGATCCGCCTGCCTCTGCCTCCCGAGTGCTGGGATTAAAGGTGTGCGCCACCACCGCCCGGCTTTCCCACTAACTTCTTATGGTCTAAGTGGCTGAGGAAGAAGACACCTAGTTTTCTATCAAAGCAGAGCTTAGATTTGAAGTGCGGGCAAGTGCAGCATCCCTATGTTCTGTATCACACCAAGTGTGCACTCTCAATGACTAGTTCATGACACACAGTCTACTGAACCCAAGCATGTACCTTAAGGGAAATCCAACATAGTGAAATGCGGACCATGAGCATTCAAGAAAAAAAATGTGTCAGCCGAACTTTAAAATGTACCTTGTATTTATTTACCTCCGTACTATTCAAGCTTTACCCTGCCCTGCCCTCCTCTTCAGCCCCCGTACAGGTTAGCAATTTTTTTAATATATCAACTTTCAAGTAACCAAACCTGAAAATTAAATCTGAAGTATGAAAACCCAGAACTGTCATTTGTATTTCTGCTGGCATGTCGGGTTCTGAAAAGCCACCATTGTTTATTAAAGTTACTGGCCACACAGTATTTGCCTAGCGCAGTCACTTGACACCCTAGTTCAGGTTCTCAATAATCCCTAGGCACAAGCACCAACACCTAGCAGAGGAGATGTGGACAGGAGACTGAATCCAGTGTCTCACCCATCCTAAACATGGGCTTCATCGCTCAACTATACTCCAGTCCAATATCCAAATTTCACACAGGTTCAGAAAAGTGTCTAAAATCATCTTTCAGTAACAGGAGTCAAATCTAGGGCCATGTCGTTTCACCTGTCTCAGTATTTGTGCAATTTAAGGTATGTCATAAAAAACTATAGTCAAAAAAAAAGCATATGGAACATTTTTGGTTGTGTACATTTGCTACATGTGACAAAATCTTTTAGAGCATCTATCTACTTTCAAGAAACTGTGTTTTCCCCAGGAATATAGTATCTTTGTCAACAGAAAATGGTAGTCTACTTGGAGAACAGGGCATTCCTAAAATTTTTTTGAATTTATTTTTATTTTATGTGCATTGTTGTTTTGCCTATATGTACGTCTGTGTGAGGGTACTGGATCTCCTGGAACTATAGTTAAAAACAGTTGTAAGCTGCCATGTGGGTGCTGGAACTGAACCCAGGTCCAGGGCTCCTAACTTCTGAGTCATCTCTCCAGTCCCATAAAGAAAGTCTTTAATGTAAGAAGCAACAAAAGGTGTTGGAAAAGACAGAAGTTTTAAACAACTCATGAATTTGAGGGCTTCTCACCAGCTCATCTTTAGACAAGACACAAGTTTCATCAGCTGTAAAGTCATGAGAAAAGCACCTCTTCTGCTGGTCAGAAGCTTAAGAGAGACAATCTACGAAGATAGCTACCACTTTCCTTATGACACAGCATAAGCAGAGTGCCAGGGAGTGGAAGGAAACATCAGTAACTTCTGGGAGGAGGGGTCAAAGAATTGAATTGCTTTTTTAAAGAATGAAAAACATAATTTCCAACTTCTGCACCTGAAAACTGATGTGTGCAGACAACTCTGAATTACCCAGCAAGTTCTATCATTTCTAACAGCAGCCAAGGCAAACACAGAGGGTTCACATCAAATTACGCAATGGTAAACAGCATGGTTGAGTTAAAAACACTTGGAGTGTCGTCTTTTGTGCAAAACTGCCTGTTTGAAAGGAAAGCTACTATTCCAGGCAAAGGTGGTTAGCAAATAAACCAGACGTGGTAGCTTGGCTGCATCATGGGACTAGGAATCAGAGTTGAGTTCATGGTCAAGTCAATGCAACTATGTTAATTTCTTCATTTAACCGGGCAACTTTTAGAAAAATGTGTATTTCAAAATAACAGGCTTTTAAAAAGTGGATAAAAGTGTAAAGTGACAGATGTCCACAGACATTAGGTGTACAATCTAGAAATCTGAAGATCCCCTCAACAGCAAAAACCGTAAATACAAGGGCACTAACTCTGTAAGCTATACTAAAATCACTAACTGCGTGGAATATCTTGAGGTTGGTATTTTTTAATTCCTAACAGAAGCGATTTGTTTGCTTTTCTCTAGCAAATTTCTTACAAAATACTGGCTTTATGGTACTTACAAGACCAGAAAATTTCTAGGTTATCATGCCTTCCTAATCTTGATCAAGACATTTATTAATTTATTAAATCAGAACATATGAAGCATCTCTAGCCACATAAAAAGCATAATGTGAACTACAAAACATAATGATGTTTCTGAGCTTAGTGCTGGAGGCAGCCAGACATAAGGGTCCCATCTGTTTCTGTAATAATGCAGGCAGTCAGATTCTTTTAACCTATTAGCCAAAATGTAGGAAGAGTTAATAAAGTGAGGGATAACTCGGTAGGGCATTTTCATTTCATTATTTTCATTTCATTTCCCGGGTCAAATGATGGGCATCACTAGCATAACAAAAATAAATAAATAAATAATTTTTTTTTAAAAAAAAGGTACATCTACCGTTACCGAGAATCACCTTAAGTGGTCGAGAACTTTACTAGCTGGGCTAAGCAAGATGGCTGAAGCTTTAGCACACTGGAGTCTGGAAAGAAAAGTTACTTACATATCAAAAGGCAAATTCTATAGAGTTAGTGACAGAAGTTTAAGGCAGCACCAATTGCAACGTGTATACCACACACACTTATACAGGCAACACTACAGCGTAGTTGATGGGTATTTGCTAAACCCTCTTTACACACATACAGAATTTAAATGTAATTTTAAAATTCAAAGGAATTAAAATCTTTCCATATTTCAAAAAAAAAGAAGAAAGCAAACAGCATTGCAGCAAAGTCATCTCTCTGACTGAAATGACCTCCAGTATCTACGAACCACTCCTGATTTCGCAATAGATGGATCTGCGACTCAATCCACGTACACACAAGAGTAGACGTGGAGAACGCTACAGTTTCTTCAGTAGACTTGGAACATCCCTCTGCCTGCCCCAGCCCTCTGGGTTCCCTTTTCCCACAAAGATAACTTATCATCGACCACAAGAAGGGAACAAAAATTAATTAGCAGTCAAAATCTGTCTTAATTATTAAGGTCTCTATCCGCGAAGTCCAAATTCTAGTAAACCTGATTTTAGGAAGGCAGAACTAACCCCTGCAGGGCACAGGGACATAAATACACGTATGTGAAACACCAAGCCAGTAAGTGGCGTAAAACAGCTCACATACCAATTTAACCAAAAAGGTTTGGCAAACAGCATCCCAAGTGAACATTTCCAGTCCCAAGCTACCCCACCAATCTAGAGACAACCAATACCCAAATTCGGACGAAGCAGCCAAGAGATAAGAAGCAAAATGTCTTACCTTGCACAAATCTCGACATTTTCGGGGTTTATTAAAAAGAACCTGGTTTATAATTTTTCAATTTCTCAGAGTTGCTTTTTATAAGGAAGGTCGCTCTTCCTTCCCAGCAACAACCGATGTGTTCTTTCTCCTCTGATGTTTAGCTACTTAAGGAAGTATTCATATAAAATGACCAAAAATCGGTCTTTAAAAAAAAAATCCCAGAAGACAGAAACTTGGTGGGACCGAGTCAGCTTGGGAACTCTAGGCTACTCCGCGATCCCGACACCAACGGGGACCGGACTGGAGACTCCGGAAAAGGTAAAACCACCCGAACTTAAATTTCATCAATGAAGAGGCGGACCTAGAGCGGCTTTCTCACCGCCCCGCTGGTCTCCACGCCCTCTAGGGCAGGACTGCCGCAGGCCCCCGGCCGGCCGCACCCCGCGGCCCCTCGCCAGCCGCCGTCCAGCCGCGAGCCTCGGGCGCCCGGCGCCGCTCGGGAGGCGGGGAGGCCGGCGAAGGGGCAGCGCAACCTTTTCGGCAGGCCATAAATAGCCCGGCTCTCGGGGCGCTGCAAATTCCGCACTCCGGCAGGCAGCTGCCCCGCGGCCTCCGGGGCCCGGCTCGGGGTGACACCGAGGCCCAGCTCGCCCTCCCCCTCCCCCGCCCCCGCCCCCGCCACCCCCCACCGGCCTGCGGGACCCCCCGGGAGGCCCGGACCTTCCCGGCACGCCCTCGGCCCTCCCGCCCCTCACTCTTCCACGCCCCACGCTCGGCCTCCGGCCACGCCTTTCCGAGCAGGACCCCACACGGAGGTCGCCCCGAGCCCGGCCCGCCCCTCTAGGCGACACCCACCTTCCTCTCCCTCCCGCGGCTGGGAAGCTGAGGGCCCAGGATCGAGTCTCGCTGGATGCACGAGTGTGGCCGCCGCGGCCCCGTCTCCACTCCCGTCGCACGCGAACACCGGAGCCCGTGCCCACCCGCCCGCCCGCCGCCTCGCTACTCAGGAGCCCCCACTTTCTCCACACACCTCCCCTCCCCCTCCAGTCGGAGCAGCCACCCTCCTGCCCCCCCAATGCGGAAATGTCTCTGTCCCCTCCCCCCCCCAGAGCGATAGGCGCAGCCGCCAGTCTGGAGCCGAGGTTTGCTCGGGGCCTGGCCAATGAGACGCGCGGAGGTGGCAGGAGGCGGGGCGTCTGGGGCACGAGGGAGGCGGGCGCAGAGGCGAACGCGGGAATCCCGCGCGTGGGAGCTGCACGGGAGGCGGCGCGCGGCCAGGCAGGGGTCCTCGGCCATGGCAGCTTTCTGTCGTTGCCACGAGCGTGTGAGAGAAGCGCAGCGTGTGGTTGTGTTTGCACGTCGCCAACATTTGCCCGTGGAGGGAACCATGGCCGCTGGGTTCTCACCTAGCTCCCCATCATCTAGCCCTCCATCGACGTCTTCCTAAGGAACCCCGGGTCCTTCTCAGTGGGATCTCACGGCCCTGCCCACCAGCTAGTGTTTGAGGAGAGCTAGGGCGTCCGGAAGCAAGCCTCGGGATGTGTGTGGCCTACCAGCAGGAAGTGAGGCTTGGGGTGTCGAAGGAAGTGCCAAATGAAGGCTCCCCTCACCATAAAGAACCATATTCGCCTTGCCCGGGATCCTATTCCTGGGCACATTTGTGCCGTGATGGGGCGTTTAGTTTTCTAGCCGAAGTGAAAATGACTTTTTATCCTTGAGAGATGTTCTGGTGATAGATAGATCTTGAAGTCCTCGAAAGAAAGATGTTAAAAGCCGCAGCAAGGCCGGGGGCTCCCCTAGGTGTGTCCAGTCACACCTGGGGCTAGTCTTGCCAGCCCCTCATAGGTGAAAGACTGCCTGTCAGTGGGTGTATCTCACACTCGCCCATCACACTTCACCCAGCCTGACCAACGATTGCCAGTTCCCTTTCAAGTGTCTAAAACCAAGTGCTTCCAGAAAACTTTGATACATTGCGCAACGTTGTTCAGCCAAAGTAAATGAGAATTTCAAAGCCATTCTCCAAACGAAAGGGTTTTCATTAACCAGGTCGTCAGGCTCACGTGGAAATGTTATTAACAGAAAAGGATAGTGACCATGTTGCTTATGTAGACTCCAAACACCTTAGTCCCCCCTCCCCCAAATATCTCAGTCGAGAAAAGAATTTTCTCCACATTTTAAAAAGTATCTAAGTAACCAATGTCTTTGGTTTAATAAACCAAATGTCTTTGGAGAGTGGAGATTTTGCTTAAACTTTTCATCCTCTCTGAACAGTAGGGAAATTGTTCCAGCACTAAATGAGCTGTTTTTTTTTTTCAGTCGCATTAGCACTAAAATAGCAACGAGGACCTGGGGCTCCTAGTGTAAGTTAGCTTGCAAAAATAAATAAATAAATGCAACAAAGAATCTTTCATTTTTACCAGATTTATTATTTTTTAAAAAATGGCCAGTTACTTTTTACTTCAACAGAAGATTAAAGAGAAAAAAATGGGCTTTAAATCCAGCAAAAACATTTGGTAATTCCTAAGAATGGCATCTTATGAGTGACTAAATATTGAAATTGTAGACAAAGAGGCTCTGTATTTACTACTTCTTAAAGGTCCCCAGAAAGTAAACCGCTACCCATCCTGAGTGGTTACGCTACCCATCCTGAGTGGTTACATTTATAGCTGGTCAGGGGTTGGTTCCTCGCCAAGTCAAGTCTTGCTCGAGAAACCACATTTCAAACACATTTTCATATAGTGCCTTTCAAATAGGATTTCTTTAGAAAGGGGCTTGAATTTAAATTGCAGAGATCTTCAGAGACTTTGTAGAGTCTCCCACTCTCTCAAAATGACATTTGACACATCATGGAATGAGGAAACCAAGCAAACCCAAGGCTCTTCTGGATCACACAATTGCTCTGTCCCTCTTTACATTCAGGCACACCACACCACGACCTCTGTTTGATCTGATTTTTTCTGCCTGCACCATGTATCTGTTTGGTGCCTGTGGAGGTCAGAAGAGGGCCTGGGATTCCCTGGAACTGGAATTATACAGGGTTATGAGTCACTGTGTGGGTGCTAGAAATCCAATCAGGCACTCTGCAGGAATGAGTGCACTTAAGTACTAAGTCATCGCTCTAGACCCTGACCCCTTCTTTCCATAGTAGATTACTGTACTATTTTGTAAGGGTGCATAATCCTGATATCTACATTGTCAGAAACCTGTTCCACGGTAGTTTTACAAAGTAAGCCTTTAAGAAACTTGGAAGGAGGGTGGATTTAAAAGATGAAGATGGGAGGCTGGGAAGTAATGCGTAGAAACAGACAAAGGGGACAAGTGAGACAGCAAAATAGTAGCCCATAAGCCAGTTTTTCTTTGGTGAGCTATACTCTCATCCAGAGATCTTATAAATTCTGCCTCTAAGTGTTTCAGTCCATCTCCCTACTTCCCCATAGAAAAACAAGCAAAGCTCATGTTTTGTTTAGCTGATCTCATATCTTGTGAGCAAACCCAGGGCCTCACACATTCTACAAAAGAGCCCTGCCTCTAGCGTAAGCCATAGCTCCCAGACAGACACCGTCTCAGAAATAATAGCAGCAAATGGTGATAATGCCTGTGCCCTTATTTTTAAGTAGAGTTTTCGGGAGCTTTTTGGATTTAGTTTCTGTCAGTGTCCGCTACGTGGCAAGAATTCTGTACCCGTATATTGAACGATTAATTTGGTGCTGTTACTTACTTTAATCCGTAGTATTGTTTCCTGGCCTCTGCTGTCAAGAACCACTAGTTAATACTTAGAAGTAATGAGTCTTAAGTTGCAGTGGTTTTCACCTAGAATATGAATGTGGGACAAAGTATAAGAATAAGAGCAGCAAATATGACGTCATGGTGACTTAATAAGTTGTATTAACTACTCACCGTGAGGCTATCTGGTAAGGGATGATTTACGTGATGGTTTGGGTTTTTTTTCGGGGGGGGGGGTGTTTTTTTGTTTGTTTGTTTGTTTTTGTAATGATTATTAATAAATACATTCCCTGGCCCATGCCAGGCAAGTGCTCCACCATGGAGCTGTATCCTCAGTCCACAGGGTAATTTACAAATGGCTGAAGTATTAACTAAGTGTGAGACAGGCAGTGTGTATGGCCATTTTTTATTTATTTTTGTCATTCCTTCTTTATACTCTGTACAGAAAGAAAGGAAAGAAAGAAGTGAAAGATATAGAACAGTTTGAAGAAACATGTTATAAAGAAAACTTCTGTGTCATTCCTGGAGAGGTGAGCCAAGAGTCTAGGCAACAATTAACCCCTGGACTACTGCCCGCACTCGGTATTGGCTCGCTTCTAGCCATCTCAATCTTAGGCCACCCACAGAAGAGAATAAAAGGGATTACTGTTAGCAGTTGCTAGTTACTAACTAGATTTAACAATAAAATATATTTTGAATCAAAATATAATTAAACAGGGTTAACTGGAAGAATATACCAAATTATATTTATGAGGTGAACTACTAACGAATGAGTGGTCTAAACAATGAATGCAGTTTCCAAATACTTGAGGAAGAGAAAGACCTCATTCTTTCTGGTTGCCAAACACTGTTTTTAATGAATCGGGAAGTTTGCTGAAACAGGTTGAGAATTTAAATTGTGACATAGGCTTTCATTTTTTCACAGTTGCTTTTTAAATTGTATTTAATACGTAGCTTTTATAGCATAACCAACATTTATTTCAACTAACTGAGGTGTTTAAAAGTTCTCTCGTTACGGATAGTTATCTAAAGAGTTGATACGTCAGTCTTACCATTGGTTTTCAGTTATTAGGCTCATAAGAATTTAACCTCAGCTGTGTTGCTTGTTGACATTTATCAACAGTTTTCTTCTAGCTCTCCTTGGAGAGTTGAAGAGGGGCAGGCTCTTGCCGTGACAACATCTGATACTTCTCCCATTCTCCATGTTCCCCAGAGGGACATGTTGCTAAAAATTGTGATGCCCATGAAATTGTATCTCTGTCATGTGTATCTCTAGTCCCTTCTGATTTTAGAGGCAGAGGACTCGTTCCCTTTAGTGCACAGGCCAGGGATAAACATAAAGAAATACCATATGCATTTTCAGGGTTTTTAATTAAACAGAATTTGTTATGTGAGCATAGTTTAGATTTTGTTTATTTGTTTGTTTTCGAGACACGGTTTCTCTGTAGCTTTGAAGCCTGTCCTGGAACTAGCTCTTGTAGATCAGGCTGGCCCTGAATTTACAGAAATCTGCCTGCTTGTGCCTCCAGAGTGCTGGGATTAAAGGTGTGTGCCACCACTACCTGGCTCAGTTTAGAAATATTTTTTAAAGCTCACTAAAAAATAGCACATCTCTTACTCTTAAAAAAAAACAGTACTCTGGTTTATCAAACTGATGTGAATATATTATTTGTACTGACTTTGAAATCCACAGAAGAAATGCTGTGAAATAGACAAGCGTGCAGGTTAGTTCTGGTTTTCTTTCTTTCAACCGCATTAAAGATTCACTGTTGTGCACCCTATCAAACAACTTGTGTGACCTGATGATTTTCCAAACATTTCCACCTCTTGTCTAACTCACTAAGTGCACCATGAGTACACCAGGGGAAGTATAAAATAAAGAACATTTGTTTCCTGGCTGGGAGAGTTTAAGAATTTTATACCCATCTCACTAACTAGATATTTAAAAGATCATCTTTGGATGAGGCTTAAATAATTGGGCAATTATGTCATTAAATGAGTTATATTATCAGGAAATAAAAAGTAACTTTTCACTCCCTAGAATGAAAAGGAAGTGAGTTGTTAAATCTAGAGAAAGACCACAGGAAAAAATATTAAGTTCTGCTGCTGTTTTACATTGAATTTTATTTCAATATAAGTATAAACATCTTTTAAAAAACAAATCCAAACATAGTAGTACCCTGAATGCCCACAAAAGAGCTGTACCCTGATGCCTGTCTTTCTCTACTCCAGCCTCGAACCACTGAAGAGACCATTTTTCCCTTGTGCTCATATTCCCTTTACTTCTAAATGCTATATTATGTTATTACTTTCATAAATTGTGCTTCTCAATTCTTGATTTTAGACATTATGTTTAGAGTTTCTAACATAGAAAAGAACTTAGCTCATACCCCAACTCATCTTTTTTCCATTGTTAAAAGATAAATTCTCTAAATTTAGAGTTATACTCCCCAACCTTTACCTCATTATAACACAAAGACAAAATGGTGCTTATATTTTACTCTGCGATAGCCCAGAGGAAATTTGAACATGTATTTTAAGCTAGGTAAAGAATTGTTTGCCTTTTAAATATATAAAATTATTAAAATAACAATGAATGAAAAGGAATAGAGGAAATGTTAAATATTTAATCCATATAATAACAGATAAGTCTTTTAAAATATTTAAGTGATAAATTTGAACTTGTCTACCTAAATTTAATCTTTCTGAACCATATTTTTAAACACTTATTTATTTTTTACTCTGTGTGTGTGTGTGTGTGTGTGTGTGTGTGTGTGTGTGTGTGTGTGTGTGTGTTTGGAGGTCAGAAGACAAAGAAGTTTATTCTCTCCTTCTGCTATGTGGGTTTCAAGGATATAGGTGTTGGCATCAGGTGCCTTTACATAAGGATCCATTTTTCCAGGCGCCGAATCATATTTTATGTTTCAGAAACTACATTTAGTTTACACTCAAGATTTTCAAATGACAATCCCTTCAGATTCTTGATAGTCATTGTGATCCCAGTTGTTTTTTTTTAAATCTCTAGACTTTTTGGATATTACCATTTGTGGTAGTGGAAATTTTGCAAATGCGATTTAAGATTGTCAGATAGAGAAGGTACGTTGCATAGTCTAGATGGACCTTAAATAGTCACAAGTTCCTCATAAAATATAGTCAGAGGAATACGGAAGACCAAAGAAGAATGCACTGTCATACAGGTCCACAAGCCCAAGAAAGAGGATAGCCTCTCCTATTCATTGCTTTTCTCATTATTGTGACCAAATACCTGACAAAAAGAAGCTTAAGGGAAAAAAGTTTCTTTTGCCTAATAATCTGAAGGTGCAGTCCATCACAGAAAGGAGTGCATCATGGTGGATAAGTAAAGCTGCTCGTTTGCATCTTTAGCAGATTAGGAAGCAAGGATGGGACAGGAGCAAGGCCAGTCTATAAACGTCAGCCCACTACCCATTGGCTCAATTCCTCTGACTAGGTTCCACTCACCGATGTTTCCACATCCTCCCACAGCAGCACCAACTGTAGCCAGTCTCTCTTTGGATTACCAGCTCCCAAATAATGACACAGAGACTTTTGATTAATTATGAAAGCTTGGCCTTCTGGGCGATGGTGGCGCACGCCTTTAATCCCAGCACTCGGGAGGCAGAGGCAGGCGGATCTCTGTGAGTTCGAGACCAACCTGGTCTACAGAGCTAGTTCCAGGACAGGCTCCAAAGCCACAGAGAAACCCTGTCTCGAAAAACCAAAAAAAAAAAAAAGAAGAAGAAAGAAAGCTTGGCCTTAGCTTAGTCTTGTTCTCAACTTGATCTTAAGACTTAAATTAACCTGTTTATATTAATCTACGTTCTGCCACATGGTTCATCATCTCTCCTCAATACCATAAGTCCTTCCGACTTCCTCCAGTCTGGCTGGTGAATCTCCCACCTCTCAGATTCTTTCCCTGAGTTCCCCTCTCTTCCTAGAAGTCCCGCCTATCTCCTTCCTGACTAGTTATTGGCTGGCTGCTCAACCCTTTATTAAAACAAGGTACCTTAGGCAAGTGAGGAAGGACAGAGACACATCTTCCAAAAAGATTATCCCAGCAACCAACAGTCGGGGACCAAGTGTTCCAACATGAGCCAGTGGGGACATTTCATATCTAAATCATAATATTCTAATATGGTTGTGGCCATGTCGTACTGCAAAATGCATTCAGTCTGACATCAAAGATCCATTTGAAAGTAGTCGTGTGCAGTGCCAACCTTTCTAAAAAGTCTAAATTAGTCTTCTGAGACTCAAGGCAAACTCTGAGCTATTTTTAAAAAAGAGCTACATACATATTTCCAACATACAGTGATGCAAAGTAATCATTCCCATTCCGAAAAGGAGAAATTAGGGCACTGGCAAGAAGTAGTTATTGGGGGAAGAAGAAAGAATGAACTCGGTAAATATCCAGCAGGGTAGCTCTACTCTGAGCATCTTCAGCTTTTGACAGACTTGACTGTGATCCAAAGGCTCAGTTAACCATTCCTGCAGCTCTGCTGCCTGCCACACATGTGGCCTCTCTATTGGGCCGGCCCTATTCAGTGCCTGCAGATGTCCTCAGACTTCTGGCTTTCTAATATTCTGAAGTCTCTAATGAAACTTCGTAGCTTCATGCACAGTCCACCTGGAAGCAGGGCAGAGGTTCTGATCCCGTTACACATGGCCTTGCCTCAGCAGCTTTCTGGAACCTTGAAATAATTCACTGTGACCCTCTGTCTTACAGCCTCCGGAAGTAGGCAGCATTTCTGAATCACACCTAGAGAAACCCATTCTAGACTGGTGAGAGAGTTGATGTATGTTGTATTAAGCGGCCACATGTGATAATGTGCCTGTTTGAAACAGGTGTAGGTACCATTCATGAGAAACTTTAGAAAATAGGCCATGAATAGTTTGTAAAAGTAATTTCTTTTGAAGCCGTTTAAGTGTGTATAAAGACTGAGAATACATTCGAAGTCTAACCGCCTTTTGTCGTTGTTAACAAATGTGTTGTTGAAGGATGTGATGTAGCTTAGCGAGCAGTGGCTTCCCTTGCATGCATGAAGCCCTGAATTCAGTTTCCACCACCTCAAAAAATAAATATAAAAGCAACAGTGGAATCATGATAAGGCAAATTGATTTTTAATCTAATTGAGCTGTTTTATAGAGAACTTTTTTAGTTTGTAAACTGTGCGTGTGTTTTGTATTAGTCAGACCAAACCTATGTTGGATACTATTGAAAGGGCATATCAGCTGCTAATATTCCTAATATTCTTGCTATTCTGAAAGTTAGGAGTTCTGAGCCACCAGAACGGTACCATCGAGGGCTGTCCCAAGCTGGCACTGGAGTGCAGAGCTCAGTCAAAGAGCTCTTCTGTCACCTGGACATCTGATTCAGAAACCAGCTCCTGAACATAACGCTGTTCCGGTTGAGGAAAAGGCCTGCGGAACTCTCGGATATTTTCACTATCCATTCCACTTGTACAGATGTCTCCTCAACCGTGCAGAAACCTTCGATAAGTTTCAGTGACAGCAACTAGTGCAGGTGTTCCTAACCCGTCTTCCCCAAGGGCTAAATCATTCATAAAATATTTGAAAAAGATAATGAGAGGATCCTCATCTTACCCTTCCCACCACTGCTGGGCAGCTAGGTGGAGGGAGAGATTAATGAGAATGAATTAGCAGCAAGAGCAGTACTGAGGGTCAGGCCATTCTCAATTACCTATGCTTAGCCAGTGATCTATAGAAAAATAAGAAGAAGTCAGCAAGCTGTTGAAGCTCTAGCTTTGCACAGATGTGCATAGTAACACACTTAAAACAGGTTATTCAAATAATAGAAACACCAAAGATTCAGTCTTTCACCTGTTTGACGCATAAACCTTTCTAACACAGACCAGCATGAGTGATCAAAGCTATAAGTACAGCAATGGGATAATGAAAGGAAAAGAACTGAGACAAAACTTACATTTGCAAATGTGGCCGGGCGGTGGTGGTGCACGCCTTTAATCCCAGCACTCGGGAGGCAGAGGCAGGCCGATCTCTGGGAGTTCGAGGCCAACCTGGTCTACAACCCTGTCTCGAAAAAACCAAAAAAAAAAAAACCAAAAAAAAGCAAATGTGTGTATAGTGGTATATTATTTGTGTTTTTAATAAATAAAGCTTGCCTGAAATTTAGTACAAAATAACCACACTATTCAGCCATACAGGCCAGGCATTAGTTACATACACCTTTAATCCCAGCAGCCACACTAGTTAGCCACACTAGATAGGCAGTGGTGATGCAAGCCCTTAATCCCAGCACTAGAGAGGAATATAAAACGTGAGGAGATGTTGAAACAAGGGCGGCGGGCTGCGTCCCCGGCACCTGGCCGCCCCCACTGCTAGCTTTACCCGAAATAATTACATGGAAACTGTATTCTTTTAAACACCGCTTGGCCCATTATATCTAGCCTTTTCTCTGCTAACTTTCGCACCTGGACTAGCCCATTTCTAATAATGTATGTAGCCCACGAGCTGGCTTACCAGGAATGATCTTAACCTGCATCTGTCTGGAGTGGGAGAACCATGGTGACTCTCTGACTCAGCTTCTTTCTCCCAACCTTCCGTTCTGTTTACTCCACCCAAGGGTGGGCCTATCAAATGGGCCTAGTAGTTTCTTTATTGCTTAACCAATGAAATCAACAGATTGATATATGACACTCCCACATCAAGGAGATAGGAACTTGCTCTCAGCCTCAATCTGAGAATTTGTGGGGGCTGGGCTGCCCATTTTCCATCTGACGCAGAGGTAAGAGTCAGTGGCCGGCTGCTTTGCCACTTTTCTGATCTTCAGGTTAAACACCAGCATTATCAGTCTCTGGTTTTTATTATTCATGCTACATTTGGTGCCCAACGTTTGAGGTACAAATTCACAAAAAAAGCTATTTGACTGTGGTTTTACAGCCACCTGCACAGACCAGAGCTACATGCAGCCAGACTGTTAAAGTTGTGGTCAGTTTGTTATACAATTACCCCTAATGACTGGATAGAGTTGGTTAAAGCTGTTTTGGAGCCTGACTCACAATTATAGTGAAGCAACTGGTTCAGAAAAGAGGCTAAGACCATTGAACAACAGAGTAAAGCTAGAGGTAGGGAAATCTACCAAGATCAAATTCTTGGAGAAGGAAATTATGCTACTATAGAAAAGCAATCTCTGTATCATGGTCGCATTCTGGCTTTGTGCAATGCAGCAGCTTTGAATGCTTGGGACAGAATTGAAGACATAGAAAAGAAGATTGAATTATTTCCTAAAGTTATACAGGGCCCAAAAGAAGCCTTCATGGATTCCTTACAAAGATTGACATCAGCTGTAGACAGAATGATATCAAATTCAGAAGGTAGACAAATAATAATTGAGTCTCTGGCTTTTGAAAATGACAACCATGCAAAAGGATAACTAGGTTGTTAAAGGCATGGTCAGCACCTTTAGAGAAAGGGATTCAAGACACAACTGGTGTGAGAAGTCCTTCCATCTATGTTCTGCTTTTATTGGTTAATGAATAAAGCTGTTTCGGCCAGTGGTTTAGCAGAATAGGGCAAGGCCGGAGTTCCAAGCAGATAGAGAAGGAGAGAGTAGGCAGAGTGAGCCAGAAGCCATGTAGCCCCGCCAGAGACAGACGCCGGACACCAGATGGAACTTTACCCAGTAAGCTGCAGCCATGTGGCCATACAAAGATTAATAGAAATTGGTTAATTTAAGATGTAAGAACCAGCTAGAAATATGCTTAAGCTATTGGCCAAACAGTATTGCAATTAGTACAGATTTCTGCATGATTATTTTGGGAGTCTGTGCGGCCGGCAAATGAACAAGAAGTCTCTCCCTACATACAATTAATATTGAATCTCATGACCGTGATGATGCATGGTTAGGAGAGGTGATTTACAGAGGTTTGAGGGGAAATCAAAATGTCAAATGTGGCAACAAGATCACCTTAAAAGGGACTGTAGACAAGGTGTTCCTAGAAACATTGTTTTTTCTAAAAATAATCCATTCAGAATGCCCCTCCCTTCTGGATTATGCAGGTGTGTCAAAGGCAGGCAATGGACTGATTAATGTAGATCAAAGAGGAATATTTAAGATAATGCTTTGCCATCAGGAAACTCCATGAGGCCTCTTGCAGGCCCCTATGCCAAATTTGGTTCAGTCATTTCCTGCCATCATAGAGGAAACTCTTTCCCAGAGCAATTAAAGAACTTAATGCCTGTTATCAGAAACCATACTTCTCTGGATAATAGAACAGGTATAGAAGAGAGAAAAAATTCAGGAGAAACCATAAAGCGAGTATTCTGGCAAACTTCTATAAATAAACAAAGACCAAAGTTAAAAATACGAATAAATGGCATCACTAAAGGTCTGGTAGACACAGGTGTGGATGTAACAATAATTCCATTAGGAAGTTGGCATCCAAATTGCCTTCTTCAGGACGTAAATATTCAGATTTTAGGGATCAGAAATTTACCTCAGGTAAAACAGAACACGAGATATGTTGAATGTATAGGGCCAGAAGGACAAAGAACAATATTAAAACCATATGTGGCTAACATAGCAATAAATTTGTGGGGACATGATTTGTCACAGTAATGGGATACTCAGATTAATATTCCTCCAAATGTAGAAACAAACCATAAATTAACATACGTTTCTGGGAAAAATGCTACAAGATATTATAAAGAACAAGCTCTGACCATTTAGGTTTTACAAGAACAGGACACAACAGCTGCTGATATTTCAAAGGCACCAACAGCCCAACCCTTAAAATGGTTGCTAGACAAACCTGTATGGGTTACACAACAGCCTTTAAAAACAGAGAAACTGCAGGCTTTATAACAACTGCTATAGGAGCAATTAGGTGTTCAGAATATTGAAGAGTCAACCAGCCCTTGCAATTCTGTATTTAATGTTTAAAATGTCTGGAAAATGGAGAATGGTAACAGATCTAAAGTTGTTAATAAGGTAATTTACTCAATGAGCTCTCTGCAGCCTGCCATTCCTTTGTCTTCTCTATTGCCTAAAGGATGGCCTTTTATAGTTACTGATTTAAAAGATTGTTTCTTCACTATATCATTACAAGAAAAAGTCAGAGAAGAATTTGCCTTCACAGTGCCTACTTACAAAAATTCTCAGCATGCTACGAGATATCAATGGAAGTTTCTCCTACAAGAATGTTAAATAGGCCCACCCTGTGCCAATATTTTGTAAGTCAGTCATTGGAAATGATATGTAAGCAATTTCCTGAACCTATAGTTTACCATTAAATGAACGACATTTTGCTATCTGATTCAAATGTAAACACTTTAGAAAGAATGTTTGGAGAAGTAAAAAAATAATTACCTTTTGGGGATTATGAATTGCTCCTGAAAAATTATGAAGAGAATTTATTAATTATTTAGGTTATGAAATAGGTTTTAAAAAATTAGACCCCAGAAGGTCAATAGGAGAGATGGATTGCAGACTCTTAATGACTTCCAAAGATTGCTAGGAGATGTTTTCCATCAATTGTGCAGAGACATCATGATAAACTGATCAATTTAAACAAAACTTTAGGTGGTGACAAGGACTTAAATATTCCCTGCTGAAGCTGAGAGAGAATCGACTTCTATTGAAGAGAAATTACAGGAGGCACATATGGATCATGTGGATCCAAATCTTAATTGTATTTTGATCATATTATCCTCCAAACATTCCACTACAGGAATTTCAATGCAGAGGGAAGATTATATCTTAGAATGGATATTTTTACCACATAAATTGAGTAAAAAATTAAAAACTCATTTGGTAAAGATCTCTGAGTTAATTCTAAAAGAAAAATTAAGATTTTGTCAGCTAGCAGAAATAGACCCAGTAGAAATTATAGTACTTTTTAATAATGATGAAGTTGAAAAATCGTGGGCAGAAAGTGAACCCTTGCAAAGAGCTTGTACTAAATGTTTGGGAGAGATTAACAACAACTATCCCTGAAGCAAGAAAATTCAACTTATATAAAGAACTAACTGGATTCTTCCTCACATTGTATGGGACACACCAATAACTGGAGCCTGTACATTCTATACTGATGCAAATTAATCAGGAAAGGCAGGTTACAAATCAGAAACTTTAAGTAGAGTGGATCAAAGCCCTTATGACTCTGTCCAAAAGTCAGAATTAATGCTATTCTCATGATACTAAGGGATTTTAAAGAACATCTCCATATAGTTACTGATTCACAATAAGCAAAAAGAGTTATTTTATATATTGAATTGCTAAATTTGTACCAGATGATACAGAATTGACTTTATTATTTATTCAGGTACAAGATACAATCAGGAATAGGAAATATCCCGTACACATAACACACATCCTATCCCTTATGGGTCTGCCTGGTCCTCTAGCATAACATAATGCAGAAATTGGTCAATTATTGATTGGCGATATGCTGAAGGACTCAGAACTTCATTAAAAAAACCATGTCAATAGCAAAGGTTTAAAAAAGACTTTTCCATCACATGTCAACAAGCATGGAAGGGCGAAAATATGCAGGCCCATGTTCCACATTGCCTGGCAGTCGGAGAATCTGAGTGACTTACAGGCACAATTTGCACCCCTTCCACACAGGAGGAGATAACCTGGCGCCATCCCAACAGATGCCAGGATATACTAATGTAGTTCTGCTCCTTCACTGTAATTATAAGGTCACCTGGGGAAGAGGGGTTTTCACTCTACGTGACAAAACAGACGTAAGCAAGGTGTGACTCAAGTCATTCCCTGCTACCTAGGAAACAGAATGCTAATGACGTTTTTGTTAACTTCCCTCTCAGTTTACGTTGATATAAAAGTTGCTTGAAAAATAAACGTGAGGAGTAAACATGGTAGAATCGTTTAAATAAACATGTTGTTTTACTATGTCTTAACTTGTCCATGTGGTGAGGTTTGAGCGGAGTCTGTACTGTGAGCTCTATTTAAGCTGCATACCTGCAGTGCACTGCAGAGATGTGGTTGGGTTGAGACGCTGGTCTGACTCTCCTCTCTCCATTCTCTAGAACTAGTGTTTATGATGCTCGAGCCCGGGAAAGATTGCTCCAGATTGAAGAACAGAAATCACTGGCACTGCAGCTTCAAAACCAGAGATTGCAGGAGCAGGAGCATGCAGTACTTGATTCCATAGAACTGCACCTTCGTGTACCTCTTGAAAAGGAGATTCCTGTCACAGTCGCCCAGGAAACGGGGAGGGGGGGGAGTCATGAGCTAACTGATAGTGAAAACGAATTTCCTGAAATTACAGAGGAAATGGAGAAAGAAATAAAGAATGTATTTCGTAATGGTAAACCAGGATGAAGTCCTCAGTGAAGTGTTCCGCTTGACCATTACACGCAAAGATATTCAAACTCTAAACCATTTGAACTAGCTCAATGATGAGATCATCAATTTCTACATGAATATGTTGATGGAGCACAGTAAAGAGAAGAAATTTCCAAGTGTACATGCGTTTAATACCTTTTTCTTCACTAAGCTAAAAACAGCTGGTTATCAGACGGTGAAACGTTGGACAAAGAAAGTGGATGTGTTTTCTGTTGACCTTCTTCTGGTGCCCATTCACTTGGGTGTGCACTGGTGTCTAGCTGTCATAGACTTTAGAAAGAAGAACGTCACCTACTATGATTCTATGGGTGGAATAAACAATGAAGCCTGCAGGATCCTCCTGCAATACCTAAAGCAAGAAAGTGTTGACAAGAAAAGGAAAGAGTTTGACACCAATGGCTGGCAGCTCTTCAGCAAGAAGAGCTGGGAAATTCCGCAGCAGATGAATGGAAGAGACTGTGGGATGTTTGCTTGCAGATATGCTGACTGTATTACCGAAGACAGACCAATCAACTTCACACAGCAACACATGCCGTATTTCCGGAAGTGAATGGTCTGGGAGATCCTCCACCGGAAGCTCTTGTGAAGACTGTCTCAGAGAGTAGACATGATAGTGTGGGGTTCCAGCCCTTTGCCATCTACAGCCAGAGACCTTGGAACAGCTGCTCCTCACCCTGTTCATGTGCAGCCCTTGATCCTGGACCAGCCCAGGCGAGATGCACTCACAAGCACATCTGCCTTTCCTTTTGTATCTCAGATACTATTTTTGCAAAGAAACTTTGGTGCTGTGAAAGGGGTGAGGGACATCCCTTAGCTGGAGAGAGATTGCTTTTCACCTTAGTTCTGCCGTCTTGTTTCCAAAGGGCTCCAGCTCACTGAGTCCCTGGCAGACCCTAAAGGTGCAAGCAGGCCTTTCTCCTGTGCTAGCGCATGTGCTGTGGGGAGGACCCACCCAGCAGTGCTGAGTGCAGCAACAGGGCCCCCACTTCACTGTTGCCTCCTTCTGACTAAGAAGAAGGAATACCAGAGTTGGATGAATACAGGTCTAGTTGGTTTGTGGCTAGTTAGTTTAAATATGTTTCTAACCACAGAGAATTTTATATACATATATACCTATCTATATGTGTGTGTGTACATGCATATATACACATACACACATGTGAAGTATATATTTCATAGGGATGTGCTTTTGAAAAGAAAAAAGACTGAATGTGTTCACCATTTAGTCTGTAGGTTTATTTTCATCTTTCAAATTCCAGCATACAGTGATTCCCACCAACTGCTACGTATCAGGTGTTTATAGACTTCCTAAGAGTATTTTAAGATCTGAATGAATTTTGGCTTAAGAGTCAAGGTTATCAAGGTAGACGGCATTTTCAACTAAAAACGGGTGGAGTTTAGGTTGATAAGCCTGAGATTTTGAAACTGCTACTCCTTTTGTTCTTTCTAGCATCTCTCCCACCCTCTGAGAGCACCCAAGGTTTAGATGGTGAGATGATCCTATGCCTGTGTCCTTTTGTACTGACGTTCCAGAACTAGAGCATTTTATGCTTTTTCTGTATTGTAATAGGTAGTTCTATATAAAAATCTTTTCTCCTCTTCCCCCCCCCCAAAAAAAGAAAAGAAAAATAAATGTGAGTAATTTCAGGATTTGAATGATCACTGAAGATTCTTCCGATACTGTAGTGTGAATTGTGTTTTTAATATTCCCACACCTCTATGCTGGTAAGAAATGCTTTATGTTGGATCTGGACCCCGACACAAGCCAAGGAAATCATAAGGAAATACACTACTTGTTCTTTATACAACCAAATACCACTTCCTGCAGGAAGTAACCCAAAGGGTACTCAAAGGAATGAAATATGGCAGGTGGATGTGTTCCATTTTGTATAATTTGAAAAACTAAAATATGTACACCACACCATTGATACTTATTCAGGTTTTCAATGGGAAACTCCTTTGAGTTTGGAAAAGACAGATCTGGTAATCACACATTTGCTAGAAGTTATGGCTATCATGCTAAGCTGAAAAGCACCACCTAAAGATCGGCTTTGGGCTACAACCTGCTCAGAACAATTTCAAAGTGGCTAGCTGAGATAATCCAGCCTAACAGACTACTCTAGCCAGGGCTTGAGACAAGCCCTGTACTTTCCCATTATACAGAGACTGGACAACAAATGGTACAGCTACTTCTCCTAGGACTTGACAATTAACCCAATTTTTTCTTTTCTGGATCATATCTGGATAAGATAGCATTATCCCCAAACAGCAGGAAGTAAATTTAAGAACATGACACCCACATTCCCAAGAGGTGAGATGGGTGGTTTTTGGCTGTTCAGTGGGTTTATCAATATTTGCCATTGTTTAGGGAGATTGGTTACAAGTTGTTATTGGTAATGGTCAGGGAAAAAGCTGAGCAAAGAAAATTAGTTAAGGTTGTCATTGAGAAAAAAGTGGGATATAGATATGACTGGTAAAAGGGTAGGAAGATTATTGAAACTAATCTGAAAAAGGGAGGATATATATATATATATATAAGATTTAAAAAGGTAGATTATTGAGTCTACTTTTAAAAAGCAACTACTAGTTTTAGATGTTTTACATTGGGTTGGATTTTTGTATATTGATGCAAATTTGAGATTAATTTTGTTAGAACATATTCTACATACATTTCTATTCTTATTCAAGGTATTGTACCTACACAACTCATTTAACAATGCAACGTGAGTTTCTGGTCCTTGAAAATTATTATTACCAACTGTTTAGGATAATAAGTAAATGCAGGTTAGTAGTTAGTCACCTATTATAATGAATTTGTAGTCATATTAGGTATGTTTTAAAGGTCAAACAAAGATATATTTTAGATAGATAGGTCATCTTCAAACACTTTAGAGATCCACAGATCCAAGATGTTTTAATAAACTGGTTCTTTTTTTATACAATGAGACATGTCTGCTCCTGGCAGCACCAGTCTACTTCAGAGAAGATAAGGGCCTTGAAGAAACTTCACATGGAGTTTACTTTCTTTGTGGCAAATGTAAGCCACTGGGCAAGAAAATGTCGTTGCCTCCGTTGGTGAAAGCATGCTGTCCTAATGGGACAAGCAGGGCACAAAAGATAGTGACTGCCAAACATTGTCAGAAAATCGTGCTTCATAAAAAAGTCTGTCAGATATTCTAAACTGTAGGCCAAAGATGGATGCCCCACCATTGAAGAGGAACTTTGGGTGACTGTCCAGGCAGCCAGCTGTTTCTGTCATTTCTCACATTTTTTTTTGTAAGTTGCTTGTACTTCCTGCTTACCCAGTTAATTTTATTTCCTTCTTGGGTATCCGAGGGAGCTGAAGACTAGATATAGTTTTCCTTGTTTACCAGACTCAGAAAGCAAGTTATGATAGAAAGTAAATTAGGAGCCGGGTGGTGGTGGTGCACGCCTTTAATCCCAACACTCGGGAGGCAGAGGCAGGCGGATCTCTGGGAGTTCGAGGCCAGCTTGATCTACAAGAGCTAGTTCTGGGACAGGCACCAAAAGCTACAGAGAAACCCTGTCTCGAAAAACAAACAAAAAAAGAAGAAGAAGAAGAAGAAGAAAGTAAATTAGGTACAAGACTTTGGACTCACTAAGATAGGAGAGATAATGAAATATTTTCTCTGAATTTGTCAAATGCAAATGGATTAGACACTGTTGATATATTTATTGCCTATATATATTGTATATAGTTATTATACTTATTGCATATAGTTTTTCTTATATTAGTTATAGTTTTTTTCATTTTAGACAAAAAAGGGGGAAATATAGTGGTATATTATTTGTGCTTTAACAAATAAAGCTTGCCTGAAGGTTAGTACAAGCACCACACTAGTCAGCCGAACAGGTCAGGCAGTGGTGACACACACCTTTAATCCCAGCAGTCATACTAGTTATCAAGAGAGGCTGAGTGGTGGTGGTGCACACCTCTAATCCCAGCACTAGAAAGGAATATAAAATGAGAGGAGACAAGTCTCACTCTCAGGCTCATTCTGAGGATCCTGGAGGCAGGATTGCCCAGTTTTGGTTTGAGGTAGAGGTAAAAGCCAGTGGAGACTGCTGTGCTCTTCTGAGCTTCAGGTCGAACCCCAATATCTGTCTCTGGGTTTTTATTACTTGTGCTACAAGTCTATACATTTTAAATATATCCTTTCTTACTCTACAAAAAAAATGCCTAATTAAATTCATTGTTTAATAAAGATATGGTGTAGGTTTTTTTCCTGTAGTAGTAGATTTATATAGGCATTATCATCTAAACTTTTTGTTGTGTTTAGGTAATCATGTTAATGACCCCTGTTATTATTTTTATTTGAATGGCTTTTTTTGTTAATGCAATGAACTCATGTGATAGTCTAGTTTCTGGTTTCAGAAATTAGGAAGCAGGTAAAATTCTTGTTTTGATTAGTAGACCATATCCTTGTATCCCCAAAGTAGATGATAATGCTCGGCATGCAGGAGGCACACAAAAGGAATTTGCGCGGTGATCTATCAAGAGAGATTGTGTGTGTACATGCTCAAGGACTGTAGCCTAAAGGGGGCTACTGCTGCCGCTCCCCTGCCTGCTGCTGCCACTTGATGCTGCTCCCCTGCCTGCTGCTGCACACTGAGGGAAATGAAACTGCCAGAAACCAGCACTCGAAGGGCTACTCCTTTCCTGCCTGTGGTTTCTATCCAGGTAGCACAAAGGAACCTGCTCACAGCTGACTGGTTTCTTTGCAATATGACTTTTGGATGTGAAAATTGATCTCTTTTTTTTTGACTAATTATATGCAACAGAAATGATGTTTAATGAATCCTAAACGTTAACCTTAAGAAGCTTTTGGCTTTTAGCTTTCAGCCATTGATGCTTACTGCTTTAGACTGCATGAAGAAAGACATTTCTGACCTGTGGAAAAAAGGACAGGCCATGTGAAAAAAGATTGTTTTATTCGTTGCTATTCCTTAGACCTGCAGTTCTCAACCTTCCTAAGGCTGCAACCCTTTAATACAGCTCCTCATGTTGTGGTAACCCTCAACCATAAAATTATTTCATTCTTATTTCATAACTATAATTTTGCTACGCTTCTGAATTGTAATGTAAATATCTGATTTGTGGCCCTAGGAGTTGCATTCCACAGGTTGAGAACTGCTGCCTTAGACCAAACAGTATATATTTCTAAACATATGTTCCAATCTACTTCAGTCAGATTGCCCGAAAAGTCATGAGTGATCCAGGTAAGTCCAACAGGAGAATTACACAGCTAAGCTGCGTTCATTACAGTGTATTGTTACTTTGTAAAGTATAGCTAATGTATTGTAATTGTGGCGTTGAAGAAGAAAGCAAATCATAATCACTTACTTTGTGCGGAGCCCCAGAACTCTCTAATCTTTCCACACAGCGACTGTATTTTCCAACCCACATATTTATCTCCTCTAAACGCTGTTCTCTAAACCCTTCTAAGGAAGAGGTTGCCTTTTATCACTTTTGTCAAATTGGTACCCTTGACTTCAAGATCTGCTTTTCAGGGGAAGAGCTTTTGAGATTCCTCAATAGAATAAGATAGTTTTTTACTTAAAATATTGTTTTACATATAATTTAAAATATGCTGCTTTTAAAAAGCTAAAATATCAAAAAGTCCTTGATCTAGGCAATGTTCTCTCGGGTAGAACATTAGCAAAGTGGCTTAGTCCCCATTACTTTTCAAGGAATTATTTGATTTATCAGAAATCCCTACTTCCTTGCTATGCTAAATTGTTCTATTATTCTCTCTAACTCACCATCTCTTTCTGTATCTAAAGTAGCACCCAGTAGATCAGTAGTGGCCAGCAAGGCAGGCATTGGTCTTATCTTCTTGTCAATCCCCACATCTCTCCTAGATTACCAATAGCCACTTTTCACAATTCTAGCAGTTTGTTTTTCCACTACCTTTCCTTAGTGTTCTAATGATGGGGAAACGAGTACTGGTTCCAATTGTTGGACCTCCGTGGTCTTTAAAATGAGAAATTCTTAGTCCCCCTTTTGGTACTCAGTTTATCATACCACCAATTTTAAAGTAATGGGGTAGGATTTAATCTGATCTGTTAGATGGATATCTAAGAAGTAGAGAACAGAAATATTCAAGAAGTAGAAATTAATGGTGTAAGAAAATATGTTTTCAGATAAAATGTCTTGTGAACATTTAAACTTGAAAAATAAAACAATTTCCCTTCCATGTTCCTATAAAATTTCAGAGCACAATTCCGCACACTCACTGAAAAGAAGTTTCACCCACTCACCGTACCAAGCCCTAGTAGACCTGTAACAGTGATTGATTATAATTGTGAACATGACACAGAAATCATTTGTCCAAGTGATAGTGACAGGCTATACACAAATAAATAAAATAAGAATTAGCTTAGCAGTTAAAGGCTGGATGGAAATCTGTGGAGGAAGAGAGAGTAGTACCTTGGTTTAGAATAACAGAGTACTACAATACCACTCAGGCCTGGGGTAGAGCTGGGTTGCTGAGTTGGCAGAGTGCTGAACTAGTATTCAGGAAATCCTAGGTTTCATCCCTAGCTCCTCATACAATCAGGAGAGAGTTCAAGGCCATCCTGAGCCCCATCTCAAACTAAAATGAATGAATAAAAGCCTCTTCAAAGACTGAAAGTACAGCTCAGTGGTAGAGTTCAGAGTTCAACCCCAGTACCAGAGATGGTTTGTCTAGAGGTGGTATTTACATCACTACCTGCTGGGGACTAAAATCCAGCCTGTGTCTGCTCTCAGAATGATAACTTTTTCTGATTCACATAGAACCCATGTAAGAGTTAACATGAGCATCATGAATATCTCCAATGCAACCTAGAGGAAAAATGTTATGTGTCCCTATTTCATAAAGACCTGAGGAGAAAGTGCAACAGACAGAGCAGTAAATATAGAGGCTTTGAGATAGAAAGAGCAATGTCTATGAGAGACAATCGACGTGAAAAGAATGTGTGAGTAGAGCATGGCAAAAGGGAAGACATGAGCTTGAAAATGTAGGAAGACACCAGAAACAGGGCTGGCTGTTGGGTGGATATACATGGAAGTTTCTGTTTTGCCTGGTCCCACAGCCATTTATTCCCAAATAAACACACGGAAGCTTATACTAATTATAAACGGTTTGGCCTATTAGCTCAGGCTTATTATTAACTAGCTCTTACAATTTAAATCAACCCATAATTCTTGTCTATGTTGAGACACATGGCTTGGTGCCTTTTTTCAGTAAGGCATTTTCCTCTTGCTTCCTCTATATCTGGATTGCAACTGTGTTTCTCTGCCTTTCCTCTTCCCAGAATTCTCTTAGTGTGATCATCCCACCTATACTTCCTGCCTGGCTACTGGCCAGTCAGTGTTTTATTAAACTAATATGAGTGACAAATCTTTGCAGTGTACAAGAGCTTTATCCCACAGGTGGATGCTATTTTAAATGCAGTAAAAAGCAATCATCATTTAAACAAGAGACTAGAAAGATTTTGAAGGTGGAAATAACAGGAATCAGTGATGGATGAGAAGAGTAATGAGATATGAAAGAGGAGAGAGAAGAACTATTAGGAACCCTTGTATTGAAATGGTAAAGGCTCAGGGAGATCAGATTTAGCAAGATAACTATTTTGGTTAGTTTGAGTTTGAAATGCCTGGGAGACGTTCAGAGGGATGTCAGGAGATATTTAAAGATGTGAGTTTGGGACTCAGAAAAAGAATCTAGCCTATTGACACAATTTAGGAATTGCCAAAAAGATGCTTTTAAAGTATGAGAATGAATAAGGTCATAGAGGGAGAAGGCAGAGAGCAGAAAAGAGTCCAACATCTCTAAAGTAGAGGTCACAGAGAAGATGCATGCAAGGAGAAAGAGGAAAAGTTAAGAGCCAGAAGAACAGGGCATCTGCTGTGAAATTCCACCTTGTGGAAACTCCGGGGAAGCTGCACAGGTGGACTCTTAGCAACACGGCTGTCCATACAAGATCTGAACAAGGATGACACCAACAGACATGCCATGTGAAAGGCGGAAATCTCATGGGGCACTAACCCTAGACAAAGAACAGCAGGCAACCGAGGAACGCTGTGAGGGAGAAAACTGCCTTCCCTAAGGGGAGAATCTCCCTAGTGGTTATTCAGTACCGGTGGTCTGCCATAAAATCATGCACATACAAGTAACTTTACACAGGCGATTCGGGTTTAACAAAAACGGAAGAAGAGGCCAGAAGCCATGACTTTGAGAGAAAGAGCAATGTACGTGGGGGTGGGTTTGGGGAGGGGTTGGTGGGAACAAAGGGAAGGGGGAAATCCAGGATAGCAGTGTGTGATACAGAGCACGGAGAGTGGGTTTCCAAGATGAGCAGTTCTGAGAGCTCAGTTAAGCCGAGAGCAAGAGTCAGACAAGTAGAGGCTAGCAGTTACCCTTTCAAGATCAGTGGCACAATAGGGAGACGAGCAGACTGAAGTTAGTTATCTGCCAGGCCGACTTTCAGATGACTGGTTAGATTCTGGTGGGGTAGAATTTTCAAAGTTAAAGTTTTCTGAAGGAAAACTGTTTGGAATGTAGAATTCTATAAAGACACAAAATACTCAGCATGAGGACAAAATAGAATTTTTTTTTCACTTGTTTTTGACTCCACTCCACCCCCATTCACCTTTTCAGGAAGAAATGACTTGTGCTTGTTTAAGCAAAAGAGAACATAAAGAAATGTAAGACCCGAAATCTCAGTAGTGAGACCGCATAGGGATCGATCCTAAGAATGCAGATGGAAGATATTTCAGAAGCAATATTGAGGCCTTCAAAGTTATCAATAGCAACAAAACAGGAAGTTACAGAATTTCCCAAGAATGCCTTAAAAATAGTTTTCCTTTATAAAAAACAAAAATCTTGGTTAAAAATAAAAGGCTGGAGAAATGTAGATAAGTGGTATTTGTCTTAATAAGCGTAAACCCTGGGATCACTGGATCACTCCCAGCACCATTAAAAGCAAACCTTCGATGCTTCCTGTCAAGTGACAAGAGCTTCCTGTCATCAGAGGCAGCTGAGATCTTTAGTAAAGACAAAAATTGATAAGCCCTGGTCCAAAGATGAAACAAATCAAAAGTAAGAATACAAGCAAGTAAGAGTAAGCAATGAACATATAGAGGATTTATTTGACACTGCCATCTAGGAATTTCTCTTTCAACAAGCGTTAAATTTAATAAAATGGTTTACACTTCTCTTTCCACAAATTGCTTCATACCATTTGATCCTATGGCCATTAAGATTAACAAAATGTTGATATTGAAAAGATCTTCAATTTTTAAAACAAACCTAAAGACAAAATGAACATATAATCATTCTAATAGCAAATATAAGTATTTAACACAATTAGATCACTTGGAAGGCAGAGACAAGGAGGATCTCTATGAGTTTGAGTTGGACCTGGTCCAATAGTGATCTTGGGGCCAGTGAGGGTTGCACAGTAAAACCCTGTCTGAAAAATAAGTAATAAACATGTATAATTAAAATGTGTTATTGCCAATGATAGCTGAAAGATGGAAGAAAGCGAGAGATTGAGAGTTTGCTAATCCTGCACATGGAGGAGTTAAGAGACTGTAACATCAGTGGACCAAGAGGCATAGGGTAGACTATATTCTTTCAAGCTTTCAAACAGAACTTAATGTAATATAATAAAAATTGTAAAGAAGAGACTAGAAGAAGAAAAATGAAGTATTGTTGTTGAGTGGAGATGCTTGTTGGTTCCACCCGGCTAGCTTAGACCCGAAACAATCACACAGAACTGTATTAATTAATTCACTGTTTGGCCCATTAGCTCTAGCTTCTTATTGGCTAACTCTTATATTAATTTAATCCATTTTTATTAATCCATTTTTATTAATCTGTATATCGTCATGTGGCTGTGGCTTACTGAGTAAAATTCCCAGTGTCTGTTGCCTGCGGCTCCATGGCTTCTCTCTAACTCCGCCTTCCTCCTCCTGTGCTATAGGCCAAGGCAATTCTTTATTCATTAACCAATAAAAGCAACACATAGACAGAAGGACCTCCCACACCATGTTGTAACTAAGCTAAAATGTCATTGTTCATTTACAAATGTGTGGACTACTTTATTAACTGAGGAGTGGAACCAAAAGTGGTAATGTGTTTGTGTTATTCTAGACCGTGGTACCACAGGAACAGAAAAATAATCTGATATATCTAATTTTAGAGAAGTCATTTTCAAACTGTGGGAGTGAAATTGATTTTGTGGGATGTAACCTGTGGTTTTCAAAGAAGAAGAACACAAATGTCAAACTGAAAATCATGAAATGTTTTACACCTTTTTATGTAAAAATTTTGTTCTATTTCATCTGGACCAGTAAACGGAAGTAGAATTGGTTGTGAGACAGTAATTAGGCTGTATTTTTCAGGTTGCTTAGTGTCTTTAACTTTTCTGCTCATCTCTGTTATTTGAACTTTTAAAACCTACACTTTTATTATGATAGTTTAAAACATTTTTAATGTAAAAATCTCAAATTTGGGCCAGGTGGTGATGGCGCACGCCTTTAATCCCAGCACTCGGGAGGCAGAGGCAGGTGGATCTCTGTGAGTTCGAAACCAGTCTGGTCTACAAGAGCTAGTTCCAGGGCAGGCTCCAAAAAAAAAAAAACCACAGAGAAACCCTGTCTCGGAAAAAAAAAATCTCAAATTTGTAAGTTTCTACAATACAGGTAGTTTATTCCTAAAAAGTGAATATTGGGAAATATTCTTGAGAAAAAAAATGATAAACTATAGCCCAAGAAGAAAAGGTTAACAATAATGTGTGAGTGTATATGCATGTGTGAATGTGTGTGTGTGAATGTGTGTGAGAATTAGTGTGTGTGTGTGTGTGTGTGTGTGTGTGCACACCACGGCTCACACGTGGAGTAACCTGGGAAACCTGGAGAAGTGTGTTCTCTCCTTCCATATATATGATTCCTGGAAATTTGTCAGGCTTGGCAGAAGTATCTTTATACCCTGAGCCGTCTTGGCAGCTCCCAACAATGGATTTGCTCTTCCATTGTACTGTAAGAACTTTACTGTCTTGCATGACATGTACTTTTGATGACTATCCAGAAATATTAAAACTATGAGTTATAGATGACAAGACCACTCTTTCCAGCAGTTGTCTTGTTTAGGTGTGATGACATGTACCTGTAATCCCAGCACATAAAGGCTGAGACAGGAAAATCACTGGAGGAAAGTTCAGCGCGGATTGCCTATTTAGTTTGAGGTAAGTCTGCACTACCTAGCATGACCCTAATATTGTAATAGTAATACTACTAATAGATTTCTCTAACCCTAATATAGTAATAGTAATACTACTAATATATTTTTCCATATTTATTTTAAAGAAATAGGATAAACACTTTTAAACAGTAATTATAGGAGACTTTTCAAGTAAACTGATAAAAAAAAGCCTGATACAAGAGTAACAAAATAAAAATAATATCCTTTAAAGGTTTAGCCCTTAGATATGTCTGTTAGTGGAAGTGTTAGAAAGGCTAAAGAGGAACTAGAGTTACAAGAGTCGTTTAGTGTCTCTACAACACCATATGGTGGTGATGCATCCAGTACTCAGTGTTTGCTCCTTTGTTACATTAAATGGCCACTTTGCCTCAGCAGAGAATTTGTCAGACTGGTGCGTCTGATATTCTTAGCTGGCATTTAGTTGAGCAAAATATATGTGTTTGGTGGCCTTGCCCATTTGTATTATTTCAGGTCCGTATTTGCTGATGTTTCATTAAAAAGGAGGGTCCTATTGGGATGTAACTTTTAATTTAATGCATGTTTATTAGAAGATCAAGCAAACACACAGATGAAATGAGGAAACTGTAAGAACCATTCGCAAATGTCCCAGTTTTCTTCCTAAACATTGGACAAGACAATCCCTTCCCTGCCTGCCCACTTTGAAGTTAGCAACGTCCATGTGCCTTGTTTTTGCTGGGAAAATGCATGCAGCAGTAAATGGGGCAGATTTTTATTTTCTTGATTGTTCGAGACAGGGTTTCTCTGTAGCTTTGGAGCCTGTCCTGGAACTAGCTCTTGTAGACCAGGCTGGCCTCGAACTCACAGAGATCCTCCAGGGCAGATGTCAGTGTCCATTTCTGTTCCTTTCCCTAATCACTATTAAAAAAGAATGTTGTTGAAATGGAGTTCCACTAACCTCGATTCCAAATGATGAGGAGAATTCCTGCTCCCTTGTTCTAGACATCCATAAAATCTGGAACGGTGTCAGCGGAAGGTGGTTACAGAGAGGAGAAGGGGACATGCGTGCAGAGAAAGATGGAAGAGAGAGCCGCTGACCTCAGAAAGCTCCTGGCTCTCTAACCCTTACCCCTCTGTAACCC